>NC_044306.2:101347150-101671873 GCF_007474595.2 Lynx canadensis
ATCCTGACCTCTCTGAATTTGATGTTTGATGTGAAAAAGGAAATGGAGGGGGCCCCTGGAAAAGAGATCTTCCAAAACTTTTGAACAGATTTCCTTCGGATGCTCTCTAAGCTCAGAAGACACCAGAGGGGTACAAGGGGTCCCTACTGTAACGATGGTTTACCATACATAGCAGCCTCACTTCCAGCACTTACATTAAAAAGGTAAATAAAATAAAATAATACAATACAATACAATACAATACAATACAATACAATACAATAAAAAATAGGGAGGTGCTTAGGCAGGGTTGACCAGACCTATTAGCATCTCTGGGTCTCTCGCTGACAATGCAACAAGGGGGAATAGCAACAGTTAAAAGAGCGGACTACCTTAAGTAAATGAAAAAGCGCATTTCCATATTTTTAAACAAAGGGGTTCTGCACCATCTGTCCCTGTCTGGGTACCCCCTGCTCCACACTGAGCGGATTTGCGAGGGATTCAAGTGCACCTTATAGATTAAATAGTCACTCGGCTGCTTAAGCCCAGTTGCCCAGACAATGGCCGCGCAGAGCACCCCTTCCTCCTTCCTTCCTGTCGAGTGTTCTGCCTGACTACACAAACTAAATGCGCGCGGCTCCCCCATTGCAAGAAGTGGACTTGACCGGAGCTAAAACCAACAAAGGCAGATTCTGGTGGGAGCTGCGGAAGCGCCGGGCACTGAGTCAACAAGCGGGTCTCATTGAAATGCAAATAGCGCGGCCGCGGCCCCGGCGCGCCACCTCCCGCCCCTTAACTTCTCAACCCCCGCGCCGCGCCGGCCTGAATGGGCCCATTGACGCGCGCCGGCGGTCCCCACCGCGCCCGCGTCCGCGCCCGGCTGCCGCGGGGACGCCTGCAGACGCGGAGCCAGCCCGGCCGCCCGGGCGCTTGGGCCTTGCGGGCTCCGGGTGGCGTTTGGATTTGTGTAAATCATCACTTCCTCGTCATCATCACCACCGCTCTCCCTCCGGCGCTAAGAAGGCGTACACCGCCTCAAACGCAGGTCTCCCTGAATCCTGGCCCGGGAACAGGAAAATTCACTCCGCTGCTGAGTTTTTAAAAAAACAAACAAAAAGAAGTTCCAAAGTTCCACGGTGGCGGTTAGCTTTTTTTCCCCCCCGAAGTATTTACTCACTTAGCCTTAAGTATTTACTCACTTAAATCCTGTTCTCTTTTCTCCAGAAAGAACTAGACTTAAATATTTTTTCAGATGCTGAATACTTTTAGCTTACAAGGAAGTTCTCGCTGATGCTCTGTACATGCTTAAGTAAAAACAAATCCCATTTGGCGTTTGGTTACTGCCCGCCTTCTTTCCCCACTCCCCTACCCTTTGTTTTACTTTGGCTAGATAATATTATCAGCGTATTTATTTTGCGCTTTCCCTAAGGTTTGAAGTTAATTTACAGAACTTAAAAGGGGGAGTAAAGGTAAGTTTTTCCTGTACAGAAATACAAGGCTAATTCAATTTTTTTTCTTTTTTTTTAGTAAACTATGAGTTACTAGCCGTAATTTAAAAATAAAGCTAAGCGGTAAAGCTCACCTGAAAACATAAGTTTTTGACTTTCTACAGGATACATATTTGACTGCTGAATCACACTCTAAGTGAGGATTGATATACCTATAACAAATATAATGAAGTAAATATTTTTAAATCTCTTAATTTTGTAAATTTGCCAGAGTATCATTATATTTGAACATGTAATAGATGTGTAGTTCACTTAAATACACAAATTATTTGGCTAAAAAGCAACTAAGGGAAGACTTACATTCTACCATTTTTTAAATTATTTGGTAAAGCAAAGTAGAGTTTCATTTAAAAAGAAAAAGAAATTTTATAGTTGACATAGTTTGAAGTTAGAATGTTTTGGGGCGCCTGGGTGGCTCAGTCGGTTGAGCGTCCAGCTTCCGCTCAGGTCATGATCTCTCAGTCTGTGAGTTCGAGCCCTGCGTCGGGCTCTGTGCTGATAGCTCAGAGCCTGGAACCTGCTTCAGATTCTGTGTCCCCCTCTCTCTCTGACACTCCCCCACTCATGCTGTCTCTCTGTGTCTCAGAAATAAATAAACATTAAAAAAAATTAAAAAAAAAGAAGTTAGAATGTTTTATGATTTCTAAGGAACAGGTCTCTTCTGCCCTTTTTCGTGTCTTTTCTGTTTTTTGTCTGTTTGGGGTAGTGCCTCCTTACCGGTAACACTTACCCAACACACACCCAAACACACACCAAACAAACATACTTTTTGGCCTATGATGAGTCAATATTGTTGGATTGGATAAGTTGGCCGAAGTAAATTTAAATTGGGTTGAGATGGATCTACAAGACAAGACATTCAGAATTACACTAATCACTATCTAAGTTCACTTAGATAAAGTTATACCACAAACTAAGTGAATTTCTCATTTGATAACCAATGTGATGGTTTGTTTTTTGTTCCCAGAAATATTCATGTGGATGATAGAAGATGAATCATTTGTCAGAAATGTAATAGAAAGAATTCTGCCTTGCAGTAAGAAGTTAGACTGTTTTAAGGTTCCTTTTAATTTCCATATCCTTCCTTATTTTTAGGATTCGAATTATTTAGATGTAGCAGATATGAACTTGTCCCCAAATTAATTACTATCTTATCTGTTTTGAATGTTATCATCTCCCCACATCACTTATTCATTCACGATCATCACATTACTTTGAATTGTGCTCATTTGAACCTGAAAAAATTAAATCTTGTTTTCAGAAAAGTATAACCACCTGAATTGTTTCCAGTCTTTGCCCAAAGCTAAGTTCCTGTTGCTGTTTTTTATTTAAAAATCTAAGAACAGAGGATTTAGACATGAATGAAAATTAGGAGAAACTGCAATTCATTTTTTCTAGTTCCTGTTCTTTGTTATTCTTGGCTCTACCATTGTCATACCTTAGAAGACTGAGGGGGGAAAATGCCATTAGTTCTTTGTTTTGTAAATATTGACTTCTTTTCCTTCCTTGCTGTAATGTTTAACACATCTGCTTTCTATTTTTATATTATAATTCTAGTACCTTGTGGATAGCTCCACTCTTCCTGTAAAATTCCTTATTTTTAAGAAGAAATGACGCACAGCTAATTCAGCCTCCTTGACTCCTACCTGACCTGCCTATGCTATCTGCTGAGTTTAATCAAATGGAGGAAAGGGTCAGAGGTTTGACAGCTCCTTTAACAAGTGTGAAAGATAACTAAGTTGAGTACCTCAGCATTTATATAAACTCCCTGTAGCTTGACTTCCTGTATAATAGAAGCCAAAAGCAGAACTACCCACTTCCCAGACTCCCTTGCAGCTTAGGGGTCCTAATAAGATCTAGCTTCTGCCAACCAACCATAATCACTCAAAAGTCAAAGATGGAAGTGAACAACGTGAGCAGTGGACACATAGAGGAAGATTAGATCTCCTGGGAAGCAGAAACATGCAATTCTGCCAGAGCAGCTGTGGTCAAATTTCTAGAGTCCAGTTCCTATCACTATAGGTTCTAAATGACAAAGTAATACCAGGAATGTTTTCTTCAAAACACTTCTGTGTTGGACTTACATATTTCTCAAGCTGCTCTGTTCCTTGCTGTGTAGCAATCACTCAAGCCTGGTTCTCTGGCTCTCCTAAAGACTCTTTAAACTACATAGTATCTGCTTAAACTGATTAGAGTGAATGCTGATGGATAAATTAGTTGATTACAGAGGTGGCTTTTCATTCAGGTAAGGAAAGTAGGAATCTGAGATTGGTTGTCTATCTTGGTTGGATTTGAAGGCAGTGAGGATCTTATGGTGAGCAGGGGATGGGCACAGTGGTTAAAGTTGCCTAAACATTTTACATGCAGTCACCAGAAGCACTGGAATGCTCATTGAAGGCTAGGTCTTAGAAGCCCAAGTGTCTGCTATTAGATAACAGAATGGAGGAACATAAGAAGTATAAATGCTGTGTATGGACTAACTAGTTCTAATCATATTGGAGTTCTTAAGGAAAGAAAAGGATAACATTTAGATTTTAAGTTCTTGGTTGAAGCCATGACTGGAGACCGAGGAGTTAATGTAATTGCCCCAAACATTTTTATTTCTTGTCAGCTACATTTTTTTTTTTTTTTTTTGTCTGACAGAGCCAGAAATGAGATGTAGAGTGTGATCCTATAAGTCTCTGAATATGACATAGGTCAATTTAAATTCACATTAGGTCTCATGTGAAAATTTGGACAGCTTGGTGCTCTGCCTATAGTTATCCACCCATAACTAATGGGGATATTTGGGAGGATTTAACTATAATGTGTGTCTGAACTGCCAAGCCCCACTGAGCTACCCCCAGAAAAATCAGTCCTTCCTCTCGTATATCTTGAGATTGTAACTATCTTTTTTGAGTCTGTCATAATCTCACTTCAGGTAAATAACTTGCAGTAGATGCCAGTTCTCCTTATCTTCCTCCATTATCACCACTCATTGCTTCCAGACTATAACTACAGCCATATTTAGCATTTGCTAGTTTATGAAGTTAAACTAAAAAGGGAAAGACAAACACAATTGCAACATTTTTCTTAGATCAAGAACCTGCATGATGTGCATAGGAGCAGATTCTAAGGTTTCTAGACTAGAGAAGGAGGTAAATAATTCCAGATCAGGCTGAATTAATCAACATGGCTGCCCTTATTAATGACTTTAGCTTAAACAACTGGCAGTCCTGTTTATTCACTTGCTTTTTCTAAAACATGGACTCAGAGACTCAGGGGTATTCTATGTGAAATGAGGTTGAGATGCCAGATATTTTGGGAAACAATGTACAGGAAAGAACCTAAAGACTAAAGAAAATAGGTAGATTGAGACAAATTTTCATGCTCAATATGCTTGCCCACTCTCTAACTACTAAAAGGGCACAGAGAACACTTCTTGAACCTTGACATTAAGCAATGCACTGGCAAGGGACAAGTACCAACATTTTTTTAAGTGTAGTTAGTGGTGGCTATCCTCTGTAGGTCATAAGTGAAGGTGAAAAAAAACCTTATTGAAAATGGCTTTCTTATTCACTCATTTATTTATTTATTATATTTTTTTAGAGAGAGAGAGTGAGCAGGGGAGGAGCAGAGAGAGAGGGAGAGAGAGAATCCTAAGCAGACTCTGCACTGCCAGCATGGAGCTTGACACAGAGCTCAAACTCATGAACCATGAGATCATGACCTGAACCAAAACCAAGAGTCTGACACTTAACCAACTGAGCCACCCAGGCATCCCATTGGCTTTCTTATTTAAATGAGGATAACTAAATTCTGGAATGGCAGAAGCCAAGTAGCAACTGCCAGAGGTGAGGTAAATATTCTCAAAATAGACATCAGAATCAAATTAATCATCAGAATCGTTTGAACAGGAAGAATCTTTAAGGGTAGCTAGTTGATCACAGGGCTTTTAAGATCAAAATAGATTGTCCACTTGTTTCCACATAGTTGTAATAGCTATTCCAGGCAATCAGAAGAATCCCCTTCACTGGATTCTGACCTATGTAGCTGGGGGCTATCATGGAAAGGAAGGGATAAATGAAAGCTCTGGAACCTTTCCCTCACCTTCCAAAATGTAAACCAAAATGAATACTGTCATCACATGGGGGATCATAGAGTAACATCATTAAAGAATGAAGTTTAAGGGATAGTTATTCCTGTGCTAACCTCCTATAAGTCATTTGCTTGACCTGTGTGGAAAAAAAAAAATAGGTTTTTGAGAATAATAGTAGACTCACTACTAAGCTTTCTCAGTTGGTGACTCCATAGCAGGTCTGCTTCAGTTGTGATCTCACTATTGGAACAAATCAACACAACACCTGGTACCTGGAATGTGCCTACTAATCTTGAAAATGCAGGGGCGCCTGGGTGGCACAGTCGGTTAAGCGTCCGACTTCAGCCAGGTCATGATCTCGCGGTCCGGGAGTTCGAGCCCCGCGTCAGGCTCTGGGCTGATGGCTCAGAGCCTGGAGCCTGTTTCCGATTATGTGTCTCCCTCTCTCTCTGCCCCTCCCCCGTTCATGCTCTGTCTCTCTCTGTCCCAAAAATAAATAAACGTTGAAAAAAAAAATTAAAAAAAAAAAAAAAAGAAAATGCCTCCTATCCTGCCTTTATGTCTACAGAAAGTTTGCTTTCACCTGCAAGGTTTAGCATTATACATTTACCATCTTCCTTTAAGTCCATGTCAACCTCGTGGTCCCATGACATAATTTAGTCTGCTACAAACTTGATCATCAACATCCCAAAGGGCATCCCTCTGGCCCTCTATGTTGATGATAATGTGCTAATAGGATTAGTGAATTGGAAGGAACAGGTACTCTAGATGTCTTGGAAAGTTGTGGACCTGACATAGGATAGGAGCTAATACCCAGGTAAATTCAGAATCTATTCTCCACGCAGTTTGTGGGGTTTCAGTGGTCCAAAAATGTCAGTATCTTAATTCCAAAGTGAAAAACAATTTGCTAAACATTGTATCCTCTCCCACAGTGTTTGGTAGCTTCTCTAGATTCAAGTGTTTTATTTTAACCCATTGACAAAATAACCCCTAAGGCTTTGAGTGAGAGTCCAGGAGAGAAAATTTGGCAGCTCTTCCAGGCTAAATGGCAATTAATTCTGCTATTATCTCTTATGACCCCGTGGATGAAAACATTATATGGAGCCTGCAGCAATAGGATAATTACAACAAAAACTCCAAGAATTTTGGAGCAAATTCTCTTCAGCAAATAGCGACTTTCCTTTTGAGTCCAGCAGATGTTTCCAACTCCCAAAATATTACTCCTGCCTCTCATCTATCCTTCCACCATCATATACTTAAGACCTCATTGGCAATTCCCTGTAACTAGTTAACTGAGAGTGAAATATTCAAGCCTTTTTAGAGAAAGTTCTCTAAGATATGCTGGCTCCAGCTATAAGTGTTCGTTGCAATCTCACCCAATACTGACTTAAAAGGACAAGGGATGGAAAATGCTTACAACTGGGTGCAACTTTGGGAAATACATCTTAATGTCTACTTTGACTCCTAGGAGAGATAACTGGAGGTAGAAATCTCTTTAAACGGTAGACATTCGGTAATAGTTCAGTTGGATGTCTAGGTCTCAGAAAAAAACTAGCTTGAAGGTTTGGCAGCATGGGGATTTGGGAAAGAGTCATATTGATGGGCCATTCAGAATATACACCAAGAGAATGGAGATAATTGTGTTCAATGTCAATATTCAGTAGTAGATTCCTCTGCAAAGAAAGTGTTCAATAATCAGTCAAGTTACCTATTTAGCATATATCGGTTTGGTCCCTTTCACTCAGGCATGATTAGTTGGCTAATGAAGTAAGAGGTTGTAGATACGGGATTACATATGGATGAAACATAGATTTTCCTCTGCCAAGGTTAAACCATCCCCTACTGTTACTAAATTGCCAATCTCCAAGCAACAGAAACCAATTCTGAGCCCCCAGTTGGGCAACCTTAACATGAAGGAACCAGGTAGCCACCTGGCTCCCTTTCACTATGTCACTATCCCCACAGATGTTTATTTTAGATATGGATTTAGCCAGTCTGCCTCTTTGTACATTAATTTACATGTGCTAAATGAATGCTTTATTTACCAACATGGTATCCCACATACATCATTGCTTCTGACTAAGGAGGTACATTTACTGGGAAAAAAAATAATAATAAATAAGGCAATGGTCACATGCCCATAGGATTCACTGGTTTCATCATCTACTCTATCCCCCAATAGTTGACCTGACAAAAATAATTGTGGAATAGCTTATTAAAGACTTAGCTACTGTACTGGCTGGGAGATACTTTGTGCACATGGGGAACTGCCCTATAGGAAATACTTATGGTACTATTTCTTCAGTAGCCAGGACACATGGTTCCAGGAAAAAAGGGATGGAAAATGAGGTTGTCTCTGTTTATTTACAGCTAATGTTTCATTTGCAAAATGTTTTTATTTTCAGTCTCCTTGACTTTATCTTTGTTAGATTAAAAATTGTATTAGCCAAAGATAGAATGTTTTGTTTTCTAGGGCTATATAACAATATCTCATCAAACTGGAAGTTGAGACTCCCACCTGGTCATTTCGGGCTCCTAAACCTTTGAATTAAAAGACAAAATTTGATTACCACATTGGCTAGAGTGATTTTCCCAGAATCCAAAGGAGGAAAAAAAAATAGACTACACAATGGGCATAGAGAGGGAGTACATCTGAACCCAGGATATCCTCTATGGTTCTTTTTAGTTATGTTGTAAAAGTTAATGGAAGATGTTCAACATCCTTAGTTATTAGGAAAATACAAATCAAAACTATAATGTGTCACTTAACACCTACTATGATGGCTATAATAAAAAAGGGGGGGATAACAAGTATTGGCAAGGATGTAGAGAAACTGTAACATTCATGCATTGGTGGTAGGAATGTAAAATTGTGCAGCCAATTGTGGAAAATAGCTTGACAATTCCTTAAAAGGTTGAACACAGAAGTACCATATGATCCAGCAATTCCACTCTTAGGTAGATACCCAAGAGAACTGAAAGCAGGGACTCAGATACTTGTATGACAATATTCATAGCAGTATATCTCAATAGCCAAAAGGTGAAAACAAACTAAATGTCCATCAACATATGAATGAATAAATAAAATGAGTATATACATACAATGAAATATTATTCAGCCATAAAAAGGAATGAAAATCTGATACTTGCTACAATATAGATGAACTTTGAAAACATTATGCTAAGTGCAATAAGCTAGACATCCTAGCTTTTGCCCGCCATTTTGAGGAGAGGGTGAGAGTGCATTTGTAAGAAGAATCATGGCCAGGAGCATGTTGTTCTTGCTATTATTGTTTGGATGTTTATGTGTGTGAAGATAAAGGGATTTTGAAGAGTATACGGAGCGACTGTGGTTAGATATTATAAGTTGTCTCACCAATTTATGCCCATTCAAACCCCCCTGTAGCCTAATTTCCTACACTATAGAGGCTGGAAAGCTAAGTACTAAATTTCCAAAGAATCCCTTTAACTACCATTCCTTCATGCAGTTACACCAACCTGAGATTTGGATGCAGAAGTGAGCAGTATGTGGTAGCCATACACACAGAGATCTGATCTTCTTGCAAGAACAGTGGCAGATCTGGTTGTTCTGGGCAGCTGCTAACATCTATATCTGTTTCAGGTTTCTCCCAGGAAGCATACTCTGAAATGGAGGTTAGCATGCAGAGAGTTTATTAGGGAGTGCTCTCAGGATCAAGATGTGTGGAGGAAGGGAAGGAAGCAGGATCAGGCAGAGGGCAAAGTAGGGTTGGCACTCAGTGTCATCTAAGGCCTCAGCTGACCCTATAGGGAGGTTTTCACAGGGACGGTCCTTCAGAATTGTCCTGAGTTGAGGCAAAAGGGGGCAGGGGGAAGGGGAGGCATCTTCACTCAGGGCAAGGGCTCTCTTCAGTCGAGGGCAATTTCCAGTCTGGGCTGGCTGGGGGAGAGCACATCTGGCAACACTTAAAGCAAGTGGAGGAATAAGTCCTTCAGTACTGAAGGGAGATCTGGGTGGAACATCATAACATCCAGTAGAGTGTACCCCTTACATTGCTTATATGCACAGACTTCAGATAAGTTCTGGGAACAACTCCTCCATGACTGTGATGGCCTCTTTCCCTGGTGCTCAGTTATAAGAGGAATGTTAGAGGGACAAACTAAAGTACCATCACGGCAACTGGTCTCACTGCATGGTTCTTCTTTCTACAACTTATTCCAGATCTCTCCAACCTTTAGCTCATTCTTCTGGTTTAAATAAACTATTTGGTTGGATGACTAAGACCCTCATCCCTGAGAGATATGATTCCCTAGTCACAATACCCTTTTCAGGGGTGATAGATATTGGGCAAATAGAAACTGGACAAAGAGTACCAAGAGATGCACAAGTGGATCACCTGGATGCCAAACACAATCTCCCCTGTCTCCACTGTATAACAGCAGCTGTATCTTTTCCTGAAGACCATGGTCATTTACCCCTGCCAGGTTGGTGACTCTTTTAATCTCCAAAATACCTGGGTGGCAGCCATAACTTAATGTTCAACAGGACTTTTGCTGTTCCCCCAAAGAAGCATCTCCCCTTTAGAAACCAGGACCTCTAAACAGTGAGACTAGAGTTACAGGGATGAGGGGCGTAAATTTCAAAAGTGGGGGTCACTTACAGTGATGATAACACAGTAACTCTCACTTCCAACCCTTGTTTCCTGACCCATGCATTTTTTACCTACTGGGGACATAGCACCATGTAATGGCTGTTGATTGGAGTCCATACTACACCCTAGAAAATGGTGCCCCATTCTCACAGATGTCATCTATGAGATGATGCCTCAGCTATGCCTTCAACAGATATTTCATAGCTCAATCAGGCCAGCAGCTTCAGGGCAGTGTGTAAATAGGACTAGAAGATTTTGTGGTCACATGGCCACACAATGGAAGTAGCTAATTAGTCCCACTAAGTGGGACCCAAGCTTTTAGGCCCGTACATGTCTTCCATCCACTCCACTATGGCTACTACTTTTTTCATGGGCCTAATGTGCCAGCACTGAAGTAGCTCATGTCCAAGGCTGGCTAACATCAACTGACTGAATCAATTCTGACTGCTTGGTTGTTGTCTCCCTCCATAGTGGATGCTTTCATGCATACAAAGATCTTCACACTCAATCCTTCTAAAATCTATTCATATGCCTTTATTGCAGACCTGTTAGTCCCCAATCTTCCAATTTTTCTCCTTTCAAACTTCTGACCAAGCTGTTTTCCACTATCTTGGAGTCCATGTATATTCTTATTTGGGCCACTTCTATTTCCACATAGAATGGATGTCTAGGTACGTCACCCAAAGCTCTGCTCATTAGGAGAATTTCCTTTCACCACTTGTTTTAAGGCTACTCTGTCATCAGTGATGTGCTGGTAAATGTTTTACAACCAACTTTCCAGAGACAAAAAGAACCCTGACTTATAATATTTACTGCTTTCTGCAGGGGAAATACTCCCACAATGGCCATTCCAAGCTCCCAATGTGATTGAATGCAGAGTTTGGAAGAGATATGTACATTTGGCATATCTAGTATGAGCCACCTCTGGTGTAACACTGACTATATTATAACTACAGTCCATTTTCAGCTTGTACCAAGCTGATATTTCAGCTTGAAATACCAAGCCTACCCAGTATAAACTGAGCTTGAGTTCTAGCCTTATTCAGCTGTCATATGGATCCCCCCATGTTCATAGGCACTTAGGTGTGAGCTGAGAAAGGGATACTAGTGCAACAGTGGTAAATGCCACAGGCTAGGTACTCTTACAGCTTACTTGTGGCCATCAGCTCTGTGTGTGCCTGATCCTGGACATACCACTTCCATCCAACAATAAATTGCTGCTGGTCCTGCCTGACTCATAAGTCTTTTTTTTTTTTTTTAAGTTTATTTATTTATTTTGATAGAGAAAGAGCACGGGAGGGACAGAGAGAGCGAGAGAGAGAGAATCTCAAGCAAACTTCACACTATCAGCACAGAGCCCAACATGGGCTCAAACTCACAAACTGTGAGATCATGACCTGAGCCCAAACCAAGGGTCAGATGCTTAACCGACTGAGCCACCCAGGCACCCCCCTGACTCAGAAGTCTTACAGAACCTGGCTCTGGCTGTACGATTCTGGCCTTAATGACTACTTGATGACCCATGGTCAGGTGTTCCATATCTACCAGTGCATGGTAGCCTGTCAGCAGCTGTTTTTCTAAACCTACATGACCCTCTGCTGCAGATAACATGGCCTGGTAGTTTATACTGTGAACTGTGGGAATTTACATTGTGATTCTTCTATTGGGATTGCTGTCAACTCCTCACAGCATATTTTCCCACCACAGATTCCTCCAATATTATAGTATTTGCTGGACCATATGGTCCAAATGCAGCCTGGACCTCCTACAAAATTTTTTCTACTCTAGATCCCACTCAAAGCTGGAAGTATTTTGGATCACCTAATAGATAGACAGAAGCAGCACTGCCAGATGTGGAATATGATGCCCTCAAATCCAATCAGGTTCCTAGTATTGTGCTTTCTTCTTTGGGATGGGAGATGTGAGACGCAAGAGTTTGTCCTTTGCTTTGAAGTTGGCACAACTATGAAGCTGTTTCAGCCTGTCTCAGACCAGTGGACTCATAAAAATTTCACTAAGGCCAGCCTCTGAATCATTGCAGTATTTATTTTCCATGTCTTAGAGGGAACTTTTCTTATCAAGGTTCTTATCAACATACTTGCCACTTATTGATCATAACTTCATCAACTCATTAATAGAGTGAAATAGTATGATGTTCTGGAGGATGTCTAGTTCGCTCAAGCCTCTCTGAGTTGTATTATTAAAGAGGGTGAGAAGGTAACATAGCCTTGGGGCAACACTATACTACTATCCATTTGAAGTGTGAACTATTTCTGATTCTTCTTTTTGATAAGGAAGGAAGGGAACACATCTACCAAATCAATGGCCACATTGTATTTTGGCCATCAAGTATTTGAGGCGGTGTTCATTTGCTTTAGCAACCATACCATATCAGACACAGCAGCTGTCATTTAAGCTACTATGTGGTTTTGTGATCATCCACGGTTAGCCTTCAGTATCCATCTAGTTATTGTGAAAAGCAGACTGGTGAAATGAATGGAGATATAATGAGGACCACTCCCTTGCATTCTTTAGGTTTTAAGGGTGGACCTAATTCCTTCCATTTTTCCTGGGATGGTAAATTGTGGCTAAGGGGGAGGAGGTGGTAGTTTCAGAGGCTTCCACTTGTCCTTCCCTACTATAATAGCTTTTATCCCATAGACTAAGGAATCAATAGGGAGATTTTACCCACTACCAAGTATGTCCATTCAAATTATACATTTGGGGACCAGTAAAATAACCATTAGTTGGTCCATGGACCCACTGAACCCACTGGGAGTCAGATTTTGAGCTACCATCCCATATATTACCTGACCTCTAAAACCTCCCACCCTCAGAGGGGAACCATAATGACACTTCAAATCCCTGAATATCAAGATCAACTTGGATCCTGTATAAACAGCCCTTGGAAGTCTTAGATGTTCTCTTTTCTCAATGTATGGATTTCCAAGTAAGTGACTGTGGGCTAATGGGGAAGAACTGGAAGGAATCATTATATGTAGTCTTGACATCTTGCTGCACAATCCTTCCTCCTGGGGACCTGTCTTTTCCTATAGTTGTTGGGTTAGGTCAAAAATAAACTCAGGTATGGAAATTGGCAAAAAGACTGTGATTTTTATTGAAATGTTTCCCCTTAGCCTCATGATGATTCATCTTTAACTTCTTTTGTGTAAATGAAGCATATACTTATAGGCTTATCTATATTAAGATATTATCTATATTACCCCTACGAATGCCTTGTTGTATTAACCATCTTCATTGCTCTTTGTAGGTGAAGGCCCCTGGCTACCACCCTGACCTTGTCATTCTCTGCCATACTTTTGCAATCACCTTGCTTTCGATTTGTTCAGCATCACCATCTGGACTCTATTACTTTAGATCTTGTCATCCTCATTGATCTAAAAGTAATCTATTATTAAGCCTTCCCTCCAGAAGACAGACATCATTAAGTTTCTTAGTAATGTTAGTGACCCCTCAGTCCCCTCACCAGGGTAATACCTAATTGCTTTGGTAAAATGTAACATCCTCCAGGCTCTCCTAAGAGACGTATTTGGGATGATCAGTTTTATGCATCAACTTGACTAGGCTTCAGTCCCCATTTATTCAATCAAACACTAATCTTAGGTGTTGCTGTGAATATTGGATAGAAGAAGGGAACCACAGGCTGGAACAAGGTCGGGAGGCTACTACTTTGGAATTAAATAGTATCATTATGTTTGGAGGTTTAGGAAGAAGAGTCAAGCTACACTGTGATTGACCAATTGTAGTACCGCAATGGGCCATCCAGACACATTACTGTCCTTGGGCAGGCAGTATGAATGAGACCCTCTGCCTCCAGGTAGAAGCAGAATAGAGTGTGGATTTTCGGTTGTAGGAGAAAAAAAAAAAGAATAATAAAATTAGCTGGAAAAGTCTGAGTGGGCTAAAGAATCCACAAACTGGCAGATACCTTTTTATCTCAATCTAGACTCAAGATCTATCCTGGATATCAGTAACCATTGGCTAGAAATTGGGGTTTCACACATAGCTAAAAATTAAGAATTATATAATACCAACATAGTCTCAGAACCCCAAACCATAAAGTTAACACACAAGTTGACCATATGTCTCTATATCCCTGGAAACAATGGCAGGCAAATATAAACTCTATGGAGAAATACACCCTCAACTCAAGATGCACAAAATTCACATAGATAAAGCCTTACTAAAAATGATCCTACATAATTAATAATTATAAGATATATGAGGAATCTACCACATTTGGGAGTCAATAAACACAACGAAAATTAAGCAGCAAAATTAAAATAGTCAGAAATTCTAAATAAGATACTATTAAATAAATATATTTAAATAAATATGAAATAAATATACTTAAATAAATATAAAATAAAATAAATAAATATAAAAAAATAAACAAATAAAAATATTAAAAGACCAAGACTGTACGGAAAACTATTCAGAATTCAACACAGAGAGAGAAAGAGATTTAAAAATATGGAAGAGAGTTTAAAACACATAGAATATGCAATGAGAAAACCCATCACAGGATTTTCAGAAATATAGAAGAGAATGAGGGAGCAATAAAATTTGAAGACCTAGTAGCTAAAGTTTTTCCAGAATGGATGAATGATATGAATTCTTACATTCAGAAAGCATCATGAGTGCTGAAGAGTACATAAATGTAAATATACATCTAGATAAAGGGGAGATCATAAAAGCAAGCAAAGTTTAAAAAGAGGAGAATAATAGATTTATACCAGACTTATTAACAGAAGACATGAGCTGACAATTGAATATACTTTCAACATTGAGAGAAAATAGCAGATAATTCAAGATTCTATTTTCAAGTAAATTTTTATTCAATAGTAAGGATGAAACAGACCTTTCTACATAAAGAATCAAAGTTTTCACTATTATCAGACTCTCATTGAGAAACTTCTAAAATATGTACTTCAGGAAAAAGAGATTGAACTCAGAATGAAGAAACAAGATGTAAAAGACAGTTTTATGCTAAGAAATGGTAAACATGGGCAAATCTTAAAAATAGTTTGCAGTATAGGAGGGGTGCCTGGATGGTTCTGTAGGTTAAGTGGCCAACTTTGACTCAGGTCATCATCTAATGATTTGTGAGATCAAGTCCCATGTCGGGCTCTGTGCTGACAGCTCAGAGCCTGGGGCCTCCTTTGGATTCTGTGTCTCCCTCTCTCTCTGTCCCTCCCCCACTCATTCTCTGTCTCTGTCTCTGTCTCTCTCTCTCTCAAAAATAAATAAAACATTTAAAAATTAAAAAAATAAAAATACTTTGCAGTATAGGAGTAAAAATCAAGATGAGACTAAAATGCTACAAGACAATAACTTTAAAGGTAAATACAGATTTGTCAAGGATTTTATACACACATACACACACACACATATATATATGCATACACACATACACATACAGGTATAAATATATATATATCTATAGATAGATAGATATAAATATATAGATATAGATATAGATGATATAGATATATAGATATAGATATAGATATAGATATAGATATAGATATAGATATAAAAGGTAACCTCCAAACCAGAATTGGTAGAGAATTGGGGGGAAAAATTAGTCAACTAAAACAGGCAGAAAAGGAAATGGGGAGAGGAAAGGAAGAAAGGGAGTGAAATGCATAGTAAGTAAAAGCCACCAAATAATATGTAGAAATTAAAGCAAATTATGCCAACAATCACATTGAATGTAAGTAGATTAACTTGCCTGTTAAAAGACTGAGATTTTCAGATTAGATAGACAGACTAAATCCAATTATCTCCTGATTCTGACAAACATGCATATAATTTAAAGATACGAACATTTAAATTAATGTGATGGAAAAGATATACCGAGTAAATATTTATCCAAAGAAGGTTGTTGTAGTTAGATTAATATCAAACAAAATCAACCTTAAGACAAAAGGAATTTTTAGAGATAGATACTACATAATAATCAAATGAACAATTTGCCTAGAAAATATGATAATTTTAAACTTGTATGTACTTAATAAAATAGCTATAAAATGTATAAAGCAAAAATTTACAGTATTACAAAGAAAATTTGACAAAACCATGCCATAATCATACTTCTGTGAAACTGGTAGATCAAACATATGCAAGCCAATGAGGATGGGAACAGGAATTAAGGGCTGGAGAGATCTTTTTAAGGTGAAATATTCTAACACCACTGTAGTGATGTTTACATAATTTTGTAAATTTATTAAGAATCATTATATTGTGCAATTTTAAATGGGTGAATTTTATGGTATATAAATTACACCTCACTAAAGCTGTTATAAATAAATCTAGAGGGTTATAGAAAATTTTATGAACCTATCTAGTATACTGCATCTGCAAATTAAGATACAAAAATTCTACTCAAGAGGCACCTGGCTGACTCAGTTGGTTGAGAATCTAACTCTTGGTGTTAACTCAGGTCATGATCTCAGGGTCGAGGGATTGAGCCCCACTTCAGGCTCCAAGCTCAATGTGGAGCCTGCTGAAGATTCTCTGTCTCTCCCTCTGCCCCTCTCCCCTGCTTAAGCATGCTCTCTCAAAAAAAAAAAAAAAAAAAAAAAAATTCTACTCAAGCACAAATGGAATATTTAGAAAATTTCTCTTCCATGCATACACAAAGTAAATCTCAGCTGGTAAGAAAGAATTAACATCTGGTAGATCATATTTCTTGAACACAATTAATTAAAATTAGAAGATTAGGGGCACCTGGGTGGCTCAGTTGGTTAAGTTACCAACTCTTGATTTTGGCTCAGGTCTCACAGTTTGCCAGTTGGAGCCCTGCATCAGGCTCCGTGCTGGCAGCGCGGAGCCTGCTTTGGATTCTCTCTTTCTCTCTCTCTCTCTCCCCTCCTTCCCTGCTCGCTCTCACTCTCTCTTTCAGAATAAATAAATAAGCATTGTTTTAAAAATTAGATGATTGGGGCGCCTGGGTGGCGCAGTCAGTTAAGCGTCCGACTTCAGCCAGGTCACGATCTCGCGGTCCGTGAGTTCGAGCCCCGCGTCAGGCTCTGGGCTGATGGCTCAGAGCCTGGAGCCTGTTTCCGATTCTGTGTCTCCCTCTCTCTCTGCCCCTCCCCCGTTCATGCTCTGTCTCTCTCTGTCCCAAAAAATAAATAAAACGTTGAAAAAAAATTTTTTTTTAAATAAAAATTAGATGATTAAATAAGTGATTTTTAAAAATTTTTTTTAACGTTTATTTATTTTTGAGACAGAGAGAGACAGAGCATGAACGGGGGAGGGTCAGAGAGAGAGGGAGACACAGAATCTAAAACAGGTTCCAGGCTCTGAGCGGTCGAGCCTGGCGCGGGGCTCGAACTCACGGACCGCGAGATCATGACCTGAGCTGAAATCGGATGCTCAACCGACTGAGCCACCCAGGCGCCCCAATAAGTGATTTTTAAAATTCATGTCTGAAATACTTTTAAGTCATGAACTTAAGAAATCACAGTACAAATTAGAAAATATTGGGGCACCTGGGTGGCTTAGTCAGTTAAGCATTGGGCTTTGGCTCAGGTCATGATCTCATAGCTCGTGAGGTCAAGCCTTGTGTCAGGCTCAGTGCTAACAGCTCAGAGTCTGTGTGTCCCTCTCTCTCTGCCCCTCCCCCACTCATGCTCTGTCTCTCTCTCAAAAATAAATAAATGTTTAAAAAAATTAGAAAATACTCTGAACTGAAAAAAAAAGCACTTTCACTGATGTCAAAACATGTAGAATAAGCTAAAGTAGGTATTTAATAGGACATATAAGTCTGAACTGTTGATATTAGGAATACGTGGAAAGGGGACATTACACATATGATGGTTTTTTTAATCTTAAGAGAAAAATATGAATAACTAAAATATGAACTAACTAAATAACTTAGACCCGAGTTACATGGTCTTCAAAGAGATAGAAATGTGGAGGAGAGCACGTGAATGAATATTCAGAGGGTCATAAATGTTTTTGCCACATCTAGAAAGCAAAAAATAAATTGTTGCGGTTTGCAGATGATATGACCAAGTGTAGAAAACTTCAGTAAATTTATAAACTATTAAACTGATATAGAGGGGTGCCTGGGTGGCTTGTTCAGTTAAAGCATCAGACTCTTGATTTCAGTTCAGATCATGATCTCAGGGTGGTGAAATCCAGCCCAGAGTTGGATTCCGAGTTGAATGTAGAACTTTCTTACGATTCTCTCTCTCCCTCTTTCTCTGCCCCTCCCCTGCTCTTTCTTTCTCTCTCAAATAAATAAATAAATACAATGATATAGAATATACTACTAGAACTAATGTGTTGGCAAAGTTACCTGCAACAACACACAAAAACCGATTTCACTGACATACACCAATAACAGATTGAAACGTAATTTTTAACAAAATTAAAGACATTTTTTAAAGTTTTATTTTATTTATTTAGAGAGGGGGTGGGAGGGGCAGAGAGAGAGGGAAAAAAAGAGAATCCCAAGCAGACTCCATGCTGTCAGTGCAGCGCCCAATGTGGGCTTGAAGTCATGAACCATGAGATCATGACCTGAGCCAAAACAAGAGTCAGACACTTAACTGACTGAGCCACCCAGATGCTCCTAAAGATACTTTGTAACAAATGCCACAAAGGGTGACCAAGATCTACATAAGAAAATTTTAAAACTTCATTGAAAGACATGAAATAAGACCTGATTTAAAAATATATCTAGGGATTCTCTGTCTCCCTCTCTCTCTGCCCCTCCCCTGCTCACACACTCTCTCAAAAATAAACTTAAATAAATATATATATAATAAATATAAAATTATACATATAAAATATTCATAGATGGGAGTACTCAACATCAGAAATGCATTCATTTTCCCCAGATTAATCTCCAAATTCCATGCAATTCAAATTTAAAATCTCAATAGATTTCTTTCTTTCTTTCTTTCTTTCTTTCTTTCTTTCTTTCTTTCTTCTTTCTTTTCTTCTTGATGTACGTATGTTTAACTTTTTAAGCTGGTCCTAAAATTCATATAGAAGAGGAGGGTAGCCTGGGTGGCTCAGTCAGTTAAGCATCTGACTTCAGCACAGGTCATGATCTCAAGGTTTGTGGGTTCAAGCCCCGTGTCAGGCTTTGTATTGACAGCTCAGAGCCTAGAACCTCCTTCAGATTGTATGTCTCCCTCTCTCTCTGCCTCTCCTCCACTTGCACTCTGTCTCTCTCTCAAAAATAAATGAACATCAAAAGAAAAAATTAAAAATAAAATAAATAAAATAAAATTCATATAAAAGAGAAAAAATCAAATAGAAACAATTTTTGAGTCAAAGAATGAGAAATATTAAGACCATATCTGGCTGCAAAGTTGCCAAAAACATATATATCTACAATAACTTAAATTAATTATCATTTGTATCACATAACAAATGATCACATACCTATAGAGAGAAAAAATGAAAATACACTAACCAAAGAATTTGAATCTGGATCTCTCCCGCCAGTTATTTCTTAATCTATTATTTATTAATTTAAATTAATAAAGTGACATTGTGATTATACATCCATCTGCACGAGCTTGATATATGAATCAGCTCCTATAAAAGGACTCATTTTCCACACAGTGATAAAGTCAAGTTTCTGATCCTACAAGTTCAGATCATTATAAATTCATGAAAGTAAATGCCATGCTGTAAGGCCACTTGATAGACAATCATCTGATTTCTTCAGGTAGCAGCTCTTCTACATTGCCACCCTCAAAGTCTTCCATTAGACACTAACTCCTTTTGTACCAATTTCATGTTTATTCACTATCCTTCTGGTTTCAAATACAGCTTCTCATATCAATCTTTATAAAGTAAGATTATTTCTCCATCTTGCATGACACTCTCCAATCAAAATTGCCTACAATGGGCTAGAGACTGCTCTAAACTGGAAGGAGGGATAGGTCTTTACACACATTACGGGAAAAAAATCTGCTACATAACTAAGTGATCATTGCCATTCCAGGGCATAATGTAGATTTCACAATAGCGTATGGCATTGTGCTTTGCTTAGAGTGGCACCCAATAAATATTTTGACTAATTGGTTGTCACAGCAAATAAAACCAACATAACAATCCATAATTTTTGGATATTAAAATTCCCCAGAAATGTTTCCTTACCATATAACTCCCATCATATGCCTAGTAGAGACAAATTAAGTCGAGCCAAATGAATAGGTTAAATGGTTCAACATGGATAAATGGGATATGCAGCATGGATACAAAGGCCTACTCAGGTAACAAAGCTCTTGAATCTAAGCTGATCTTTTTAGAAGAATTATCAGCATATCTTAACATGACACTGAGAAGTAATTAAATGCACTTTGGTCTGAAGTGAGGAGAAGGATGTGGGAAGGGGAATAAGTTCTTGTTTTCTTTCACAGTCAAAAAATCAAAGAAGACTATGGTTTAATGCTCCAGGACATTACCTTGGAAGGGGGGGGTGGGGGGGGTGTTTTTGTGGCTCTCCCAGAATATCTTTCTCTGCGTGTTGCTGCCAGACTTTCTTCCTTAAAGACACTACATAAATCACTACTGGAGAAATAATTTACAGCCACAGAGGAGGAAAGGGGTGGGGTGCGGGGAAGAACACTCTTTTGTAGATTACAATGAGAAGTCCTGAATTTTCAGCAGACTCTATGAAGACGGAAGCAGGAGGCAGCTGGATAGGAATATGAAACATATTGTGCCCAAACACACTTCCCATCTTCATGCTGTGGGCCGGGATCCATCTGTTTATCATTGGATGTAACACAGGCTGGAGCAAAATGTGCCATTAATAGTTTTGGGAAGTTGGGAAGCAGAAGGGGAAATGGTAATCCACACAAAGGTCCTCAGAATTGGCTGCCGTCTAACTAGCCACATCTAACAACGTGTTTACAGACAGCAGCAAAATTTGCAACCTGGTCTTCCCAATCAATCCCAGGTACAACACTGTTTCTTACCAGGGAGAATCAAACACAGGCAGAAGAGATGATTTGGGACATGTTTCTAATGGAGAGATAGCCAAAAAAGATGAGGAACTTAACCAGCAGCAGATTCTTCTTCCAGCTATCTCAATTTTGATGAAATACAAAAGAAGAGATTTATAGTCTTGTTTACATTTGTGAACAACAGGTAAGAAGAAGACATTGGCCTAATTCATTATATGATCTGCTTTTCAGGAAGATGTGGGCTTTCAACATTATCCCCAAAAGGTTCTTGAGCTAACCTACATTTATGCTATTTATAAGTTCCACCGCATGGATCATTCTCCATGAGAATGTCTACCTCATGAGAGGTAACAGATGGATGAAATGTTTAGTTACTCCACTAACATATCAATTACTGCCTTCGATATAGATGTTTAATCTGAACAATTCAAACTAAAACATTTATTCTCCTGAATTTGTGATGGGCTTTCATTTTTCACTTGCATCATTTTTGAAAAATATCATGGTGCTCAGGGAAAAATGCTCTGAGAAGGAAACTTTTAAGTGGGGATCAGAAGGATGCCCCATGCAATGAACTCTGGTCTAATATATTAATTGGCATGTTTTATCTTCTGATAGTTTCTGCTACCTTTGACCCTGCCTGTCTTACACAGTTAACCTGGAGGAATCCACTCCCTCAAAGGAGGATTGTTTTATCAAAACTCTGAGAACCAGAGTTGTCAAGGCTTAGATGCCAACTATTCAACAAAAGAATCAGAGGAATATAAGACCAATCCCTACCATGTAGGTTTGTCTACGTCAGTATGTGAATCACACGCAAAACTAAAACATTTCATCCATCTGATTCACCTGGAACCACCTGACTCTGTATGGAATTCTGAACTGTGGCCCACATTTGTCCAACTTTTTACTGGGTGCCTACTCTACTGCACAAGAATTGTAAGGAATAAAATTATAAGTAGCTACCTTACCTGTCCTCCAAGAGCTTAAAACCTCACAGCATAGGTAAGAAATACATCCAGATAAGTCTAATACAAGGCACCATGTGAAAGTGCCACCAGAGAGGCGCCACTCAGTCTAACATGCCACTCCCCAAAACGACCTGTGCCTTTCATATCATCAAAAGCTATCATTATTTTTGGGGATTTACTTGTATGTTAATGGTCTGCCTGACTAGAATAAGCAGGTATTAGTCTGTCTCTATACAACAGTTTTCCTAGCACACAGCAATAGCCTGGCTATTCAAAGCATATTTTGTTGAATGAATGAAGGAAGGAAAGAAGGAAGGAACTCATACCAATGTCTATTTTTTGTTTGGTGATTATATCAAATTTTATTTTTCAAGAATTTAGAAAAGTAGGCCTTGTGTGCTAGATTGGCTACTGCCAAGGTGACACCACCATCAACCCCTTCTAAGCCTGAGAACCGCACTGGAATCCTCTTGCAGAGTTATAGGAGAGGACTTGGAATAGATGTGGGAAGTGAAGCTAATTCTCTGTTTCTCTGGGGGCATTTGCACACATATGCACAGACTGGTTTTTGAGATCCACCCAATAGGCTGATAAAGTTAGTGAGACTTTCTCAGAGCTTCTCAAGAAGAGTGGCAGCTTGCAGACAAGCTTTTGAAAACTACTCCACCTGTTATCAGTGTCACCTCCTCTGATCTTTGGGGCAGCCTCTCTGACCTTCAGGGGCAGCACTGGTGAACCTCTCCTCCCCCGCCTCACAGCTCTTCCAAAAGTTGTACAAGTTCATAATTATCAATTAAACTCTTTATATCTAAAACACAAAGAATGGCTTCTATTTGCTTGACCAAAACTTGACTTGTCCATTCAGGAGTTTACTCTGCCCTCTCACATATGTCCACACTCACATGAATAGTGTCTATCTCTGGATCATTCCATCGCAATAATTTCAGATTAACTTTCCTTTTGCACAAAAAGAACCAGTCCACATAGAGAAAAAGACTACTGTCACATAAGACAAATGATTTTCAGTCAATTATTCTTTAAGATATCAACCTAGTTCTCCTCGTAAATATTCAATACTTCTGAATAATCATTTTAATTTCATGATGATAGTTTTGTTGAGTCTCTCCACTAACTTAGAATGAATCCATACCTCTCAGCAGGTATGTGTTCTTTCCATTTATGGGTGGAAAAGCTGACACATGTAAGAGCCAATAGTAGCTCTGATATATCACGTTTCTTACTTTGGAATAACATTAAAAACGCAGTATCATTTTAAATAGAAAGTTTCAAAAATAATAGTAATTTTTTATAGCCAGCATCATCAATGTCATAAGAGGCCACATCTTGAAACTTAACTTTAAACTTAAGAATACAAGCCACACATATTCGATTGATTAATTTTAACTCTCAGGAACATTTCATTGTATTTTCCTAAAGATTTTTATTCAAATTTTCCACTTCCAGCATTTCCCGGCACAGGTTGGTCCCAACACCTGCCAAGTCTGCTAAGATTGCTCGCAGATGATGTCAAGGGTGCAGCGATAGAAACAATTAAAAAAAAATTGTTTCCCCAAGTTGAGGGCTGAGTGGCCTTTCCCTCCATGGATTTATGGGACAGGCTTCTCCAGAAGGAGTGTGGAGAATACCAGGATGTTACAAACACAGAGCAGTGCATGCTGAGAGCCTGGAGTTCACATTGGCCTCTTCCATTTGGGAGCTGCTGTACTGAGCACAGACAGCTCATGTCTGCCTCTCTCCTTGTCTCCGCTGGACTGGCGTCTTACTGTTCTTGGCTTCCCAGCACATGGTTCAGAGCTCCCCACTGAGCATCCTTGTGACAGCCAAATCTCCAACACTACTATATCATACATGTGTGCATTTTTTTTCTTTTACCTTCATTATCCTAAAGCAAAGCCTGCCCCAGCACCAATAGGTACTATGGGAAAGGAAAAAGGATATAACATTTAATGAGAGACACAGATTGATGTTCCTGAGTGTACTATACTTTAAAGAGCATCAAAGAGGTGCACCAAGTGACCAGATTCTGAATGTGAAGACCCTGGGTGATATGAGTCTCAGAATCCTCTTTTGCAGTAATTAATGCCAATTCCTGTGGTAGCAGTCAATATTCACTGAAATAACATGCATGAAGCACTAAGTTCAGTGACTGGCACTTGGTAACCATGACCACAATAGTAGAAACAAGCACTGATGAAGCAAAAATGCTTTTAGGATGAAAAGCCTTCCTATGCCACTTGCTAGCTGCCCTTCACCAAACCCTTCACCTCTTGAGCCTGATGGCCTCACCTGCCAGATGAATCTAATACACAGGTGCTCTTAACTCATGGGCTGCCTTGAAAGGCAAACAGGAATACCTACATGAAGGTGAAGTGTACGTTGTAAAACTTTAAGCCAAAGAGAGCCTGTGTAAGTCATTTCCTTACCCACCAAGCTTGCTTTGGTGAACTGGAAATCTTAAGAGGTCACAGAAGAAGTACTAGGAAGCACGGGGTAGAATACTGATGATCAGAGGAATTGTGCTCATTCATAACACCTTAAACCAACTCGTATTGAAAACCTCTAAATAAAAATACATCAAAGCATAACCGATCAGCATTTCTGTCAAAAAAAAAAAAATGGGCAGGAAACAAAAGCTATACCAAATATAAGAAGTTCCACATGCTTTATTGAACTCCTTTACTGGAGGCAGGAAGTGTGTGAATGCAAATTCTCCAGATTCCTGAGCAGCAGTGTCCCCAGCTAGGCACACATCACAATATGTCCCAAAACTCCATTAGCTAAACTCCTACCTTGCAATTCTAGAGCCACACACATTTTACACACACACATCCAATTTAAGAACACATTGTAGAAATTGTTCAATCATAAGCTATCACTTTTTTTTAAGAGTTAAATAGAATTCCAAGAGGAAGAAGGAATGTCATTATGAAATCTGTGTGTATGGGAGGGCCAGAGAAGGACCGAGGGCAAACAGTAAGCTATGCTATCAGGAGGAATTTAAACAGGTAGTCAGGTTTCTGAGTATGGAAAGGAAAGAAGTTTCAATTGGACTACATTCAACAGGACATGAGCCCGGAAGGACTGCTTTAGTCTTATGATATAAAAAGAAGTTATATAAGTTGAACAAATGCTCCTCTCTTTCAGGAATGTCTTACACAAGTCGCACAAACTGTCAGAAGCCTTGGGGAAATAGCTGGTGGCAAAAATGTTTGTCCAGTGCTCAGCTGATAGACACGCATTGCAAAACTCTCCCTGGTATTTATTAGCCTTACCCTGCCCCCCGCACACACACAAAACCACACAGCAGCGACTCCACATGAAAGTGGAGTCCTCACTACCCTTTCGCCCTTCTGAATTTCTGCCAGCAGATCAGCTCTGGTTCAGGGAGGAGTGCCTCTGAGAGCGTCTTCCTCGTTCCTCCCTGCGCCATAACTGTTCTGGACATAAACGGAGGCCTCCATCTCCCCAACTGTTTATCTAATAAAAGACACATTGTTCACAGCCACACTAGAAAAAGCATCATAGATTGTACCTCGGGCATGTCTCCTCATCAGCAGAAAGATGGCTTCAATGACCTAATTATTCCTACCCCTAATTCTATGATCTTTTAGAATGTTTCAAAGGGAAAAAAATTCCAGTTGGGTAGAAGGAATGAGAAAAAAAGAGCAAAAATCTTTTCAAGTAACTTGACCTTATATATTTGGTATCCCCACCCTGAGAACTGGATCTTCATTTACTGAAAATTGTTTATGGTTCCTTCAAGTGAAATTCCAAATTTCCCTTTCCAGCGTGTATTAGGGTGGAAAGGCAAACATATTTGAATTTTTCATGTTATAAAAGTCAAGAAAGTACCACTTTTTCCTCCCAAGCGTTTTCCAGGATCTATTTGCACAAGTGCTACTTAAAGATTGGGTTAAGTAGATTAATGGAGCAGACATCTCCACAATGGGATAGTACCAGAGGGCTTATTAATCTAATTCTTAACTCCTCCTTCAAAGAGGCTACTCTTTCTGTCTTGTGTGCCTTACAGAAATGGACCACCTAAAGAGAATAACAACAACGATAATAAACCACCCAAACTGAGTCCTCACTATGTGCCAGGTGCCACACAAAGCACCCCGCATATATGAAGTTGCTTAATGCTCACAGCAACCCACAGAGGCCAGTGCTGTAGCTTGTCCTGTGCTTCCTTCCTGTGCACGTCCCACAGCTGGTGGGTGACACACAGTTCTTCCCCCTGCACTGTTCTCTCCTCGGCTGGCATCTGTGGCCATTGTTCACAGGGTCTTCCGCCACCACTTCTTGGCGTCACAGGATGCGGTCCCTCTGCTCCTTAAGTAAGGGCTCCACAACCACAAGGTTTCTGTGCTTTTCTATTTTTATAAATCAACACAGATGTGCCTTTGGGAATTGTTTTTCGGGGAATTTGTACCTCCTTTCTTTTCCTGGGCTGTTCTCATATTTTTGAGACTTTTGAACTAGTGGCTAACTGTGCTCCAGGGCAATACTTCATAAAGGTAGGGAGTGTGTGTGTGTGTGTGTGTGTGTGTGTGTGTTCTCCAAATGAAGCTATAACAGAGGCTGCTATAATATAAAACCATGGGCTTTGGAATCAAGCAAACCTGGGTTACAGCCCCAGCTTTATCCCTGGTTCCTCTGTGCCCTTCGAAAGATTACTTAATTTCCATAAGATTCAGTTTTCTTTTGGTAAAATGGGAATAATTATAATATCTACCTCAAATAGATGTTGTGAAAAAATAAATATAATTTTGTATAATATAGTTATCATCACTTCAGAAATACTAGCTGCCGTTAGTGCTATTTTTTTTCAAACTTTCACTGTGTCATTGTTGTCATTCATTTAATAATATTGTGTTATATGACCTAGCCATTCCTACTTAAGTGTATCCCCTGTAAAACTTGCATTTATTTGTACAAGGAGACCTTTAAAAGAATGTCTTTCAAGCATTACCTATACTAGTTGCTAGGGGATGAATTGTGTCCCCTCAAATTCATATATTGAAGTCCTAACCCCCAGTACCTCAGAAGGTGACTATATTTAGATATAGGGTCTTTAAAGAGGTAATTAAGTTAAAATGAAGTCATTAGAATCATAATCCTGTATGACTAGTGTCCTTATAAGAAAAAGATATTAGGAAACAGACATACAGGGAAGACACAGGAAGAAGACAGCCATCTATAAGCCAATGAGAAGCCTCAGAAGAAGCCTGCTTTACCAACACCTTCATCTTGGACTTCTAGCCTGTATAATTGTGAGAAAATAAATTTCTGTTGTCTAAGACACCCAGTCTGTAGTACTTTGGTTGACAGCCTTAACAAACTAATGCAATTGTCATTTTTATCAGTAATCTGGTGTGCATTAATTGGATTAATCATGATCCTGGGTTCATGACACATTGTCATCATTGGGCTGTGAATGTTCAGTTAATATTTATTTATTTATTTATTTATTTATTTATTTATTTACTTACTTATTTATTTTTAGTCATATAATAAACATTTGCTGAACCCATCTCCCAAAACAAAAAATAAGACTAGAAATAACTCACCTTTAACATCTAAACACACATTCCACCAACCCTTTCCTTGTCTCCTAAATGTCCATTAATTTGAAAGTAAATAAATTACAATATGTTCATATAGTGGGATACTACACATCAGTAAAAGTGAATGAATCAAAGCTATAATTATTAACATGCATAAATCTCAGACACATATTAAAGCTGGGAAAGAAGGAAGGCGGGGATACGATTGAAGTGGATACAGAAAGAGTTTCAATTGTATTTGTAATGCTTTATTTTTTTTTCTTAATGTTTATTTATTTATTTTGAGAGACAGACAGAGACAGAAAGCACACAGGCATGCAATTGTATGCAGTGGAGAAGGGTAGAGAGAGAGGGAGAGAGAGAATCCCAAGCAATTAATGGTGGGGCTCGATCTCACAAACCAAAAGATCATGCATGGCCTGAGCCGAAATCAAGAGTCAGCCACCTAACCAACTGAGCCACCCAGGCACCCCGGTAATGCTTTATTTCTTAAGCAGAATGCTAGATGCAAATAAATATTGTATTATCTATGTTTTCTTATATGCCTATTTCGTAAAAACATGTTTTACAAAATAATTTTAAAGTGTCATCCTCAGTTATTAGAGATAGGAAAGCAAGAGGTGCTATGGCCTGGGAGGGATCCCATCCTTCACTGTCATCCCCACCACCATGCCCCCCTTCCGAAAAATTAGGAGGATTCTATAGCTCTGTGATACCCCTGACCTTGAACTTCACCAACACTTTCCACATGTATCCACAGCCAAGCCATGCTAGCAGTCATATTTCAAATCCTAGGTTTGTCAGTAGTTTGCCATTTGCCATGGAGGGTGACTGTAGGTAACTATGTGAACCTCAGGATTCTGCATAACCACCATGACGGACATATGGTAAAGTAAATAAAGCGGAAACTCTCACTGCTATAAGAGTTTTAACTCATTGTAAACCAAGTCAACAAAAAATATATTCTGCCTAACTGAAAGCTTTTAATGATGATACACTAAAAATGCTAATTTCAGCATTTCAAATCAAGTCAAAAGAACTAACTGAGCTTTTATTCTTTCAAAAAACTGCATTGTGTAGCAGCAAGAGCTCAGACAGACCTGAGGTTGAATCCAGTTTGACATAGATACACTGTTTGACTTTGACAAATTATCTAACCTTTGTAACTCTTGATGTCCTTTTCTTAGTATAGGAACAATGATCACTACTCAGCAGGGGTTTTGTAGAAATGTACAAGGTAATAACATGTAAAGCACCTTGCACAGTGCTGCCACATGGCATGTTTCCAACATATATAAATCCATCCCTTCCGCCCTCTGACAGTTAAATCATACAAGATAAACAAGAATTTTTTAAAAAAACATTGTTGTTACTACAACTATTTCTGGGATCTTCTTAAGGTCTTCAATGTCACACCAAAGGCAGAAAATAAATGTGAAGGAATAAGAAGGGAAAGGAGTTCATGACAAATATAGGATTTTCGTTTTGCTGCACATTCCTAATTTTTCTTAAGGTTTAAGCTACCAGTGAATTTACAGGATTGAAGCAGATTCAAGGAAGAAAGGCACAGTTAAAAAATGGCATAATGCTAATGAGAAAAAGATTACAAATAAGATATTTAATCTGATAAAGGAGATGGCTAATGTGGTTTTATTAGTATCTTTACATTTTCCTTTAAGGAGGAGAATGTTGAAAATGTTTACAACTTTGAAAACCAGAACAAGACATAGATTTAAATTAAATCAGGGAGATTTCAGTTAAAATTTTTCAGATTTCCGGGGAGCCTTGTTGGCTCAGTTATGACCCGACTTCGGCTCAGGTCATTATCTCACGGTTCGTGGGTTTGAGCCCCATGTTAGGCTCTATGCTGACAGCTCAGAGCCTGGAGCCCATTTCGGATTCTGTGTCTCCCTCTCTCTCTGCCCCTCCCCTGCTCATGCTCTGTCTCTGCCTCTCTCAAAAATAAAAAATAAGCATTAAAAAAACATTAAAATAAACATTAAAAACAATGAGCCGAAGTCGGGCGCTCAACCGACCAAGTCACCCAGACACCCTTAAAAAAATTAAAAAAAAAATTTTTTTCAAATTTCCAGAGTTAAAAAAAACACTAGGAATAGTTGTGGAATTTCTATCCCTGGAGATCCTCAAACAGATTATTGGTTGGCCTAGATATTTTGGAGTTCTCTTTCCTAAGCAAGCAAACAAACCCTTTTTTTAATTCTATGATAAAATAAAATAGATAAATAGGTATGCATGGTACACTTATGATGATCTGTATATGACATAATATTCTAAAATGCCACTTTGAATTTTTATCAAAATTCTAATTCTAAATATCTAATTTTTAGATTGTTCTTGTGTTTTTACTCAATATTGTATCAAAAGCATTTTCCCATATTATTTAATATTCTGTGATAATATAATATTCCTTAATTACTTGCTTGTTTCAGATTTTCTTTACTGTAAACAAATATGTGATGAAAATCCTTGATCATAAACAATTTTGAAACCCTTTTTGTCTACTGCCTTCCAGAAAATATGTACCAAGTTACACTCCACCAGGGCTACCTTTTCACTTCACCCTTAGTTGCTCCCTGATTAGCATTTAAATTTTTTTTTTTAATGTTTATTTGTCTTTGAGAGAGAGAGAGGCCAAGCATGAGCAGGGGAGGGGCAGAGAGAGAGGGAGACACAGAATCCGAAGCAGGCTCCAGGCTATCAGCACAGAGCGCAGTGCAGGGCTTGAATTCACAAGCTGTGAAACCATGGCATGAGCAGAAGTCGGAATGCTCAGACTACTGAGCCACCCAGGCGCCCCAACTCTGAGATTAGCATTTAAAACTTCCTTGCCCTGGGACACTTGGGTGGCTCAGTCAGTTGAATGTCCAACTCTTGGTTGGATTTCTAACTCAAGTCATGATCTCATGGTTTGTGAATTCAAGACCCACATCAGACTCTGAGCTGACAGCGCAGAGCGTACTTGCAATTCTCTCTCTCTCCCCCTCTCACTTGCTCTCTCTGTCTCTGTCTCTCTCTCTCTCAAAATAAACTTAAATAAATAAAAAATATATAAATAAATAGATAAACAAACAAACAAACAAAACCTCTTTGCTCTTATGTTTAGCAGGGAAATCGTATCCCATTGTTAATTTAATATGCATATCTTTGATTACCAGTGAAGCTAAAGATTTTTTACTAAGTCCATTTAGAACAGGTTTGTCTTAGAAAAGCTCATCAAAAAGGCAGCTTTCTAAAGAATCCCCTATTCTTCTGTCTCTACAGAGACTCTTAGGCAATAGTCCTAGTTGTCAGTTGTCAGAAATCAAAGTTAGGCAGTAATTTGTTGATTCAAAGACTCTTCATACTAGTTTATACCAGTTACTACACCAGCTTTTTCAGTTCTCCTTAGAAATACAGAAATGAGGGGGCGGGGGGCTGGTTTCCTAAACAGACCCATTTTCAGAGTGAGGCTGCAAATTTTCCTTGAAACAATGGGAAAATAATTCCATGAGAGGTTCTTAGAATAATTTGGCATCAGAAATCCTTTATCTTACCCAATTACAAAATATTATGCAATATATATATTCTACATGTATATATTCAATTATAGCACTCCTTATTCAGAAAAGAATTAACTTAGCCTTTATAGAACCATTGATCAAATTTTAAGGAAAAGCATATGCAAATTGCAAGCCATTCTCCCTATCCTCTAACAATACTCTATGAAAGTTCGTAAAAGGGTGGTGTTTTTCTTTGGTATCAGAAAATCGAAACAGTCTTTTAATCAAAAAATTTAATTACTTTTTCTTTATTAAATAATATTTCTAAGACAATTAATGAGGACACCAACAAAAATAACCTAGATAGAACATTAGTTGTATTAGAACAACATGCTAAAAAAATAATTTCAAAAAGTTCCAATCCTAAATGGAATACAAATGTTTAATAATAGAAAATTATTATTATTATTATTATTATTATTATTAAACTCTAGGAATCAAACATGAGCTTTAATAAACAAAATTCTGCCATTTTTTTTGTTACTCATCCTTTTTTTGTTGTTTGTTTATTTATTTATTTATTTATTTATTTATTTATTTATTTATTTTGAGAGAGAAGAGGGGCAGAGAGGAGAGAGAGTCCCAAGCAGGTTCCACACTGTCAGCACAGAGCCTGACATAGGGCTCAATCCCACAAACCATGAGATCATGACCTAAGCTGAAACCAAGAGTCAGATGTTTAACCGCCTGAGCCACGCAGACACCCCTACTCCTCCTTTAAATAAGCATCAAAGTAGGGAGTTTCTCTTTCTACTCCTTAATATAAAAAATTATAAAAGCTTCCAGCCATGGAGTAACTGAAACCAAAATAGCTCTCCTGCCCCAGCTATAAGATTAAATAAAAGAAATGTTTTCAGGAAATGGTTAACAGGCAGTGAAAAGCAATAATCTCTGAGGGAATAGAAACCCACAATGCAAGTCCTAGTATCACCCAGTTCTCTGCTTTGGGAAAATTTCCTGACCAGCATAAAGAGAAAGGCAGTCCAAGCAGAGTATGGTATTTTGGCTAAGCTGAGCAGGCAGAGATCAGAATTCAGGGCAGCTAGAATGGCTGGAATTTTCAGGGCAAAACAACTGAAGAGGAAGGAGTTATTCAGAAAGAGGGCCCTGGGAGTCTATGTAGGAGTCTTCAGTGATGGTGAAGGTTGTGTTGTACACACAAAGGATAAGACCATTCAAGGCTTTTAGCAGCTACTATCTATATATCTATATATCTATATCTATATCCAAATATCTATATCTATATCCACATCTATCCATATATATATATATATATATATATGTATATCTATATATATAGATATAGATATACAGATATAGATATATATGGATAGATAGCAGCTGTGAAAGAGTTGAGAACAGAACAGAGATACTAGAAATTAAAAACTGATGGAGGATGTTAAAGTTCCAGCCCTGACAGAGTGGGGAGATCTAATTAACACCCTATTAACAACTTTCGAATTCATCTGAGACGTGGGAGTCCATGTCTTAGTAAGAACTACTGTATACCTGCTCTAACAAAACTAAAATCTAGCCCAGACAAGATCTGTAGGGAAGACAGAACCTAGAGATTTTTTTCACCGAATTAGAGGAACTTGAGACATAACTTAAGCTTTCTAAAAATATAAGTTCAAGGTGACTGGCCAACACTGAACTAATACAACAACACTGAACTACTAATACAAGAATTAATGTTCTTTACAGGAAGATAACAGAACCCAGAGTCTTTACAATCATGGCAATAATTATATTAAATATGCTATGTACAAAGACACATATAAAGAAACAGATAACTTGGACATAAAAGGAGATTAAAAACATACTATGTAAATAGTGAATATAAGAAAGCTAGAGTGGCTATATTGATATCAAACACAATAGATTTCAAGAAAAAGAGTATTATAATAAATAAAGAAAAAAATCATATAATAAAAAAGAAGTTTGCCAAAAATCCCTCATACCAATCTTCAATATGTATGTATCTAATAACATAACATGAAAATTCATAAAGCAAAAACTAACTCAAAGGGGAAAATAGACCAACCCACAAAATCAGAGATTTTAATACTCTTATTTTTTTTAAGTAATCTCTACATTCAACATGGGGCTCAAACTCACAATCCCAAGATTAAGACTCACATGCTTTACTGACTGAACCAGCTAGGTGCCCCTTAATATTATTCTTTTATTTATTTATTTTTTTTAGGTTTTTATTTTTAAGTAATCTCTACACCCAACATGGGGCTCAAATTCACAATCCCAAGATTAAGAGTCACATGCTCTTCTAATTTCTCACCAGCCAGGTACCCCAATACTCTTCTTTTAATGTACTTGATGGAACAAGTTGTTTTTTTAAAAAAAAAACCCTGATGGCTATAGGTTATCTAAATAACATAATGGGTCAAATTAACTTAATTAACATTTACTGAGCTCTACACCAACAACTGATGAATATACATGTGTTTTCCAGAGCACATGGAATAGTCACACATATAGACCATATGCTAACCCATAGTATACAACTGAATGAATTTCAAAGGGTTTAAATCTTACAGCATGTTTTTGACCACAATGGAAAAGAACATTGAGTCATTATGTGGCCAGGTAATGAAAAAAATATTCAAGATAATTGTTTCTAGGAAAAACACATCAAGATTAGGATGAGCAATAAAAATAATTCATGAGACAAAATAAAAGAATTAAAAAGATTGAGGACTCTTAGAAATGAAAAAAATAATCAGAAAGAAAAAGAGATCTATGAAGGAGATACAACAACCACTATTTTTATTCTTCTTAAAGTGGTCATAGTAGTGAGACAGCAAATAGCAATATAGGTCACTGGATCCTTTAGATTTTTCAGGAACGTCTTTTTAAAAATGTCTTTGAAGCTGTATCAGTGTTTCTCAACCTTTATGTGCATAGAGAAGACCTGGGACTCGTGTTAAACTGCAGATTTCTATCAAATACATCTGGGCTGGGGTCTGAGATTGTTTCTGCGTTTCTATAAAGGTCCCAGGTGATGCTGACACTGCTAATCTGTAGCATTTTGTACAACAAGTTTTAGAAGAGACTATATCATATGGTCTACCCATCCAATCATGTAAAAAAGATTAAATCACATGGTCAAAGCCAACAACGTTTTTCTACTCCACAGCTCTTTCATTATTAATTACAAGATGATTTTATACAATGCATAAAATATATTTTTAATGTATTTGAATTTTTAAGCGATTTTACCACAAACAAGAAGAAAATAAGAAAAAATGGGGAGCAGATAGCTGAGCATGGAAAATTGGGGAAACAAAAATAAAGCAGGAAGCTGATTAAGGTGGTTCTTTACCCCTGTATTATAATGGGGACAATATTGCCCAGCATATTTTATAGGAGAAGAGAGTTGTGTGAAGAACTTTTGGTTTCCTCAGGTGGCAAGTCCAATGTAATTAAAATACTTAAGGGACACCTGGCTGGTTCAGTCAGAAGAGCATGTGACTCTTGATCTCAGGGTCATGAGTTCGAGCCCCATACTGGGTGTAGAGATTACTTAAATAAATTTTTAAAAATACTTAAATTTGCTCTCATGAAATATGTTATATGCAACCACTTTTTAATAAAATTGTAAAGAAAATGTGACCATAAGAAAAAGAATCTATACATATCTTCTGGAGAGAAATTTGAGGGTTACTGGACTCCTTTAGGACCTGATGAACAGTAGGGTAAAACTACAAAAGAAAGATCTTCAGAACTTATGGCACAACAAAATGAGGTATACAGTATAATCTTGATTACTAAACATTGAGTCAATGTCTCTGCTTATTTTTCCATGTCAGTCACCACGGAATTTGAAATGAAAAGCTAAAGCAATTCATCCATGCCAATTGTATTCTTTCCTTTAGTCATGGATTTATTCAACCAATGTTTGATAACACCAGGTGATTTCAGGCATAGTATTTCCATAGCATCATTTATCTGAAAATGGTTCATATTCCCCAGAAATTATCTTTTTTCAAGTAAGGTGATTTTTAGATTTTAACTTTTTTTTTAAACTATTCATTCGTTTTGTTTTTTTTAACATTTATTTATTTTTGAGACAGAGAGAGACAAAGCATGAACAGGGGAGGGTCAGAGAGAGAGGGAGACACAGAATCTGAAACAGGCTCCAGGCTCTGAGCTGTCAGCACAGAGCCCGACGCGGGGCTCGAACTCACAGACTGTGAGATCATGACCTGAGCTGAAGTCAGCCGCTTTACCGGCTGAGCCACTCAGGTGCCCCTAGATTTTAACTTTTAACTTTTATTTGGAGATAAATCCAGACATGCAGAGAAGTTGCAATCGTATAAACAGCACTCATATATCCTTTACCCAGATTCTCCTATTGTTAACATTTTACCCCACTTTCTTTATCATTCTGAACCACTTGAGACTAAGTTGCATATACCATAGCCCTTTACCCTAGATGCTTCAGTGCGTATTTCCTAAGAATAAAGATATTCTCTTACATAACCACAGTACAGTTATCAACTTCAATACATTTAACATTAATGCAATACTTCTAGCTAACCTACCATTTGTATTCCAAATTTGTCACTTGCTTATTAAATAATCTTTCATAACATTTTTCCTTCAGAATTGAATGCAGTCTAAAGTCAGATGTTGTATTTAGTTGTCATGTCCCTTAAGTGTCTTTTACTTTTGAAAATTCCCTTGGCCTTTTCTTTGTCTTTCATGGCATTGATATTTTTGAAGAATTCATTCTCTCATTCTGTTTCTCATTTTTTATATCAAATTTTCTTTATTTAAAGTTGTCGTGTTTTTCCTCATTATAAACTCGGATTATGCACTGTTTTCTTTTTAAGTTCATTTACTTATTTTGAGAGAGAGAGAGAGAGAGAGCGCAAGCACGTGGGCGGGGAAGGGACAGAGAGAGAGCGAGAGAGAGAATCCCAAGCAGGCTCCACACTGTGCATAGCCTAACATGGGGCTTGCGCTCACACCAACTAAGCCACCTAGGTGTCCCTTAGATTACGCACTCTTGGCATGAATTCTATATAAGTAATGTTATATCCTTCCCAAGGTATCACATCCAGAAAGGATGATACTTTTTAAGTAAAAAAAAGACAACTTTTTTTTAATAGTGCCTTAATAGACCATTTCATTTAAAAATTAAGCTCCTATTAACTTACCATGCTTTTCTAAATTAAGTAAAATGTGTTTATTACATAAAGAAAATTTTTATGTTTAAGACAAGAAAGTCACCCAACATTTTATGTATATATTTTCTTGGCTTCTCTATTCATTACCTTTGCTCTGATCTTTTGTATGAACAAACACTCAATAGCTATAGGCTATTCAATAGTCTACAATAGCTGTAGAACTATCTCTGTAATATTTATTAAATCACTTCAAATGATTTTTAAAACACCTTTTGCAATTAAGACCTCCAAAATGAAAATATTTGCATTTACCCCATGTCACTTGCTTATTTAATTTAATTACATTAAATGAAGCATTGAGGTCTTGTTGCAACAGACCTTAATACTTACATCTCTGAATTGACACTAAAACTACCATTAAATATGGCACAATTTCATGAGACTTAGGCTCTGGTTTACTACATGTCTGTATTACAGATGAATTCTAAAGAAAAAGTGCATCCTGACAGCTGGTTTCAGTTCATTGTACTTTTTCTTAAAGAACATTTGTTTTCAATTTGTCTATAAATAATGGAAGAAAACAGAGCTGAGGGGCCCCGTGTGATTTTTATAGAAGGCTCATTTTTGGAAATCTGATAAGCTTATAACCACATATGTTTAAAATCATTCTAGTATAAAACTCAGAAACTTGGGGTGGGAGAAATTCTACTTGTCAGAGAACTCAATGTTTATTTTATCTATGTATTACTTAGCACTATTTGTCAAACATTTTTTGCTTTAGAAATTTTAGGAAAAAAAATTAGGTACATGTTAAATTTGACAATGCTCATTATAAAACTTTAACATGTAAGTGTTACTTATTGATTATACTTAAAGATTACAAGTACATGGGCAAATAGAAATAAAAAATATATGTGTTAATGACATAGAATGATAGGCTTATACATGCACTGGACCTATTGGAAGTACAGCAACACATTTGCACATGTGGGCGTATTGGATATTGGTATGCGTGTGTCATTAAATGATCTGTCTTCTTCTAGAAGGGCATGAACCTAGCAATACAAAACAAACAAGAAATTTTATAAGGTCTTGAAGATAAGATGCTTTTCTGCTGGGCAATGATCTGACCAACAGAATTTAATTTTATGTGTACTATAAATTCTTTAGTAGATAACAGTAGATTAAATCTTCGTTTATGTTAGACATAACACTCTGCTTTGGAAACAGAACCAGCAAATTCCAATTAGAAATAAGTTTCTTATATGTATTAGTCATTCTATAAGGTAATGTGAACAATTAAAATCAGTTTATTTAAATTAGAATGAACTAAATTTCAAACACTGGATGTGGTGTTTAAGAGCCTTTGATAAGAATTTAAACTATAGCAGGGGTGCCTAGGTGGCTCAGTAGGTTAAGCTTCTGACTCTTGATTTCAGCTTGGGTCATGATCTAATGGTTTGTGAATTTGAACCCCACATTGGGCTCCATGCTGACTGTACAGAGCCTGCTTGAGATTCTCTCTCTGTCCTTTGCTCTCTGCCCCTTCCCCATGCGTGCTCTCGCTCTTTCTCTCTTTCAAAATAAAGAAATAAACTTTTAAAAAAGTATTTAACTATAGCTTTAAACAGTTCTAGATAATTATTCTTTAACATAAATTTTTATTAATATAATGCTTCCTACATTCCAATCCACAAAGATAGACTTTGACAGACCACAATAACAAAATACAAACTTCACATTAATGTTCAAAACTGAATCTAATTTTCTCTTAATCATATCTGATTAATACATTTAGGACTGGAAAAAGCCAACAAGAGTCATTGCTTGGTCTCTACCTATTGTAAGAAGATAAAGATAGAAGTCCTCCTTCAGAACTACTACAGTATGTCTTCTGTTCTTTGGGCATACAAATGTAAAGATAATCCAACTGCATGATCTTTCCAAACAAAGCCCTATATAATAAACACATCAGGCTTCACTCTTCTTTTGATAAAGAATTACTTTTTGGTCAAAGGGTACAAACTTCCAATTATAAGAGGAATAAGTACTGGGGATCTAATATTCAGCATGATGACTATAGTTAACAGTACTGTATTATATACTTGGAAGTTGCTAACAGAGTAGATCTTAAATGTTCTCACCACACACACACACACACACACACACACACACACACAAAACATATTTATGTGAGGAGATATATGTAGCTAACCTTATTGTGGAGATCATTCTGTAATATATATGTGTATCACATCATTACCTTGTATACCTTATATTTATGCAATGTTATATATCAATTATCTCTCAAGAAAGCCAGAAAAATAAACACAGAAAGAAGGAAGGGAGAAAGGGAGGAAGGGAGGAAGGAAAGTTGGAAGGAAGGAAGGAAGGAAGGAAGGAAGGAAGGAAGGAAGGAAGGAAGGAAAGGAGGGAGGATTAGTTTCCAATGGTCGTCAGATTAAATGCCTTTTTTAAAGATTTCTCAAATTCCATTTCTAAAACAAACTGAACACCAACTGGTCAAAACTGAGAGAAGAGAAATCTGACAACTCACAGACTCAGCTTTGCTATTACTTATGGAAAGACAGAAGACATCTTTTGTCATAGTTTTCTTTAGGTTTTGAATGTTTTTGTCAAAGAACCCCTGAGATACAAATGTCACACAAATGAATAAGAAAGAGGATTTCCTTCTGAACACAACTGACCCAGAACAGGTGCTGGATAAAAGGGAGTTTATCCAGCCACTAAGGAAGAGCACACTTCAAATGTGTTAAAGGTTACTCATATTCCTCACTGAACATGAAGAAGCTGCTTGGCCCATAAAATAGAAATGTCAGAATTGGGAGAATGGCAAACATCGAGTGTAAATTCTAAATTTGTCACTGATTTGCTCTATTCTTGGGCACCTAACTTTTTTTAGTCTCAGTTTCTGCATCTGTGCAATGGGAACCATAATACTTAGCACTAGGCTCTTTAAAAGTTTTAAATAAACTAGTGCATGTGAAGTACTAAGAACACTGCCTACAACAAGTAAGTACTCAAAAATATCTGTTATTATTATCTTCTTTCCTAGAGCAACACAATATAAAGGTACACATTGTCTTGTTTCCAAAGTTCCAAAGTCTTGTTTCACCAAATATTGGCTATTTGATTCCTTGTATTTAGTCCGATGCAGGCATGTCTATTCAGCCAGATTTACCTTCACAAAGAGCTTTATTATAATTATCATTATAATAACAATAATTATTATTAATAAAATCACTATTTGGTTTAATAGCATCTTAATAGGCAAAGTACACAAGTCCAAAATAATGTTGGATTTAATTAGCATACATCTCCATTTTTATCTCAGTTTCCACAGTGTTTTATGTTGATCAGTCCACAAGTAGTTGTTGAGTGTTGAATCAGTCCTTAACACTTTTCAAGGCACAAGGAGGAATCATTTCAGAGGCTTTCAATCTCATTAAAGAGACTAGATTTAGTGACCTAAAATGAGTAATGAAGAACTCCTTCAACCCAGTCCTTGGTCATATCCTCCTCACTTAGACTCCCTCTGCCATACCAGGCACAAAGCCTAGTTTCCACAGCTTTTTGCTTCTATATTTTTCAGTCATGGAACTTCACTGTCTTACCTTGAAGCAAGCTCAAGTTCACTCACCCTTAGTAGACCCTTGCTGCTGCTCAAGAATATTTTTCTTCGTTTCCCCAAATACAGGTTTTGCAATCAAGAGATTTGGACTTTAATAGAAGCTTGTAAGTAAGTATATTGTTATTTAAGCCTTAATTTCCTTATCAGCAAAATTGGAACAATAAGGACTTTATGGTGCTGTTATGGAGTTTAAAAGAAAGTGTATGTAAAGTGTGTTCATAGTACCTCACTCAAGAAGACACTCAATGGCTTTCTTCAGGCCCTGCCACCTCTCCCACTCAGAAAATACTGGTGGATATGACTTTACTGAGGAAATTGAAACCATCATGCATTTATACCCTCTTCCTTTGACTTAAGCTTTTTTTTAATGTTTATTTATTTTTGAGAGAGAGAGACAGAGTGCGAGCAGGGGAGGGGCAGACAGAGAGGGAGACACAGAATCTGAGGCAGGCTCCGGGCTCTGAGCTTTCAGCACAGAGCCCGACGCGGGCTTGAACCTATGAACTGTGAGATCATGATCTGAGCCAAAATTGGACGCTTAACTGACTGAGCCACCCAGACGCCCTGACTTAAGCTTTTTAAATTATGTCTCTACATTCATTTCTTCTCCTTTCCCTCCTGCCTTGGGGGAAGACATATCTCTCCTATCCTGAACCTACCTCTCCGCTCCCTCCCTACTTCACAGAGCAAGCATTATTTGCTGCTTATTTTGTGCCAGGACAATTGAAAGTGCTAGTGATTTGAAGATAAAAGACCTAGGCACTGCCCTTGAGGGCTCTGCCCTCAGAGTTAGGTGAGGAAGATGGACAAGCAAACATGATCACAAGACATACGGAGGTTTGGGAGCATATAAACCACCCTCCCAAAAAAAATAAAAAAGAAAAAAACCAGCTAGCAATATGATATGATTTTCTGTCCTTCCACCTTTTCACACCAAAAGACAAAACCACCTAAAAATGAAACTTTTGCCTTCTAGGGTCCTCTCACTTGGATTGCGTTTGCAAGCCAAGAACACCTCAGACTCACCAGTGTCACAAGGCACCAGTAACTGGCATCTGTAGGTACCAATGAACCTTAGTCCTTCCATGCTTAGACAACCTGTTCTACCTACCACTGAACATTCCATTCTGATTTATTCAGCAGTGGTACCCATCCCCACCTCCATCCATGTCTCCTATACCTACAAACGCACACATAAACACACACACACACCTTGCAGGGGCAAACTTCAACACTCACCTCCAATATCACATTCATAACAGCGTGCTCATCTACAGGAACAGTCATTCATTCATATCTGCTTTCTCAACACCATGTTGCTTTCTCTGACACCTCCAGTCCTTCACTTCTTCTGGCTTTTGATTCCCTGACTTCAAACAACAACAAGTCTGTCCCATCTGATGTCCTTCTCTTGAGCTGGATGGCCTGTCCACCCCATTCTTCTCTTTAATTTACCACCAAGTTTCATGAGTTTTTATGACTGCTGCTTCTGCGTTCACATAATACATTCCCTCCTGAATCATGTGCAATGTGGCTTCTGGTCCTGGACTTTCAAAAGTCAACTATGATCTTCCAGTTTACAAAACCAGTCAGTGGTCTATTCTCAGGCTTCATATTCTTGCGGTGAACCTCTCCTGCAGTGTTGTGGTTTGTGCCATGCTCCTTTCTACCTATGAGACAATGTTCACCTGGGTCCCACCTATTTCTGATCTCTTTCCTTGCTTTCTTCTTTTCTTTCCCATCTCAGAAACATGAGTACTTCCTAGAGTCCAGTCCTTGTTGAATGATCTTACTTATTTCCAAAGCTTCAACTATCACTCAGTATATTCCCAAATCTACATTTCTAGCAAGGACTCTCTCTCAAACCCAGACATTGAATCCCAAACCATTTACATGACATTTTCAATGAAATGTATTTCAGTTATTTCAAACATCACATTTAAAAGCTAATTATATACACACAAAATTCCAGATTCTTCTCCTGGCTGCTCCAGCTCTCCTAGTCATCAAACTTGAAATCTTAGAGTCTTCTTTTAATGTGCTGCCTCATGCCTATTTCTTTTCCAAATCTTACAAGTATTTCCTTTCTAGGGTTTCTTGTATCTGTCTCCACTTTTTTCATTGCCTTCACTTACTCAAGGCCTTTACACATACCTAGATTACAGCCTCTGAGTCAGTTTCTCTGCCTCTAACATTCCATCCTCACCCAATCTGTCCTGTATATTTTCTGTGAGTCTTTATAGATAATAATATCACTACCATGCCCAAATACTTCCATGGCTTTCCAAAACACAAAGTAAAGATATCTACAAGCTGATAATCAGGGTCTACCATACTCTTCGGATTTCTCTCCCCACAACCTTCCTTGCCAGTCAAACTGCTGTACCACCCGTGCTCCAAAACACTTTTGTATCTTCAGTCACTGTTCTCTGAAGGAAGACAAATGCTCCCTTGTCACTTCTCTTTTAGTCAAACACTCCCTATTTCTTCAAGGCTTCTTTCAAGCCCTACCTCCTCCCAATTCTAGCATGATTCGTACTTCCAGTGATCTCTGAAGCATTCCAAACCCTAACACTTCCCATTTCTCCCACTTACCTTCTAACTAGTTTGGTTACTCCTTGTGAAATTGATTAAATCATTTTATGTGACTCTAGGGTTTGGAGGTATTTGAGGAAGAGTGGTATGTTATCCTTTAGAAAGATGATTCTTTTCTTTTTTTTAAAGTTTATGTATTTTTGACAGGGAAACAGAGAGAATGAGAGGGGGAGGGGCAGAGAGAGACAGGGAGACAGAGAATCCCAAGCAGGCTCCACACTGTCAGCACGGAGGCTGATATGGGGCTTGAAATCACAAACTGCAAGATCATGACCTGAACCAAAACCAAGAGTCAGATGCTTAACTAACTGAGCCACAGAGGCGCCCCAGGAAGATAATTTTTGTATCAGTAGAGAGGATGGAGTGGGTGGAGGTGGGAGGCTGCAGGTGAAGAAACCAGTTAGTAAACTACCTCAGGGTCAAGATATAAGGTGATGAGGGAAGAGTAGTGATATATTAGTAAATATATGAATGAGTAAATATATGAAAAGCTACTTCCTAAATTGAGTTTAGGAGCATGGTGCAAAATGAAAGATAAAATGCATTTGTATTACAAGCTTTGAGAACACCATTTAAGCTTCATTTCACAATAAAAAGTAGACATTAGCATGAATTTTGGAAAATTGGTGAGAATATTAATATGATTCACTTAGGGATTTTGTGGGAAAGTTTTCTTTTAGGAAAAACTATTGATATTGAACTTTATGACTTTAGCAGAATTTCAGCATGCTTTCAGCTTTTCCCCTCACAGCTTTAAAAACAAATATAATATAAAGACAAATTACATATTTAAATTTGGTTAGGATCCAAGAAGAAATTCTATGCTAACTCCTTAGTAATTCCTGTGATGGGAAATAATGATCCAACCCAAGTACTGGCAAAGAGATGATTTTTGCAGAACATTATTTTTAAATAAGCCTGAAGATAGGATCCTTTTTACCATTCAAATTGTCTACATTCATTTACTGTTTAGTTCAGCTCCTCTAAGCATAATTATTCAAAATTCTACTTTGGGAAACAGGAAAACCAATCCAGTCGCTATGGTAATTGTGACTTCCTCAGATATATTTCCCACAGTTCTTTTGTTGCTAATAATTTTTTCCCTCACAGGTAAAATGTCAATTACACTGATTTTAGCAGCCTATATTTACAAAAGCTGATCTTTTGCAAGAGCGTCTATCTTGTCAGTTGAAAAGTTCAAGGGTATGTTAGCCCTGATATTTGTAGCAATGAAACGTAATGTTTCTGAGCCTTTTTATTTTCTTCTTTTCAGGTTTGCTATTTTTGTGTTTATTTTCTCATGGTTTCAAAACTTACTCTACCAAATTCCCAAGTCTGGAATTATTTTCCATCACTGCAGTCATTGAAGCATAGTATTGTTTTGTTTGCCGTCCGGAACATCCTCCAGTTCCACGCAGAGGGGAAGAAGAGGAGAAGAAAGGGGGAGCAGGTGCAGAAGTTCTATTCACAAGGGCACTGACCCTCAGCAGGGGCGTGACAGGGCTTTAAAATAGGATTAGACACCCAAACAAGAAAAAGGTCACACTTGACATTTCCACTGGAAATACCAATGCAAATAGAACTGATCCTAGGAACATTTTTCACACACACACACACACACACACACACACACACACTTTTGGCTCAACAGAAAAATGTAATTTTCAATGAATTAATTCCCTAAAAGCTCAAAAAAGCAACTACTGGAAATGGGACCCAACGATAACAGCAAACATGAGTCAAAAGGCTCACTTGAGAAATTTCTCTTTTACTTATTTGCTATTTTTAAGGGTTTGTTCTTTGTTTTGTCATGGGAAGAAAAGTAAGGATGGAGTTGATGAGAAAAATGACATAAAGATTTGGAAACTTTGATTACATTACATTAAAATTCATTTATTTTTAAAAATTTAGCCTCTAATCATATCAACCCCATTCTTACCTGTAAATTGTCCCATTTGTTTCCTGCATAATTGATGATAGATTAATTAATAACATTTTTTCCTCTCAATTTTCCATTTGCATATTCAAAAGTAGCTGACCAAAGCACCAATACCAAAGTAAGCTTTGGAAGCACCTAGAAGAGGAAATCTGTCTCAAGCTGCTTCAAGATCCACCAATACCTACTGAAGATTTCTAAATTGTTCACCAAAAAGGAAGTTGCCCATTGATCTTGTTGTGTGATTCTGAGAACGCATGAAACTTCCAGTTCCAAAAATGAATGCCTTCATTGGTACAACTGAGGCATGTATAGCTATCAACAGTGTCCCCAAAGTAAGTCAGACCAACATAGATTTATTCCTGATACAAGGAATTCTTGGAGGAATAAGTAAATTCCAGGGGCCTATCACCCAAAAGGCAGTCCAAGAGAAATGTATCTGCTGTGTACAGCCATATTTTAACATATTAGATATATATAAAGGGAGGTTCATCTATACACAAATTGTTAAGGTTCTTGAAAGATAAGTCAATTCTATCATAGAGAAAGTAAAACCCTTGAAGTGAAGAGCTTTCCTGACCTGGTACGGTAAGACACGGGGGAAGGGTTGAATCAGTGTGTCCAAACTCCACTTTCATTTAATGATCACAGGTTTGAAATTGTCTATCAAATTGAAATGATAAAGTTTGTAGCCTTTTATTACTCAAAGTTATATAGAGCTCTCAAATTATCTAACTGGTATAAGATTACCTGGGTTAAAAAATTTAGTTTCAACCAAAAGCAGAAAAGAAGAAAGAGAGAAAGAAAAGAAAGAAAGAAAACTACCTTCCCATGAGAAAATGTATGATTTCATTAAGTTATTTGAAATTATAAAAATAAATTCAAGGACTCTCATAAATACCTAATTTAGCTCCTAGGTATCTAGGGACACCATATCCCAACCTGAGAGAGCTTCTGTAAACTGCTGCTGAAGCAGCACCCACAGTTTTGGCTGAATTTAGCCTGGAAAATGCCTTACCACATTCTCATCTCACAAGTTACATGTAATGATCTAAATTGCCCCTTTAACCTTAATGAAATCCAAGAACCTATTATACAGGAAAACATTTTTTACTAAAGATCAGCTTTAAGGTCATAGTTACAATCAAGATTTTTTTAAACCACATATGATATTCAGAATCTATAGTTATTAACTGTAATGGAGACCATGAAGAAAGTGAGAAACAGACTAGATTAAGCTGAATTTTGGAAAGCTTCTTTGCTGCAATTTTTGGGACTTACTAGTCAAGAGAAAGAATTCGTGTAAATTACCTTTAAAAATATTTTAAGAACAATATCTAATTTTACCTTTGGATGTTTGCCAAAATAATCTCATCTAAGTATTTATGTGGCTATTACCACTGGGATCAATTAAGTGTTTAGCTGAAGACGCAATATTAAACTGAAATGCGAATTGGGAATTCTTGATGATCGTATTACATAAAACAGTTAAAGCAAAAATTCATAGTTACAAGAAGATCATTTATTTGTCTTTACTAAGGAGCTATAGGATTTTATGAGAAAATGTAAAATGTGTCTTGAGAGATAAGGTGAGAGGCCAGAAAAAAACAGATCAGATCACTTATTCACCGCTCTTAGATTATATGGAAATGGAAAAGAATATTTTTACTTTTATATTTTTTCTAAGTTTATTTATTCATTTTGAGAGAGACAGAGTGTGAGCTGGGGAAGGGCAGAGAGAGGAGAGAGAGAATCCCAAGCATGATCAGCACAGAGTTGGACATAGGGCTTGAACCCACAAATCACAAGATCATGACCTGAGGCTAAACCAAGAATGTGAAACTCAACCAACTAAGTCACCTGGGCACCCCATGAATATTCTTACTTTTAAAGGTAATGTTTGGGGCACCTGGGTGGCTTAGTCAGTTGAGCATCTGACTTCGGCTCAGGTCACGTCAAGTCCCACGTTGGGCTTTGCACTGACAGCGAAGAATTTGCTTTGGATCCTCTCTTTCTTTCCCTCCCGTGCTCATGCTCTCTCTCTGAAAAACAAATAAACATTTAAAAATTAAAAACATAAAAAAAGATAATGTTCAATTGCTTTTCTAATTACAAAAGCAATACACGGTGAATTTATAAAATTTGAAAAATGTAAAACTTAAAATCTTAAAATCCATAAATAATCACTGGTTTAAGACTTTTATTATGCAAATGTATACATAAATGTAAGTATATTAAAAAGGGATTATCATTGTTTCTATAAATCCATGTACTACTTTTCCAGTCCATCTCTAGTTATTTCTTTGGGATCCATTTTTAGAGGAAAAATTGCTGAGTTAAAATACATAAACATTTGTAATCTTGCTACCAAAAGCACAATTACTTTAAAATGATTATGTATACTCCCAAAATTAATGTATTTATCTTGTTAACATCAAATATTAAATATTTTGTATATATTTAGATATATAAATGTATAGATATATACATATATATTTTTAAATGTATCATCATTGCTTTAATCTGTATTTCTTTGATTACCAATGAGGTTGAAATTTTTTATTAGTGGAGTAGTCATGATTCCCATATTGATTTATAAAAATAGTCTTTTTTAATGTTTTTAACTTACTTATGGCAGCAAGGCTTCTTGCAAATATTTTTTTCCATTTCATCATTTTACTTATGTTTTTTAAACAAATTTTCTTTTATAATTTATTCTACTGCATTTACTACATTGTTTTATGCTTAGAAAATTCATCTTCATCCCAAAATTTGTTCAATATATATATATTTCTTCTAGAATTTTTATAGTTTTAATGCATCTAATATGTATTATAATATATAGTAAAAGAATGAAACTCTATTTTTTTTCTCCAAGTTATTGGTCTGGTCTCCCAATCAAATCATCCTTTATCCAAGACTTTATTTTTAAATCATGAATTGTCACTTAAAACATGAGGAAATTTTCTATTCTATAATTGGGTTGTCTATTCTTGTTTTAATTCCATGTTGTTTAATTTCTGTCATTTCTCTTAAGAGATATAGTGTCATTAATCACTCTTTTCAAAAAAAAATAAATCTTGAACATGTTCACATGCTTAAACTTTAGAATAATTTGTTCAAGTTCCTAAAGGCAACCATGTTGGTCTTGTGATAAGGAATGCATTCACTCTGTAAGTTAATTTGGAAATAATTGCCAACTCTTTCATATTAAATCTTTACATCCAGAAGCAAAGTAAACTTTCATGTTTCTCTAATGCTCTTGTGAAGATGTTTATTACTGTTACTGATTAACTCTTTTACCCATTGTATTTTCTTTGTTTTTTGGATTTTTGTTTTTCATTTGGGGTGGGATTTGTTTTGTTTTGTTTTGTTGTTTTGTTGTTGTTGTTGTTGTTTTCTACCAAATAGGAAAACTAATTTGGGGACATTTCTCTTGCAAATTATTCATTATGTATCCATTACCTGGTCACTTTATGGAAATTTCCTGTACTGAATGTTTTAAAGCTGATTTCTTTATATTTCTCCAGATATACATCATCATATATAACAATGAATCTCCTTTTTTGTAAGTTGTACTTCCCATTTCTACTTCAAACAGAATAATACTAAGTAATGACTTATAGAAGCATCCTTGTCTTATTCCTGATTTCGCATCTAGTGTTTCATTGTTAAATTTTACCTTGAATTTTGGTTTGGGATATTAATTCTTTATCATTTAGGATTTCTATAGAATTAGAATGGAAACTTATGTAAGACAGCATGTAGTGTTAAGTAATATTCACTCCATATAGTGTCTAGCTATATCATCTGATTGTTATCAGTTGTCATTATTTAAAAATCCAAATTTTTTATGTAATTGAGGTAACCATATAAAATATGCCTGAAGGATAGATTGGAAGGAGGAAAAGTTAACAACAGAAATCCAATTTCAAGGAAAGACAATAGGGCTCCTAAGATTAAAGAAACTCACAAAGAAATCTGACTTGATGACTACATTTAATATCAGTCTCCGAGGAAAGGAAATGGTGGTTCTGCTGCAAAATGAAACTATTCTTGAATAAAGTATTAGTTCATTTATTTTCTTTCTTTGTCACAAAAGCATTTGAAGATTATGAATATGCCTCATTGTATAGCTTTGGTCCTATGCCATAGTCATGTCAGTATTTTTGTTTCTTTGGCAAATTTTTCATTTTCTCTTTGACTTACAAGATAAAGCATTTCATCAATTGCAAAACACTTTTTTGCACATTTCAGAACTCTCAGGTTGAGATGTGTCTGCTAATCAAAAGTATGTTAATTTCACAAAAATGTGGTATTTAATTTCCAGGACAATTGATCATTTTGTTTAATCTTTCATTATCAGTTTTTAGTTTTATGTCATTAAGATCAGACAGTCTAGCCTATTCGCTTTCTACATGGAAAGAATTTATTGAGATGTTCTTTATAGAACAATGTAATCAATTTCTGAAAATATTTCACATATATTTTTTTAAAAAGTATATTCTTCGTTTGAATTGTGCAAAGTTCAATAATTAGCTATAAATTCCACTTCTGTATTCTAATTTTCTATGTCTATATATTACCTACTTGATTTGTCAAAAGCTGGGAAGAAAGTGTATTATTCCACAATAATTTTTTGTCCATTGCTCTATGTATTTCTGGTATTTTTTACTTTATATACTGATTTTTATTATAGTACCTATGTAACTCTAATTTTGAAGATTTATGACTTATTTTTCCAAAGTGTGGGTTGTGCTTTTTATCAATGTAAAATGACCCAAAACACCCATTTTGATTCTTTACCCTGCTCTATAGTTTTTATACTGTCTATAGATTCTGCCCGGATTCTGACAATATGATGGCTATTAGTCTTATTCATCAGTGTTGTTAAAGAGGTTTCATTTTATTTTGGGTTTCTAAATAGATGTTTTTCTTGGGCATTTAGAAGAAGCTAAGTCAGGTTTAATTTAAAACAGAAGCTGTCCCAGAACAAAAAGACTTACTGAATGCCCACATTCTACAAATCTGTGCTGAGCACTTTACATGTATTGCTCATTTAAACATCACAGTAACTTTATTAGACGGGCAGGCCCACTGCTAATATTTGTTGGTGGGGTCCAGAGTATAAACCAAGGGATCTTTCTTTACCACACCCAGCTCTGTCCTATGTCAGAAGCATCTCACATATGCATATGGACACTGAAGCCCCTCATGTCCCAGTTCCATCTATTTCCACCCCTCCTCTGCCAACCCTTTCCCTTGGTAGCAGCATTATAGCCCCATTGTCTACCCTGAGAAGACAGCCCTGAGAAGGAGTCCTATAATTGCCTGAAGGTAAGCCTTGCTATTTGGGTCCAGAACCCTGAGGTCAAGGGTACCCAGAATATAGGGAGGTATAAGTTCTGGGAGAATGGCCATATCCTGTTGGACCCACAAACTCTCAGCCACATGGGAGATGAGGTCAGAGGAGGGCAGAGCAAGGTCTTCTGAGGTGGGGACGGGCGATGTGCCAAGATGGGACCTGGGTACTCGGGTCTGAGGGTCGTATTAAAGAAGATAATGACTGGCCCCGGCAAGTGGCAGAGACTGGTCTTGAACCTGTATTTGTCCAAATCTAAGCCCATCCTTTCCATCTTTATCACTTATCTCTAACTTATGTGCATTATAAGGATACAAAGATTTCAAACAATGTGCTATGGTGTTCTGGAAAGGACTTTGAACTTCTTGAAGTAAAAAAAAAAAAAAAGTTAAAGCACAGAAAACTTCTCCTCAGAATGGTTTGTATTATTTTGCTGAGGAAGAAAACAGAGCTACAGAATCTGCTTTTAACAGTGTTAGACTTTTTTAACCCCATTCAGATGTCCCCCAAGAACATAGATTTTAGGTGGACTAGAAGTGTCCCATCACCTTCTGTGTCAGAAAACATGGAAAAAACTAGAAACAACTGCATCAGGGTGCTGTAGTACCATTTACACCTCCTTGTAAATCTCCAGGGTCTTCAAGAGAAGCAGGAATTCCTTGTCCCACATGGCCAATTTCTTACAGCGGAGGGGGGGGGGATGGGGGGGAGGTTTTAAATAGGTTTGCCTACTGCCTCTCACAAGGGAGTTGGCACAAAGCTAAGGGGCTCCGGCAGGACCTTCAGAGACTGAAAGATGTACCATAATTTTTCTTTTGTGACTAACAGCAGTTCCCTGGTGCGTCACATGGCATTTTGCATGTACCATGAATGGTTCATTAACTCATTCCTCATCCTCAAAGCTGTACATAAACTAGATTCCTTCTTTAGCCTGTGTTCACTTAACTTCCCCCCCCTTTGCTTCAATAAGTCCATTTTTTCTTTCATTTTCATTCAGATGCCTTTAATTTAAAAAAAAAAGTCATTCTACATTTTTGCCATTCTAAAATCACCACAATTTCTTCATTCCCATTATTTAACAAAACCATTCTCCTTTTTTGTAGATCTTACTTCTCAATTTATTCATAAGATATTCCTCACTTCTACTAACCTGTACAAAGGCAATGTCCGTCACTAGCAATTGACCTGACCTTTTCATTGCCGTTATCTTTTCCACTCCACCTAACTTATGACAGAAAAACACTTTCTAACACATCAAGTATGTTATAAATTTTAGCTGGAGACAAGTGAAGCTTGTGATAGAGGCTGGAAGTAGATTAGCTTAGAGGGTCAGGAGGAATGGACGAGCTCAGGGTGCATGTGCATAAATCAAGCATTCAATGATGCTGGCAAAGACTAAAATACCAGCTCCAGCAGACCAGCACACCTTTAAGGAGATTCAAAGAGAGGTTAAGGGGATCAGAGAGCATGGAGGAGAGTAAAAATATCAATGAGAGAGCTGCTTTTGTTTATGTCTACTTACCAGATATACAAATTACTAATGATGAGCAACACTACAAACAAATCTTTTAATGATGCCTTTTTCTAGCTACCAGTGATGACAGCAGCATTGGCAACCCTCCCGGAATGGCACATGTGTGGGTTCCTCAGTCTGAGAGTGAGCAGTGGATATCGCCTACTATCTGATGTAGCAAAACTTTTTTTCAATTTAGGAAATTATCATTTAATCACACGCAGTTTGTTCCATTCTGAATGGTTTAATTTTGCCACTGGTTGATTTAATGGATTCAAGTAACCCCAGGACATCAAAAACCCATGAGAAGGGTTAAAATTGTTTGCTTTTAAAGATCTTCAAAAGCCTCACTTAGAATTTACCTACTTTGAAGATTTAAAACAAAAAAAAAAAAAATGAAAGTTAAGCTTACAAAGTAAATGTATGGAAATCATTTTGATTTCTGCAATTACTTTCATGTGAATTTTTGCATTTAACTATGCATAAATTCCTTAATAAATACTTTTTAATTTAAGAGAATTTAGTAATCATAGATTTGAAGTTTTTCCCTTTTTAAAAACGTCATTATAACCCAAAATAATCTGGGAAAAAAACAACAAATAAAATTGAATTATTTTCTGAAAGATCAATTTACTTCTCTAACATGTTTAACAATTAATGTGACATATTTATGTTCAAATTAATTTATATTGGGCTGAGGATTTTGAATCTTTAAAAATTATTGTTTGGTCACTATTACTAGAAAGGAACTGTCATTTTCTTCCCCAAATATCATTAGAGTTTAAAGTTCTTGGATTCAGACAGGTTTTTCTCCATTTGAGAAGTGATATTATATTCTTTAGTGCTACCTGGTTGTCGTGAATGGTTCATAAGTATTTTTTAAGTCAATAAAATTTAAAAGGGACTTTAAGCTCTCAAACTTTGCGACTTAGAAATATCAGATAAAGAAGCAAAAATAAAACCCCATTTTCCCTATGACCATGTAAATCTAGCTACCCAGTACCATCAAAATATATTTAACATCTTAAATGCCTAACTTATTGTTAAGGCATAACTCAGATACCAAGGGAACATAATGTGTGGCAAAAATAAAGTGTCATTAATATGTACCAATTAAGTTCCTGACCAGCTTGACTTAGTAAAATGACTGATTCTTTTATGTGGGTGATAGAAAGTACAGAGCTGAAGAAAGATATCGGGATCAGAGGGGTAATCACAGAGAGATCTTGAACTGGACCTGCTAAAGGATGTCCCAGAACTTCAGAGACCCAGTTCAGTGATGGCAATGAAACTCAAATTTAGAGTGGCATGTGTGAAATTAAATAGTAAGAAATATCGGCAATTATAATAATTTAATAAATGCCTTGCTTATTTCATGATAAAAATAATGTCCAGCTAGTTGGCTGAAGGCAGCCATTTCTATATGATATTTTACCATGCCTTTATTTCTAATTTATCCTTTTACTTTCAATTAATTTTTTCAAATGGATTGTAATTTTCTTCCTACTCAAAAGAATCTACCTTGGCTTTTTATGGTTACATATATAATAATCAGTAAATCTGCTCTGTCGCCTTTATTACCAAGCCTTTGGGCACCTCATAAGGTCAACCTTATCAATAATTTGCTAGTACATCACTTTTTTCAGTGGAAGTATAATTTTATCTTTGCATTTACATGGCATTTACTATTAAAGTCAAAAGTAGACATTGATATGTTAATATGCAGAAAAATCATCTTTCTGGGTATGGCAACAAGAGAATATAGTCTACAGCTTTAACACCGATTTAAACTTTTTATGGCATTGCTATACTAATATACTAATATTAATATAATAAATGTTTGTTGGCTTGGACTCTATGACTATACTGTTTTTTTGTTTGCTTATTTGTTTTTGTCTTTTTGTTGCTTTAATGGTGGTTGTCAGGAACAGCATATATATCTTGCTCACTACTTTAATGATAGTATAAATTAGGGGAATTTTTTTAGTTTTTTTTTAAGTTTTATTTATTTATTTTTGAGAGAGAGACAGCATGAGCAGGGGAGGGGCAGAGAGACAGTGAAAGAGAGAGAATCTTAAGCAGACTTCACGCTACCACCACAGAGCCCGATGCAGGGCTCCAACCCACAAAACCGTGACATCAAGACCTGAGCCAAAACCAAGAGTTGGATGCTCAACCAACTGAGCCACCCAGGTGCCCATTTAGTCTTTTTAAAAGGTGATCAACAGAAGAATCTTGGTCTCCTGAATCCTAGAGTCTACTCTTTTTGAAGTTCATATACAAGCTAAATTCCTCTCATAAAGAATTTATTATTCTAGTTATGAAACGATTCCACAATATCCCCATAAAATAAAGAGAAGTATCCTTATTTTAGACAGGAAGAGTTTAAAAGAAAATAAAATGCAATAAGCACTATTCCAACCCAGTCTGCTATTGTCTGTAAACCACAATGATAAACACATAGCATTTCCCTTGTTACCCACCCAGAGGCCCTTAAGGAACATTCCAATATTCTTCCCTTTCATCCGTTGCAGTCTGAACAAGTCCCAGAACAGTACCAGAGTTGAGGATCCTCTTATTTGGGGAAAAAAAAAAAAGCGAAAGAACTCAGAACCATTTTCTGATCCTTTTTAAAAACTCAAATGTTACCATTCAAATCTACCATTACCCCTCTAGAAAAATACAGACGTCTGCCTTTGCTAATAGGCAGATGATTGAAACCAAAAGAGATCTACAAACACATGAATGGCATGTTTTCATTTAACTCAATGATGCCTCAAATGTCTATCTTTCCTCAGTCATTTCTCACTTTCTCAGGCTCAACCAAGAAACCTCCCAAATGGCAAGTTATCTGGCAAACTGTTCATCTTTTCTGCAAAGAAAATTAACCACAGCCATTGCTCTTTTAAAAACGTGGGAGATATAAGGGCGCCCGAGTGGCTCAGGCATTGAACGTTGGACTCTTGATTTCAGCTCAGGTCATGATCCCAAGCCCCACATCGGGCTCCATGCTGGGTGTGAAGCCTGCTTGTGATTCTTTCTCTCTCCCTCTGCCCCTCTCCCCTGCTCATTCTCTGTCTCTCTCTCTCAAATAAAAAAAATGGATACACACACACACACACACACACACACAAACACATATGATATATATACACACAGAGATATGTACCACATCCTCAAAATTATTCATTGGTAAATTTTGCATGTTTCATGTTGATTTTTTGAGAGAAATAACAGGAAAGCACAGATAACAAAAACTGAAAATTGTTTTTCTTTGTGACCTCCCTATACACAATATTTATGAAAACAGTCATTCTTACAGCATAGAAACAAGGCAATTAGAAGGAACCTTAAGGTTGTTCTGGGTCCCTCTAGACATTGGCATGACTATGAAGGTTCCTGCTGCTTTGTCTATAAAATGGAACTGGTAATACTTACTCACTCAGCACTTTACATCTTTAACCTCCTTTGCAGTGAAGGCTGATGTACATATTTCTATACTGTGTAACAAAGATAGTTCCTCTATGGAAAACAGTCACAATAACTTCTTAGGAATAGCCCACCATTACAAATCTTTGAAACAAGAAATGGAACATACCACCTGAAATAAAGCAGAAAGGTGGCATTCATTTTAAGCCACCACAACTGGCAGGCCAAGAGTGAAGAAAGAGTATGGTCATTAGCATTAAGAACAGGGGGCGCTTGGGTGGCTCAGTTGGTTAAGCTTCCAACTTCGGCTCAAGGCATGATCTTGTGGTTCATGAGTTCCAGCCCCGTGTCAGCCTCTGTGCTGATAGCTCAGAGCCTGAAGCTTGCTTCAGATTCTGTCCCACTCTTTCTCTGCCCCTCCCCTACTCTCTCTCTCTTTCTTTCTCCCTCATGCATGCACATTCTCTCTCTCAAAAAATAAATAAACATTAAAAATTTTTTAAAAAGAATTGCCTATAACAAAAATTTAGGGTTGCATGGGTTGGAAGGTAGGACTGGGGGAAGAGAAGATATTTTCTCCTCAGGTTGAGGGCTAAGAAATTTCAAAATTTTAGATGTTAATAGATGAATAAGCTTCAAAAAAAAATCTTAATTTTTTTCTATACTTGTATAGCATAGTATTCACCTCTAGAATGAAATTGGAAGTTTCAAAACAAAAATTTCAAACTAAGCCACTCTACAGTTCTAGAAGATATTCCTGGGAATTTGAAATCAAAAGAATTTGAGAACTGTTATGAAGGATTCAAAATCATAAATTCCTTCACTTAATCCAGGAAGCATGTAAAGTCATGGATATTTTCCCTAGTTTTTAAAATTTTTAAAAATGAGTTAGCTTTTAATGATTAAACACATTCCCTATTATATGGTTTATTACACTTGTTACTTAGAATAATTGGGTGCTTCTGGGAAATGGCCCTCTAAGAAATTTAACAGTCCACTTGATTAATATTTAATATAAGACTATACACTCAAGTCAGTTTAATAGTATATTAATATACTTAAACACTATTTACTGAAATCCTGAAGTAATCCCCTATTCCTCTGAAATGCATGGTTATTAAACAGGAGTGAGTTAAATATGTACAAATGAATTTTAAAATATATCATTTGTTTTTAAGTTTACTAAAGAAAAGATATTTTTGCAACCAGGATCCACTGGTCTGCTTTATATAACCCCCAATCTCCCCACCCCCACCTATTCCACCCAAGGCCTGAGCTATACTAAAATTTTGCAAAGCCTTGCATTGTTCTCCCTGACACCAGATCAACCAACACAAAAAAGCAACTGCCAGCTCAAAAGCAATCCGGTGATAGAGCCTGGTGCTATCTAATCAAGGGCAAAAGGTCACTTCCGAACAACTGGGCAATAAAAGATTATTTCTAGGGACAAAACAGAGAGGCCCAGAGGTGGGGGGTAGAAAGTGGGGAGGAGCTGGGAAGGAAGAAGGGCAAAAGGGCTCCCGTCTGTGGGAGGAAGTGCATTGACTCTAGGCAGCAGACGGGAACCATCTGGCTCCTTCCGAGGTCTGTTCTTAAGACAAGAGAGAAAGCCCCTTTAAAGGGGCCAGTGACTCTGGGCTGTGCAATTCAAATTTTTTAATAATATAAAACCAGCTTTCCCAGGCATAGAAAAATCAGAGAGAGAGAGAGAGAGAGAGAAAATAAGTCTTTTCCCAAATAGGAGATAGAGCCACAAATGCTAACTGGAGGATGCATTGCTTTTCAGTAAACAAACTCTCTTGATAAGTACTAAGTAGATGATCCAGCAAATAGAGTTTAAATATTATTTAAGTTACCTTAAGGTAAAACACACACAGACACACACATAATTGTTAAAAGAATATGAAATCCTCTTTTAATGATATAGTGGTACTAACTTCTTCCTCCCTCCTCCTTCTACTTTACCACTCTCCTCCCCACCCTCCCCAATCTTCTTCCTACAGTAAGTCTTCTCACTTGTTCTTATTGAAGCACCTTGGAATGGGTACAAGGTAAGTCAAGGGCCCTATTGCAGTCAGCCTAGATGCCTTGGTCTAGAGAAAGCCAGAATTACAGACAGTGTACCCTATTCCCCCCCTCAACCCCCCCAAAAGAGTCAGTACCAAGTCAACTATGTCCTCAATTTTCTCATCTGTGATTGATTTTTTTTTTTAACCACTGAGTAATTACCAACTGAAATAGAAAGTACCCAGGCTGAGAGACTACTGCTGGCTGTGTGGCTGCAAACATGAGATCCTAATTACAGTAATTCAAAATCCACAGGACAGGAAGCCCAATCATTTTCAGACTTTTTTTTTCTTTTTTCTTTTTTTTTTTTTTCTGGAGGAGTACAGCATAGCTAACAGGCCAGCTGATTGGAGACAGTTCAGGGTGGGCCACAGCATGATATTCATGTTTCTAAATACGAACATCTCTTAAAAATGGCTCTGTTCAAGAACTGGGATTTGGAATAAATGTCTGCCAACCATTCCAGCAGTACTGCTAGGAAGGAAATAGAGCTTTAAATGTCTTCCCCTAGGACAACTAAACCTTTGTCCCAATAGAACACACTGAGAAATTATTCTACAGAGAAAATTTCATATAAGTAGGAAATAGAAAGGTAGGTAAAACTGAAACTTGCTTTTTGACATCCTCGTAATCATAAGAAAAAAATTATGAGAAAATATTCAAATAATGTCATAAGAAATTATAGCACAAAAATATGTTAAGATTTCCTCTCAAGAAGAATATTGTCATAGGTAAATGCCATACTGTACATAAACAAGTAATATGATAATGGTGGTCGTGGTCAACCTTTATCAAATGTCAGTACACATCAACCACTGAACAGGAGATACAATGGGATTGCCACAGAAAGGTACCCAGAATCCATTTCTTCAAGGAGTTTATCATCTAAAAAGTGGTGGAATAAACCCACCTGGAAAACATGCAAAAGAATATACAGATAAGCCCAAAACTAATAGTTTCTTAATGCTTAAGGGATACGGGAACACACTGTACTCTGGATTAGGGGGTTCTTTTGGGAAGGACTTTAATGATGAAACGAATTTCAAACAGAATTTTAAAGAAGGGTAAACACATGCTTTGGCAGAGTAGAGAAGACATTGGTCTTTTCTAGCCAAGGAAGTTTAAAGGTGGGATGAGAATATCTGGTTAACTGGACTTGAATGCTCTAACTGGGAAGATACAATAGATGAGGACAGTCTAGGGAGCAAGGTCTACTGGAGAGCAGGACACACAAAAGGTTATAGGTTAAAAATCATGACTTCAAGTGCAAATCAAAATCACAGACACTCATTAAGATGGATATTATTTTTTTAAGTAACAAAATACAAGTGTTGGTGAGGATGTGGAGAAATTGGAACCCTTATGTATTGTTTGTTGGTAGGAATGTAAAATGGTGCAGCCACTAAAACAAAAACAAAACAAAACACAAAAAACAAACAAAACAAAAAAAGTACAGTGCCTCCTCAAAAAATTTAAACATAGAATGATCTTATGATCCAGTTTCTGGGTATACATCCAAAGGAATTGAAAGCACAGACTCAAATGGAACGTTGTATATCCATTTTTGAAGCAGCATTATTCACAATAGCCAAAAGATGGAAAACTACTCAAATACCCATCAACAGAAAAATGAATAAACAAAATGTGGTATATACATACAATAAAATAATTCAGTCTTAAAAGGAAAGGAAATTCTGACACGTGCTACAACACTCTTGAACTTCGAAGACATTATGCTAAGTGAAATAAGACACAAAAGGGGATACATTGTATATGACATGCCAAATTTATAGGGACAAAAAATAGGATAATGTTTGCGAGGGGCTGCGTAAGACTGGGGAATTATGATTTAATTGGCATAGGGTTTCAGTTTGAAATGAGGAAAAATTTCTGGAAAATGGATAGTGGTGATGATTACACAACCAAGTAAATGTACTTAGTGCCACTGGATGATACAGTTATTAAAAAATGGTTAAAATGTTAAGTTGTATGTTATGTATGTTTTATCACAATAAAAAGAATGCACTAAGACAAACTTTAGAAAGAAAACAGAGGGAGCTTCAAAATCAACAAAGCTAGCTTTAAAACCATGTCTGCCACTTAATAGCCATATAACCATGGGCAAGGTACTTACTCTTTGAGGTCTAAATTCCTCAGCTATGGAATACAGATAATGACCCTCACAATACAGGTTTATAAATACAAGAAATAATGTAAAGTCACCACTTAGAATAAGAATTAACCAGGATTCTTGGTTTCAAGAAATGGAACCAGAAATGAAGTACCTCAGGGAATTTATTGACTCATTGAAGCAAAGAACAAGAGGGTGGGCAAGGCCAGATGCTGGCAAAAGGAACAACAGGAACTAAGCTGTTGTCTAATAATATCAAGTTCTTTTCGTCTGACCTGCCATTTCTGCAGAGTAGTTTCTCCGACTGCTAGAGAATATGACTAATGGGATTTTATACATACATCCTATGCTTTCACAACTGGGCCAAAAGAGAGCTCTTCCTTTGGTCCCATTTGAAAAACTCCTGGGGAAGACTATAGATGCTGGCGAGGATGTGGAGAAATGGGAACCCTCTTGCACTGTTGGTGGGAATGCAAATTGGTGCGGCCACTCTGGAAACAGTGTAGAGGTTTCTCAGAAAATTAAAATAGACCTACCCTATGACCCAGCAATAGCACTGCTAGGAATTTACCCAAGGAATACAGGAGTACTGATGCATAGGGGCACTTGTACCCCAATGTTTATAGCAGCACTCTCAACAGTAGCCAAATTATGGAAAGAGCCTAAATGTCCATCAACTGATGAATGGATAAAGAAATTGTGGTTTATATACACAATGGAGTACTACATGGCAATGAGAAAGAATGAAATATGGCCTTTTGTAGCAACGAGGATGGAACTGGAGAGTGTGATGCTAAGTGAAATAAGCCATACAGAGAAAGACAGATACCATATGGTTTCACTCTTATGTGGATCTTGAGAAACTTAACAGAAACCCATGGGGGAGGGGAAGGAAAAAAAAAAAGAGGTTAGAGTGGGAGAGAGCCAAAGCATAAGAGACTGTTAAAAACTGAGAACAAACTGAGGGTTGATGGGGGGTGGGAGGGAGGGGAGGGTGGCTGATGGATATTGAGGAGGGCACCTTTTGGGATGAGCCCTGGGTGTTGTATGGAAACCAATTTGACAATAAACTTCATATATTGAAAAAAAAAAAAATGAAAAACTCCTGGGGAAAGACTGATTGGATCTGGTCACATGCTGAACCCCTAGCCCAATTACTGTGGCTGGGGCCAGAAAGTGAGAAAACCCCATTAAAAGCCCAAGTTAAGGAGGGAGGATGGAGATAGCCACTGGGAGAGTAGATGTGAACCCAGCAGCTACCTTATTGGATGACTACTACAACCAGTTTGGGAAATAATCATCTAGATTTATATACAAGATAAATAGGAGCCATCTTAGATACCTGAACAGAGAAATTATCATTTTATCTAAGAATTATGCATTTTGGAGCACCTGGGTGGTTCAGTTGGTTAAACCTCCAATTCTTGATCTTGGCTCAGGTAATGATCTCATGGTTCATGAGTTCAAGCCCTGCGTTGGACTCTGTGCTGACAGCATGGAGCCTGCTTGGGATTCTGTCTTTCCCTCTCTCTGCCCCTCCCTGCTTGCACTCTCTGTCACTCTCTCCAAATAAATAGATAAACTTTTAAAAAAATATGCATTTTATGTTGTTTTGAACTAATTAATTCAATCACTCATTATTAACACTATTTGAGATAAGTTACTACATACAGGATAATTTTCTGAATAACTGAAATTTGCTTCCCTAAGTATTAACATTTTTATTTTGAACTTTATCTAAAATATATCATTTTATGGGGCACCTGGGTGTCTCAGTTGGTTAAGTGTCTGACTTCAGCTCAGGTCATGATCTCACGGTCTGTGGGTTTGAGCCCCACGTCAGGCTCTGTGCTGACAGCTCAGAGCCTGGAGCCTGTTTCAGATTCTGTGTCTCCCTCTCTCTCTGACCTTCCCCTGTTCATGCTCTCTCTCTGTCTCAAAAATAAATAAATGTTAAAAAAATTAAAATATATCATTTTATGATAAAATATAAAGACAATTTTTATATATTCAAGATAATTTATCATGAAAATAAAATATCATACTGCATTGCACTAAACCAATACTCTCAGGAAAAATTTTCGTGCTCAGAACTGCTCAAATCCTTCACTCCAAGACTCAAAGGGCATCTTTAGGTCATTTGTTACTTCTTTTGTTACTATTCTCATTTTTCTGCTGCAAAAAGCAAACAAAAAAAACACAAACAAAACAAACACAACCCTTTCTTCCTATCATCTTTCATCCTGCTTCTAACTGCTGAGTATTGAACATCAGATAATTAATGACTATAAGTAAAATAAGACTTTCAGGGTACATTTCATACGAAAAAAGTGGACTGGCTTTGATCCGAAGAATTATTATAAGTGTTCAAGGATCTGTTCTTCAGGTTCACAAAAGTGTTTAGAAAACTGGAAGCCAACCTCTGCCTGAAATCCAGGTACTTCAAAATACTGAGTCAAGATATTAAATAGTATGGGGAAATCAAAGATCACTGACACACTGAAAGTTTCTAACCTAGTCATTAAAACATCAAATTAACTATATAGAGAATATCATCTAGCTTAAACTGCTTAGTTTGGAAATACAATAGAAATTCAAAAGAAACATGTTAGAATATTTGCAAGGCAAATTTATTTCACCCAAGATATACTGGTTATTTGAGTTTGTCAACTAGATTTTCAGAAGAAGTATTAACCAGATTAAGACAATCTTGACTCTAAAACAGATCATTAAAGTGACTGACAAAGTAGCTACTGAAACAGAGAACTCTCTCACAGTTAATACAGTAATCCTTATTGGTACTTAGTGATTTTCACAATTTCTCTTCAAGGTGACTTTGATTCTGCTCTTGACCAAAGCATTGATGGTTGTGGCAACAACAACGTGTTTAAGGGAAGAATGACCCAGAAGGAACATGGAGAACATGTGTGCTTCATGAACATGTCTCTTCAGAAAGGCTTGTGATATTATCATCTCTCACCCAAAAACATAAAGTACATGGCCTAGTATTCTCAACAGCAAATGCTCAAATACCCAAAGAATTTAATCAAATCTGTGGTTGCACATTCTTAAAAGAGGAACTGAGTGTTGAAGGAAAGATTAGGGAGGACAGGAGAAATCCAGAAGAGCTCTCTTCCTTGTTTTCTCTTTCAGAATGCCTAGTAGGCATAGAAAATATTATTTTTCTCATGTGATTAAAAGAAGAAATAAGTGATAAAATGTCAAGAGTAACCACAAGCAAAAAGAATACAGTTCCTACATAGGCTAACTGGCTCCCGTTCTAGGAGGGTAAATTCGCAGATAAAACCTGTGCCCCTGCCAAGGCCTGCCAAGGCGCTAAGTCTCTCCAGCTATGTAAACTGCAGAGAGTTTGCAAAGGAACAAATCCAGGACATAACCCCCTTGAAAACAACAAAAGGGATACTTGTCCAGACATTCACATTGCATCATGCCACTTCACAACTTATAATGAGTCTAGAAAAAGAGGCATGGTTTTGGCATGGCTAGTCCTGTAATTCTCATTCTATAAGACAAAACAAGCACATCGTTATTTTCTAGACTACATTTTATCTGCTTGAATCTACCTAGTGAGACATTGACAAAGCTCTTCAATCAAACTAAGCCAAATCAATGTGGGGTTTTTTTGCTATAAACTGCAAAACTTATTAGCAATCGATCAAGGCCTGATACACTTATTTTAGGGGTTTATTCAAGAGCCTTTTCCTTTCCTTCCCCTGTCTATCTCACTAATAATTGGCTCCAGTACTGAAAGTTTGAGGGAACTTTGTTATGTTTTCTGTGTATATGGGGGTTTTTTTGTATATTTTCTCTATACAGTTCACATTATTCTAGATACCTAAGTTGTAAACTATACTACTGCACAAATACTTAAACTCAAACCTTTCACAGTGAGGAAGAAGAATTTTGTAGATAAAAACACATACAGGGACAGATGGAAAGATAGAGAAACAGACAGGTAGCTAATCAATGTGCCTTTTACCACCATGAGATTTAGGGAAGACATACCCTAAGTCTTCCATCTTTATCCAACAGACCAGATATTTATAACCTGCACATTGAAAATAGCTACTATGTGAAAAGGGCCATATCTGACATTCACAAAGTTAATAAAGTAATATCGAAAGTGTCAAAACATGTCCATTTTATTAAAATTTTTTCCCCTAGCATTTTTGAGCTTGTCAAAATTTTTCCAGATTTAACACAATTTTAGTTTCAGGTTTGTATAAATTCAGACTCAAATTCTTCTGTTTTCAGTAAACTTGGGAAAACTTACCTCACTGCCAATATTTGCAATATAAAATAGTAAAGGTCACAGCGATTTACAAGAGTTTTTAAAACCCAGTCTGAGAGATTTATGATACGTTGTGTATTCTTATTTCTTGCAATCTGTTATTCAAAAGATTAGAGGAGAATTAAGAAGGCTAAAGTCACAACTTCTTGCCATAGGTTTATTTTTCCTGCTTTCATCTCTTTGGTCTCTCTACTTATTCATTGATGAAAGTATGGAAGGAAAAATATATTATTCCCTATCTTAGTACATCACCAATACAGAAACATGCAGTTCAACAATCCTTCTCCTGCTGAATAGTGAAGAAGAGTGTTTAGCATGGTGAAGATTAGTTATATATGGCCCAGAGCCATTCCTGAGAAGCTTATTAACTAGTTAAAGAGTTGGAACTAACGTATAGTAAACATTACATTGCCAACTGAAGGCAATCCATTTGCTCTGGAAATCAGGAGCATTGGTAGGGCTGATAACCTCTTGTGAAAGTGGACGAGCTGCCTAATGGAGATTTGATATAGGGAAGAGCCAAGATGGCAGAATAGCATGGAAGTTGTTTTTGCATCTCGCGTCCGTGAAATACAGCCAGATCAACACTAAACCATCCTGCACACCTAGAATACTGATTTGAGGATTAGCACAATGGAGGTCTGATATAAAGACACTGGCTACCTCTGCATGCAGGTAAGTGACTGAAGTGCCTACAGATTGGAATCCTTATCCTAATGTTTGAAGGATTATCTTCTATCTAGAAGCCATACTATATTAGTCTGCTAGGCTGTCATTGCAAAATACCACAGACTGGGTGCCTTAAGCAAAAGAAATTTATGTTCTCACAGTTTTAGAGGCTGGAAGTCCAAGATCAAGGTGCTGGCAGGATTGGTTTCTGGTGAGGCCTCTCCTCCTGGTTGATGGATAGTCACCTTCTCACTATGTCCTCACATGGCCTTTCCTCTGTGCTAACAGAGAAACAGAAAGAACACTCTCTTATGTCTCTTCCTCTTCACATAAGAACACAAGTTCTATTGGATTATAAGGCTCCATCCTTATGACTTCATTGAACTTTTATTGCCTCCTTATTGCCCTGTCTCCAAACACAGTCATACTGTGAGATCGAGCTTCAACATATGAATTTGGGGGGAATATAATTCAGTCCCTAATACATACCTTAAGTCGAGAGAGTTATAGAGGACTAAGACTACCAGAAGACTATGATACTTAGGCCACAAAATGTAGGCCCTTGTAAGTTTCCTTGGGGGAAAAAAAAATCAGTCTCCATTGAAATATCCTTTAGGTTTATGTCTCTAGCTTTAATAAAAGTTTGTCACATGAACTATTTCTCCCTTTTTTAGGGATATTGTCTATTCCCAATATTCAATTCCTTCTACATAAGTTCTGTGCGAGATTTGTCTTGTAGAATTTAGTGCCAGGGGCAAAATCTGTCTTCTCTGAGAACTTCCTGTAATTCCTTTAAATGCCAAGAAACTCATACTATAATATTTTCACTCTTTCTTCTAGTCTGGCAGGAAATTTTGGGTCATATTGGAAGTTCAAACATAGCAAACCTATTAACTGCTTATATTTGCAACCATCCTCTTACATGTTTTGCTTTTCATCCTGATTCACTTAGTACTTTTCTTAGTAAAAATTATCTTAATATGCTTTTTAGCGGCCTCAATAAAACACATTTTCATGAAAAAGATAACGTTTAAACAAATCCCTGGCACTACAAGTATCTTCATAAAATTAAATCAGATTTTTATTTTGGGGGATGGGGGGAGAGAGACAGAGCACAAGTGGGGGAGGGGCAGAGAAAGAGGGAGACAAAGAACCTGAAGCAGGCTCTTAGCTGTCAGCACAGAGCCCAATGTGGAGCTGCAACCCACGAACCATAAGATCGTAACCTGAGCTGAAGTCCGACGCTTAACCAACTGAGCCACCCAGGTGCCCCTACGCCAGATTTTTTAAAATAAGATGGCAGATACCAGTTTCTGTGAAAATAACACGTATAAAATAAAAAAAAAAAAAAGAGTGGCCACCAAAGAAGAGAATTCTAATTTATCTTTAAGTTTTCACTCTTGATACCCAGGAAAATGAATATCTGGCAATGAATATGAAAATAAAATTTCAAGAGTAGCAAAACCCATTTAAAAGTAGAAGATAAAGCTTCCAACAGAATCAATATATAATTTTAAGCCATTATATACAAATTCACTTTTATACTGGTTAGTAGTGTATCATCTTAGCTAGCAATAGTCGCTAGGAAATAAGCTCCACCCTTTTGCTGATGTGGGCGCACTGTTCTGCATTGTACGTCTCTGGACGTGGCTGACCACTGGACTGTGCAGGTTAAAGAGTAAACAAAAGGGGCACCCAGGTGGCTCAGTCGGTTAAGCGTCCGACTTCGCTCAGGTCACATCTCGCGGTCTGTGAGTTCCAGCCCCACATCAGGCTCTGTGCTGACGCTCAGAGCCTGGAGCCCGTTTGGGATTCTGTGTCTCCCTCTCTCTCTGCCCCTCCCCCGTTCATGCTCTGTCTCTCTCTGTCTCAAAAATAAATAAACGTTAAAATTTTTTTTTTAAGAGTAAACAAAAGAAGCACCAGCAGCATGGCAGCCAGGAGGAAAAGGACAGATGCCCTTTCTGAGTCTTGGCATGTGCTAGGATGTGACTTCAAGGCCTCTCACTGATAAGATTCATGCCTGTGGAAAAGCTGAGTTTTTTAAGTTTTAGAAAGAAACTGTAGTTTCTAGAAAGGAAAGGTAAAAGAAATCATAAACTACAATATTTAGCTATTTTTTACCATGGTACAAAATTAGTGCATTGGAATAACATGTCTCACTATGTTGTGCAAATGTTGTACACATATTGTGTAAAAGTCCAGAGGATGCGTTTACAAAATATCAGCAACATGTATTGATAATATTTAGAATCTATCAATCATGTATGGATGTCAGAAAACAATATGTTGTTGGATCTGCTGAACAAAGAAAAACTAACACAAAAAACTAGGTAAGGTCTTCCTGAAATTCTTCACAAATATGACAGACCTCCATAAAAACTCTGCCTTGTACTGTGGTTTCAACTAAATGGGGAAAAAATTAAGTAAAGCAACTTACATTCCGATAGGGGAGTGATAGGCAGTCTCTGGGAAAATAAGTTTTCACAAAGTAGGTAAGAAAGACTAAGCTAAACCTTGTATGGAAAATTAGGTCAAGATGAAGACGGAACATAAGCAATTACCTTCCCTAAAACCTTCTAAAACAGATAGGAAAGATGACATGGGAGAGAATAATTCCTGAAGCATATTAGAAAACACAAAAGGGTTCAGTTAGCAGAATACCAAATGCTGGCAGGGATATAGAACAATAGGAATTCTCATTTATTGCTGGTGGGAATGCAAAAATTATGTAGCACTTTGGAAAAGTTTGGTAGTTTCTTATAAAGTTAAATACACACTTACTGCTGTGGATTGTTTGCCCCCCCAATTCATATATTGAAGCTTATCTCCAACATGATGATAATTGGAGGTAAAGCCTTTGGAAGGTGACTAGGTCATGAGGGTTTAGCCTTCATGAATGGGATTAGTACCTTTTTATAAAAGAGACTTCAGAGAGATCCCTTAAGCCTCCCACCATGTGAGGACACAGTAGGAAGATGGCCTTCTATGAACCAGGAAGAAGGTCCTCAACTAGACACTGAATCTGTCAGCACCTTGATCTTGGACTTTATAACCTCTATAACTGTAAAAAATAAATTTCTATTGTGTATAAACCACTCAGTCTATGGTATTTTGTTATACCAGTCCAAATGGACTAAGGAAATATATAAAATATATAAATTTATTTTTTCATATGTCATGACAGGAAAGCCAAGATCCTGGAAAAAAAACCTACTGCTCATTTGTCTACTGTGCTCATATCTCACGCTCTATTTTCACTGCACAATGATGCTTATTATAACATACAGTGTGTCTGTTTATTATCATCTATGTCTCTTATTGGAGCATCAACTCTGTGAGGGAAAGGATTGTAGCTATCCTGTTCAATGCTGTATCACCAGAACTCTAGCAAAAATTTTATAAATTTGTTAAATTGAATGACTCAATTCCAACTTAGATGATGAGAGAAATATCTAAAAAGAATGGCTGCAGCATCAGTACATCCCATATTCATTTTGCCTCCATTCACTGTAGTAACCTAAGTGAACATGTTATAAGTACAGCACCTAGCTTAACATTTTTCAGAGAAAGTCAGTGATCCTATTTAATATAATGATTCAATACTAGGAGTAACAGAAATGTGCTAAATTAATCTACATATTTAAATTAATTTTGTAACAGCTTCCAAAGAAGAAATGGAACCTAGAAGAAAAAATCAAATTATATATACTCCGTATTTTACCAGGATTCCTTGATCTGGTAATATGGTAAACCCAAACTCAGTTAAGCAATTTCTGAGCATCATGCTATATGAAGTATATATCTATTTATATATCTATAATTACATCAAAAAGAATAAAATACCTAGGAATAAATTTAACCAAGGAGGTGAAAGACTTGAAAATTACAAGACACCAAAAAAGAAACTGAAGATAGCACAAATAAATGGAAAGATATATGATGCTCATGAAGTTGAAGAATTAATACTGTTAAAATGTCTATTCTACTCAAAGCAATCTACAGACTCAATGCAGTCCCCATCAAAATACCAATGGCATTTTTCACAGACTAAAACAAAGAATCCTAAAATCTGTATGGAACCACAAAAGACCCCAAATAGCCAAAGCAATCCTGAGAAAGAAAAAAACTGGAGGTATCATGCTCCCTGATTTTAAGCTTTACAACAAAGCTATAGTACTCAAAACAGTATGGTGCTGGCAGGAAAACTGACACACAGATCAATGGAATAGAATAGAGAGTCCAGGGGTGCCTGGGTGGCTCAGTTGGTTAAGCATCTGACTCTTGATTTTGGTTCAGGTCATGATCTCACAGTTTGTGAGTTTGAAGCCCCACACCAGGCTCCATGCTGTCAGTGCGGATCCTGATTGGGATTCTCTCTCCCTCTCTCTGTGCACTCTCCTCTCTCAAAAAAAATAAACTGAAAGAAAGAGAGGAAGGAAGGAAGGAAGGAAGGAAGGAAGGAAGGAAGGAAGGAAGGAAGGAAACAAATTTTAAAACTTATACCATCCCTCACACCCCTCATTTTCATCCACAAACCAAGGAGGTAAGGTAGTACAGGCCAAAGTACAAAGCATGTTTACATTGTTTTAAGGTTGAAAAAAAGAAAAACAGTTAACCTATTCTTAAATAATAAAAGATATAATTATTCTCTTTTGCCTTGAGCATTGATCTCGGTTTCTTGGTGTCTTAGTCTGTCTGGACTAGTACAACAAAATACCATAGACTGGGTGGCTTATAAGCAACAAAAATTTACTTCTTATAGTTCTGGAGTCTGGGAAGTCTAAAATCAAGACACCAGCAGATTTCAGTGTCTGGTGATTCCCTGCTTCCTAGTTCATAGATGGCCTTCCTCTTGCTGTATCCTCACATGGTAGAAGGGGCAATGGAGTGCTCTGGGGTCTCTTTTATAATAGCATTAATCCCACTCATGAGGGCTTTATCCTCATGACCTAATCATCTTCCAAAAGCCCTACTCCTAAATACTACCATGTTGGGCATTAGGATTTAAACATATGAATTTGGAAGGAACATAAACAGTCTATAGCACTTAGTTTCGATTCCTAAGGAAAAGTAGCAATGGTCACTCCTAGAAAACTATGGGTAAAACAATCAAAGATAGATCTTAAAGTCATACATGATGCACTGTCTTTGGAGTCAGATAACCAGAGTTCAAATTCTGATTCCCCAAGTTTTAGCTCTGGGGAACCTGGGCTACTTACTTTACCTCTCTGCACCTGGGTTTTCTCATCTTATATAAAAGAGGATAATAATGGTACCTACTTCATACAATTGTTGAGAAGATCAAATAAATCATAAAAGAACAGTACCCAGCTACCCCAGCACATAGTAAGCAGTCAGTAAATTTGAGCCATGAAAATAATGAAAGGATATAAAAAGAGAGGATCCCTTGGAGGAACTTACAGTACAGTGAGAAAAACAAACCATAAATGAAACAAATTATATGGGAATGAATATTAACATGCATAAGAATAAATATATACCTTACAAACTAAAACTTTAGGAAAAGGAGATTACAGGAACAATGATAAGTAGCCTTTTGTTGAGGAAACAATCACAAAATAAATGAGTTCAAATGTCATATTTGGTAATAAGAACTCAAATGATGGAAACCCCAGCCGATATCTCCACTACTCTGTGACCTGGGTTCCTGTATGAAAAAGACAAAACGGCTAGTCTTTTTGAATTTCATAGAAAAAAGAAATCTCAGAAGACAAATAGCACTTTCATCTCTTAAGGGTGGTGATATCTGGAATACAGAGCTAGGAAGGTACTAATACTGAATTTATAAAGGTTTTTACAGAAAAAAAAAAAAGTCTTTTTGCTTCTGTAATTAAGAGAAGAGACCAGACTGGAAGCAATAGGTATATCTTGTTCACCAGCACAGCCTCAGAAGCTGGCCCATGTCCGCTCCCTCAGCTCTATCCCAGGAAATAATCGCTTATTTCTCCAAAATCTCAGTATTTCAGTTTTCTTCTCTTAGACAATTTAGTGCATTTTAATTCCTTATTATGGGTGTGTAGAGGTTGGGCTCCATTTGCAAGTGTTGAATCACTACTTAGTTAACACACAGTAAAATAGTAGTTTGAGGTCTACATGTATGTTATGTTATGTTATGTTAACTAACTGAAATTTAAATAAAACTTTAAAAACCATTTTTGCCAAATTCCTCAATTATTTAAAATGATCATATTCCCCCTTTAAAAATGATCATACTTTATAACTTTAATTTATCACACATTAGAACCTCTCTAGAAATCTTAAGAAACCAATCGTTTACCCAGGTTTCAGAAGTGCCTCGTTTTCTGTAGAGCAATTTAGTTTGCTGCCTTTTAAAAAAATAAAATAATAAGTAAGCAGGCACAAGAGTAATACATAATGCCAAATATGTTTTTTACTCCCTACGGATTGCAGAAAAGATTCAATATTTTTTCTTTATTTACCACACTATTAAACACCTCAGTCCCGAAACCGCCATCAACACTAAATTCTAACTGCAAGTGATTTATTGAGCCTAAAAGCTTAACTCTACTTTCAATTTCCCTTTCTCAATTGAGAACACAAAACAATTTTGCCAACATACAGAGTGCTAGGCTAGTTGTTATTAGGAAAAAGGAAAATAATAAAAACCTGTGAGCCCTTACAAGTGAAAAGCTTAAATAATCATTTCTATCATTCAATCTCATATTTTAGGTTTTACCCTTCTTTTGGGGGACATCAGGAAGGAGGTTGGATATTTTTTCGTTCATCAGTATTGCAGTCTTAATTCTCTTTTACAATTTAAAAGAGCTACTGTGCTTCTGAAGCTTCTCTGGTCAGGGGCTTTTTATGCCTAAAGTTTCAAAACCTAGGGCAAATGGTTTTCTCCAACCCTGCTTAACTCAAATATGAAACAGGAAACTGTGATGTCGTGTCTAGTAAACCATCAAAAGCACTCTGTTTAAAATAGAGAAATTAAGTGAGCTCACTGCTACTTTCAAATACCTTAATTTTTGGTAGAAGACTTACCTATCTAGGAGTCATTGTAGAAGGTTAATTAAATAAAATAAAAATAGGGTCGTCACTTCTTCCTAAGTGCATCCTAAGTTGTCTTAGCAAATGAGTTCCTTCATCGGAAAAGATGAAAGATGTCAGCATTCTCCTGTGAGAATGATGTACACTTAAGAAGTTACTTAGCTCACAACTCAGAAAGTTCCTCTTATTTGTGGAACAAGAGAATAATAGAACTTGAACATTCAATAGTATCATAATGGTACTATTTTAATATCGATAACTTTGTGGCTATACATAGCTAATCACAACTGTAGGCAACTGAGCAGTCATTTAGAGCACTTAAGGAAAACAAAATAGTCCCCTGAGGCTTTGACATGATAAACATACAAGTTCACTATCTAAACATTAAGTCATCTTTTAAATGGATACTTTAAGTAATCACTTCCTGTACAACCGGAATGAAATATACACTGATTTTAATGACAGTGATAATAAAGTTGGTTACGTAATTCCAAGCCAGTCACCTTCAGGAAAACGATGAGCATTAGTCTTCAGAGACAAAGTTTCTTAAGAGAAATTACTAGCACTATTAATGTGGTTAACATAAAAAGTGGGGGGATGGGGAAGAGAAGGAACCTAGCTCTTATAGCTGAGCTGCAGTTGACATTATTTTTTAAAGTCCTTTCTTTACAGGATTATTTTGCTATAACTATTGACAATATCAAATAATTTTAGTTTATTTTAAATAAAAATCATAGATTGTTATTACTGAGCCCTCAGTGATCCTAATTTTTAAGCTCTTTTTCTTATCAAGTGTCTTAGTTTTCCTCCAGTAAATGTGTTCAGCTGGGTTTAAGTACTGGGTTTACTACTGGAAAGCTGAAAAGGACAAACTCAGTTTTTTTCCCTTCACAACTCTCTGAAAGAGCTCCACTTTATTAAAAAGATAGAAAAGAAGGAAGTAAATGAAATAAAATACAAATTCTGGTTCTTTTCAGAATGACTATTTTCAGAAAGATTATTCTGGTCTATATCATATTTTGGAACCAATTCCTCTAGTCTAAAAGATTCAATGAGTAATAGAAAATAATAAAGGGAGGATAAAAGTACAAGAGTGTTTTTACTTATAATTTTATTTTAGCTGGCAAAGAAACTGAGAGATAGGTAAAGAGTATCCAAATGATTGTTAAAATCCGTCTGTAACTAAGAAATGGGTAGTGGGATTTATGTGACTTTTGTTTTCTTCCTCATACTTTTTCTAAATTTTCAAAAACAGTGTTACAATAAACACATGTTACTTTTATCAGCAGAAAAGAGGATTTAAGTGCTTTTTCTATTTCTGGTTGCCAGGTCAGCCTCCTGATCCAGCTCTTAGTGAAGATATGGAGCTTATACTTTTTCCTTAAACTCACACTCCTGGCACAGCACTGAACACGTTCTGGGTATTCACCAAGTCTGGACTGTCTAATTGATGTAGCGTTCCTTCACTTTTACACACCTCTGTACTTAAAACACTGTTCTCAAGAGTATCTAAATACACTTTTAAATGGTATAGAAATTCTCCACTAAAGTAACTTCTTTATATTCATCAACTCTTAGGAGCAGATGAGTAAGGTGACATTTTCATGTTGTTGGTTCAAAGTTGCTCAGAACAAAAAGCCACTATCTTTTGGTTTAGAGTTAAGATTCACTCTAAAAGTAAGATGGTTGGGCGTTCTCAGACATGACCCAGTCTTTAGATTTTTATCAAGGATGCTGCCTCTACAATTATAGATGTACAGTTTAAGTATTAAAATTGAGATTACTTTTTTCCCAAAGAGTGGTCTCCACTTCTGGCAACAGTGCTGGGAAAGAGATTGCCATAATCTCCTTAAAGCCAGGTTCCGCCCCCCCCCCCCCAACCCAGTCTTTCCATCTTTAATGCTTTGGCCAGTATGTGAGGCAGAGTAGGTATTTTATAACTGTTACAAATTGAAAAAGTCAATTAGTCTGCCAACATAGCTACAAACCTAGTTTGTCATGAAATCAATGTAGTATGTTCAGGGAGGAGGATAGTCTAAAAAAATTTATTTATTTAGAGTTTTAAAACAAAAACCCTACCAAATATACAATGAAAGGGCAAAATATACTGTTTTCTACAACATGTTAGGCATTTAAGACCATTTCATAAGAATACATGTGGCTAATAATTAAATGTGATATCAAATAAAAACTTCTTAAGCTGGTATCATCTTAACTAACAAATGGATTCTAGAGTTGAATTCATAGAACATAAAAAATTGTTTTGAATAAGGATCAAGTTATGAAAATTGTTCACCTCATAAAACAGATATAGATATAATAAATGCACCCTGAACCAAAACACATGACTTAAAGCGATACAGTTTCCTTAGCCTCTCTAAGGAGTGCTTTCTTGAAGTTACCCATCAGTGTTTCAATAATATTCTTTTTTCTTTTAATTTTTACAAGTTTTGTGTTCAATCATATATGTGACCCAGATATTTAATGCCACCTTGCTAATGCTGAGACAGCTATTGTATCCATAAAACCACCGCACAGTGTCTAAATCAGGAGCTGAATATGTTCATCTACCTTTTATCGGCTCTAAAAATGCAGAGCAAACATTATCTATTGTTAATTACCTGTAAAGTAGGGCTTTAGCCACTTCCCCTGTTTCTAAGAGCCCTGAAGTGAAACCTAAAAGAAGTCACCCATTGTTTTCAATTGTGCAAGGGCCAGGAGCAAACAGGGCTCAAATTGCAGCTCTGAAAGGCCACAGGAAATTGGCATACCACTAATCTGCACTCAACTATTCAAAGAAACAAAGCCCGCATTCCTGCTGAAAAACTCACCAGCAGAAACCCAAGGCAGATCTGTTCAGTAAGGACCACAGAATAAATCTGTAGAAATAAAAGTTTTAATTAGAGGACCAGGAGACCTGGCTCTAGTTTCCTAGCTCTGAGAGTAACACGCATCATTTAGATTTCCACCTTCCCAATTTTCCCCAAAATGAGACTATACAATTAGAAGAATTTCCACTTAATAATTTGAGCAGGGATGGAGTTAGAGGGGACAACATAATAAAAGGCCAACTGTTCACTGCAGATAGCTGAGTTATAATCAACTAGTATGCTAAAATAATCAAAATCTAAAACAATTTTAATTGCTTTTGTGTATTTGGGCTATATACATTTCTTTTAAATGCAACAACATTGTTTCTAAACCATAGCAATGGCATGCAATTAAGAAATTGGTCAGTATCTTTCAGTCGAAACAGCACAATTTAAATTTCAAGTAAAATTCAAGTATGAATATAAGGATAGTTTTTTCAACTAGATGCTCCATCACAGCATAAATCATGGACAGAACACTGCTACATCACCAGCGGGCATGACATACCCATTTGTTCTTACATAGTGGGCATCGAAGAGAGAGCAGAATTAATGAACAGAGCCAGGGAAGTTAGGTTTTAGTCCTAACTTTACTAATAAATGGGAAAATCTTATTTCTTCCCTGTGTCAAACTTATCTATAAAACTAAGCTAATCATTTGACTCCTCCTTAACTCACAAGTTTGTTGAAATACCAAAACTTTATAAACCCAAGTACTAACAAAAATATTGTATGTAATATACAATTCAAAATATTACGGTATTTACCAAGAATAGTGTTCTGATTTGGGTAATAACTTGAATTATAGAATATTATTATAGGTCTACCCAAAGAGGATTCAAAAGCACTTATAGCCATTGTGCATTTGAAAAAGGTGATGTTTTGACGAGTTTTGTGACTATGCCAAGTTCAGCGAGAAGAGTAAACAGTAGTTTAGTATCTAGGAGAAAGAGCATTAGTACCTAAGAAGCTGAGAAGGGCTCTGGCATTCTCCAAGACTCCCACATCAACTCAGTATTAATTACTCTTAAGGATATTTCTGACTCTTAATGAAAATATTATGAATATCTAAGAATAGATTAGTAAAGTGAAGGAGTAATTCCAAGCACTTCCATGTCCGGCCTATTTGGGATGTTATAGAGAGGATGCATTAGTACAGTGGGTAAAAGGTAAGATGATTCAACGGCCTCTAATGTCTGTCTTCTCCAGTGCCAAAATTGTATTGCCCCAGTTCTTAAAAAAGTATTCTCTTCTGGAAACTTTAACATAATCAGTGATATTACAAAAATATTCTATAGCAAATAATCACAATATTTTTAGAACTCTATTTACTAGTATATGCAAGACTAAAATGGTTTAAAGTAGGTTACATATTGGGGTGCCTGGGTGGCTCCAACTCTTAATATTAGCTCAGGTCATGATCCCAGGGTCATGGGATTGAGCCCTATATAGGGCTCTGCGCTAAGCGTGGACTTTGATTAAAATTCTCTCTCTTCTGCTGCCCCCTCTCCCCTCGCACTCTCTCTAAAAAAAAAAAAAAAAAAAGTCAGAATGTATCATATCAGAATGTATATTACCATAGTCCCCCCTAGTCAGAAAAACAAGATCCAAATATGGCTTTTATACTCAATTGTAAAACGCAGGAAAAATCATATTTATTGAATGCCTAGTATGAGCAAAGCACCTTTGGAGTGCCAACAGGTCTACAACATAATCTCAATCTCAAAGAATCGCAACATAAAAGGAGCGACAAGACATAAATGTTAAGTGTCAGAAAATGCCACCCCCAAATATGCTGCTTTAGCATAAGTATTACTTTGAGCTAAAAGCACTAAAAAACAGCACTTGCATAAAAGGTGCTCTGATCTCCCTTTTTCTTCCTGAAAGCAGGAGATGAAACTCCCTTGGGAAAGATGCCTTCCCTGGACTAGGAGGAAGCGAATATTCTTAACACCAGGGATGGGAGTGGAGACCAGAGAAATCTATACAAATGGACCTTGTTAAGATAATTCAACTTCTTTTAGTCTCCCCATATGTCTCAGTTACTTTTCCACAATTGTCTCTCTTTGTTCAACCTAGTATATAAATATTTAGGCCTAGCTGCTTCCTTGGGTGTTCATTTTCCTAAGGGGGCTTCCATGTACATTTAAAAATCTGTATGCTTTTCTCCGGTTGATCCATCTTATGCCAATTTAATTCTCAGGCCCAGCCAGAGATCTTAAGAGGGTAGTGGTGAAGTTTTGCCTCCTCTCCAACATTAAAAAGTAAACATGAAAATTAATGAGCAGTGTACACAATGCTGTCACTAAAAAAATTCTGGGAGAGATTATTTTGTCATGATTCAGTTGAAGTAGAATTTAGACCTAGCTATAAAAGAATAGAATTTAAAAGGTAAAGACTGGGGTGCCTGGGTAGCTCTGTTGGTTAAGTGTCCGACTTTGACTCAAGTCATGATCTCATGGTTCATGAGTTCGAGCCCTGCATCTGGCTCTGTGCTAACAGCTCAGAGCCTGGAGCCTGCTTTAGATTGTCTTCCTCTCTCTCTCTGCCCCTCCCCTGCTCACACTCTGTCTCCCTCTCTCTCGAAAAATGAATAAATATTAAAAAAAAATTGTTTAAGGTAAAAGGCAGTCTCTGAGGTCAGGTTTTGAAGGTGTGTTTTAGGGACACAGAATGAACCAATTCCACTAGATAGAAGACTTAAGTTGCAGAAAAGCAAGAGAGAAGAATGAACAGGCTGGTTGGGGTCTGACAGCACATCTATGAAAGCCTAGTACAGGAGTTTTCACTTAATCCTGTAGTTAACGCATAGGGTGACTGCAAGAACAGAGGATAGGGCAAGAGGGAAAGAGAAAACTTGGGACTTCAGAAAGACATACAGTCTGATGAACTGGAAAAGATTAATTTTTAATATGGTTATTTGTTATGCAGTCATGCTGTAGGCCAGTAACATCATATGATAAATGACACAAATGTTTCCAAGTGTAAATCATCATATTCCAACTAGGCAGCCACCAACAGACACACATTTTCCATTGGGTCAAAGGGACCCAAAATTTTATTTGCACACAAAAATACAGTTGTGTGTTTTGTTCCCCATAGGCAACATCTGAACGGCCCCCATCGTGAAATCACCGCTGTATGCTCGGGGCTGCCTGTGGTTGAGTTAGTCATTTGTTGTGCCATAGGAAGGAGGTGACAGTTACTGCTTGGATATGTTTGTAGGGCATAACCTCAAAGGGACTTCCTCACCACACTCTATAGTAGAAAGAAATAAATGTTTGTTTTGAAAGATAAGCATAGGTAAGTAGGAAAAAATGCTCAAGGGCAAATACTTTTGAAAAAAAAAATGCTTTATGAAAGAATGTTGGGTTTTGTTTTTTTTTTTTTTTTCAAGAAAGGCAAGTTCAAGCAGACCACTTTTTTTTTTTTTGAAGAGTACTGCCTGCTTTTCTTCTTTCCAAAATTTGCCAGATTTTACAATCCATATGAAGCATATTTCCCTAAGGATTAAGAGACTCCCCTCCAATTAAAATTTTTAGTTAAGAAATTAAGGGACCACATGGTACATATTTCATTGCCAAGGAGAAAAGAAATCCTATTATCTACATAGAATGCAAGGAAATGTGAGCTTTCACACTTGACTTTTTTTTTTTTTTACTAAACTCTTGAAATCAAGCAATGCCAGTTTCCCTCAAATTCAAGTTATTCTGCTTTATAATGATCACCTCTCAAAAAAGCATTTCCAAGTCTCTACATGTGCCACATACCACCTATAAAATGTAGAAAATTTTTAACTCCAATACTCTCACTTGAAAGCATTTCAAACTATAAAGAAAAAAATGACCAATTATAATCCCGAAATTATTTTGTCTTTCATTTTATATAGCTTCTGCAAGAATTTGGATTTTACTGCCTCCCCGATTGTTATGGTGAACTCTATTTAGGAACTGCGTATTAAACTCCCAGTCTTCAAGTAGAGACAAGGTCTATAGTACAGGTGTCTTAAAAGTACTTTTCATATATTCTGGGGCGCCTGGGTGGCTCAGTCGGTTAAGCATCCGACTTCAGCTCAGGTCACGATCTCGCGGCTCGTGAGTTCGAGCCCCGTGTCGGGCTCTGTGCTGACGGCTCAGAGCCTGGAGCCCGGTTGAGATTCTGTGACTCCCTCTCTCTCTGCCCCTCCCCTGTTCATGCTCTGTCTCTCTCTGTCTCAAAAATAAATAAAAACGTTAAAAAAATTTAAAAAAAAGTACTTTTCATATATTCTTTTCATTCTTCTGGTTGTCTTTCCTATTAGATATTTATCCTTGAGTAAGTCATTTTATCTCTCTGAAGTCAACTTTCTTTACTTTGAAATGAAGGAAGGGAAAACCAAGTAGTCTTTAAGGTTCATTCCAGGTTTGCTTTTGAGTGACTTCAAATTGTTCTGTAATCTTAATTCCCGATCACCTAATACATCCCAACCACTCTCCTTCCTTTGTCTACCATTGTCACCACCATTTTTGACTTTGACAAACAGGCAGAGAAAAACACAGGGGAGAAGGAAAAACAGGACACTGAAGTTGCAAACACTGTTTTTAAAGTCAGTGATTCAAAACATAAGGCCTAAGGGAAGAAGGAGGCAGAGTGCTGAGGAAATAGGGGTTAATGTTTTCAGAAAATCAGGAGAACATGGTTGGCTTGCTGAATTTTCTAGTTCTGGAATTTGGTATTTCTGACAACAAGTCCAAATAATTCACTTTTCTGAGTGATAGACCATGAACTCTGTCTAGGGAGCTGAGTTAGAAGAAATAATAATTTAGTTGCTGTTTGATTTTCATAGCGTTTGATTCTATTCTCTGCTTTATTGTTTCCTGCATTCAGTCTACTTCATTACTCATTAACTGTTCTGGGAGAGATGTGGTCTAGGGGAAAAAAGATTCTTAAATCTACACAATTAGTAGAATGTTCAGTGGAGAAAATCTTGGTTTTTTTATACATTTCATTTATACAAATGTTCCCTTTGCCTTATGTTACCAGAAATAAGTGGATCCAGTGCTGAGTCATCTAGATTCCTCCTCCCTCATCTCAACCTTTATCTGAAACCCATCCCTTCCTTTCAATCTCCATTGTCCTTATGACATTAATCATACCAATCATTATATTAACCCTCTGGCTGGTCTCCCCTTTCCACTCTAGTTTATCCTCCACAGTGCTGCCTGAAGAATTGTTCTGAAACTCTAATCTGGTCATGTCACTCTCCTGTTTGTAATCTGTGCTGTCCATGACTCCCTATCACCTATGGGATAGAGCTCAAACTCTTTAACGTGACATTCACTTTCCATAACTGGCTCCTATCCTTCCCACAGGCACCTTACATTCCAAACATACGAATTACTTGCAATTTTCCCAGCATGCCATTTCCATTCCCACTTACATGCCTTACACTTATCTGAAATCTTTTCTCTCTCCTGTCTACCTGATGAATTACTACTCATCTTTTATGTCTTTTCTATGAAACCTTCCCTGACTTGCAAAGACAGATGTGGCTGCTTCCTCCCAGTGTTTCCACAGCCCCAGTCATCAACCGACATAATAGCACCAATCACATTGCTAAAAACTTATGAATTACTAGGCAAAGACTGGGATCCTTAGCACCTAACGTATTAGTGTCGGATAAATGATTAAAAGGTCGACAGAGCCAAGCAACTCTTCTTTTCTCTCAAAACTGCCTATATTATTGACAATAGAAACAATCAAAAACTCTGTGAAAACAAAAATTCAATTTGGTTATTAATCGCCACATGTTTCCTTAATTTGAAGCTTTTAAGAATAAATCTAGCAAGGCAACCAACAAATATTTATTAAGCTTCTACTCTACTGCAACAGGCACTGTTCTAGGTATTGGATAGCAAGGGGTTAAGCTGATACATTTTGGTTTCATCATTATTCTACTTTATCTTCGCTAATCGAATTGTATTCCTGGTATTAAAGAGCAAAAGCCAAAGAATGGACAAAGACTGGTACAAAGAAGAAATGATAAGTAATTCCAAGAGCAGGTCTATAAACCACAAACTAACCAGTTAGAACTCCACATACTCAGTAGATAACTCTGACACCAGCAGTCTTCTTCAAGGAGATAAAACCCCTCTACATTTGGAGTACAAGGCAGATTCTGGGTGGCCCAGAAGAATAAAATGTCCTTCCATTGAGGAATCAAATTTACTCACAGCTTCTACTGCAAATCTGCAACATGCAAATTCTGTGAAGTTGACAGCACTAAGATCTTGGACCCAATTCCTCTGCTTTCTGAAGTGCCTCTGAAGTGCACAAAAGCTTAAAGAAGGGAATGTGAAAAGCAAAAGGTCTTTTGGCTCTGGGTGTTATTTTGACTGACTTGACTAGTCAATCAATTTTCATGAAGATACTTTCTTTATTCAATAACTGATTTTGTTAACAATTTGGCTTACAAATGGAGGACATCCAATTTGAAATAAATTCTAGTCCACTAGTCCATTCCTTATTAAGAAATCTTACATTTTTATCAGATCTTAATTACTTAATTTATAATCCATTAGCCCAAAAGCAGGTTAAACGGTCTAAAATCATCCTTTCCAAACACAAACACCAGCCTCTAAATTTTCCTCACTACCTCTACCTCTGGCCTTTTAATACCTAAATGAACAACTCTTTTAATGCATTGGCTGTTTTCTTCTCTTCATCTTCAGCTTCAAAAATCTCCTCTCTACCTCAGCTACTCATCAGCACAAAGAAACCCCAGATTTCTTCAGGAATTAAAAACGGCCTACCTTCTAACGTTTTGACTTGAAAAGTCACCTCTGTTCTTAGCTGTCTACCTTTCCTATTTAGGTGCTCTCTGTAAACCCATATTTCATCCTCATTGGAAATTTCATTCAATTATTCTGGTCAGTCATTTCAGCAACTACTGCCCTAAAATTCCTAACCTCTTTCAAATTCACTATTTCTTATTGGCCACTTATTCTCTGGCTTAAGTGCCCCTTTAACCAGCTGCAAGCAATATCTAGATGAAACATGAAAATGCTTAGAAGGCCACAAAAACAGTCCCTGTTCAATCTGAGCTGAGCTCTGTGCATGTTCTTCACCTCATCGGTTCTGTTGACTGTGCAACAGCATCTCCATATCTAACCATTCTAGACCTCTACCCTCAAGAACCAATTTCAGTCCCAGATGGTCTTCACTACTGATTTATCAAAATTCCTTCCTTGTTCTCCCTCTTAAAATTCCATTATATCTTTCTCTTTCTTGTTTTATTCTTTACTCTAGAACAACCATTCTTGCAGTGTTAAAGCACCCCTTCGTGCTCACTCTTCCTCCAGCTATTTCCCTCTATCGCTCTCTCAAATACCCTTCCTCTCTTTCTACAAAGGCTTAGGTTTTTGTTATTCTAAAAATCCTCCTCAGCTGTTACCTGCCTCTAGTTACTTTCTTATCATCTCAAAATTTCTAGAATGAATAGACTTAAAGTGTTACCTACAGTATTTCCACCCATTTGTTTCCTAATCCCTTGCAATCCTTTGATTACAATTTCACCTAGATACCACCCACCAAATTCAGTTTGGATTCTCCACAGCTTTTGACATCTAATTAACTAATTTCCATCTTGAAAGTCTCCCTTAGATTCTAAAACACATCAATCTCTTGGTGCCCATCCTTCTTTGACAACCCCTCTTACTGTTGGCTTTATTTCCTCCATCCCCTAAATCTAGGTATGTACCTCCAGGTTTTGTCTCTAGCCATTCTTTCCTTAGGGATTTATGCTACGGATTCCCCATCAACCCCATGTGGATGACAGTGGATGACAGGCCATCACCCACTTCTATTAAACTCTAGACATTTTTTTTAACGTAGGTTCCATGCCCAATGTGGGGCTTGAACTCACAACCCTGAGATCAAGAGTCGCATGCTTTACAGACTGAGTCAGCCAAGCACCCCAAACTCTAGACTTTTTATTCAACAACCTGCTGGCAACTCACTCACACTTTAAGTTTATCCCAACATAACTCATAACTTTTCCCTCCCCACATACTTCCAAAACTAATTCCACCCATTTCTTTCCCTTCCTTCCTTTCCTTCTTTTTCTTTTCTTTCTTCCCTTTCTTTTATTTTACTTTTTCTTTCCTTTCCTTCTTTTTTTCCTTTTCTTCTCTTTCTTTGCTTTCTTTCCTTTCCTTTTTTCTTTCCTACCCTTCTTTTTTCTTTCTTTTCTTTCTTTCTTTCTTTCTTTCTTTCTTTCTTTCTTTCTTTCTTTCTTTCTTTCTTTCTTTCCTTCCCTTCCTTTCTTTTTGAGAGATAGAGAGAGAGGAAGGGGCAGGAGAGAGAGAAAATCCCAAGCAAGGTCCACACTCAGCACAGAGCCCTATGGGGACTCCATCCCACGACCCTGGGATTGTGACTTAAGCCAATATCAAGAGTCAAACATTCAACTGACAGAGCCACTCAGGTGCCCCACCAACCATTTCTTTTAACAGAAATACCATTTGCCTATTCACCTTGGTCCAAAGCTTCAGAATCATTTTCAGTTCTTTCCTCTATCCCAAACCCATGTTATAAATAACTGCAAAGTCCTACTATGGATTTAACATTTGTACTATTTTTCACATTGACCCCTTTTTCCATGCCTACTAACCTCCAAGCCACTTATGACTCTTAATACCTCTGGCTTTCTTTTTTCTAAACTGGCCTGCTTATATTAATACCTCCCATTTTAATCTCCCACAATTCCCCACATACCTATAATCGAATTCAGAAGTTTTGGATGGTGGACGTGCCTTAGAATCATCTCAATGCTTTTAAAAAAAACAAATGCCAAAGCCCTACCCCCAGAGATTCTGATTGAGCTGGCCTGAGATGGGATCTAGACACAGGTTTTGTTTGTTGTTGTTTTTACTCAGATGATTTTAAAGCACAGCTAAATTTGAGAACCACTGCTAGCCAGTCAAACTGGATCTCAGTTTTCTAACACCCACTTTGTTTTCTTACATCAAATCTATTCAGCAAGTTTTGTCTGACTCCCTCCTTATGGCATGTATTTCTCTGCCTTGGACTGACATTCGTCCATTATGCTTTAACACATTTGTTCAATTTTATAACTTATAAATTAACCTGAAACTTTTGTTCAAATTCCCCTTCCAACCAACCTCTCCTTCCTTCCAACCATTTACCACATGGTCATATACAGTAAGTAGTTTTCTACAAAGTTTTTCTCTTTGGCTACTAGATCACGACTTTAGGTAACTAACATCTGAACAAGGCTTCTCATCTCTAAAGATGGATTAGGTGCCTGGGTGGCTCTGTCAGTTAGGCATCTGACTTCAGCTCAAGTCATGATCTCATGGTTCATGAGTTCAAGCCCCACATCTGCACTGACAGTGCAGAGCCTGTCTAGGATTCTCTCTCTGTCCCTCCCCCACTTATACATGCATACCCTCTCTCTCAAAACAAAATAAATGAACTTTAAAAAAAAATAAAGATGGATTAGATAACCTCTAAGTTTCTTCCTAGCACTAAAATTATGATTTAGTTTATCAAAACTAACTCTTGGCTTACTAGTGAATGATAGAATCTTGTATATTTTCTCAAATATATACAATTCAAAAAAGTCCTAGGTTCTCTGGTAGTTTTTGCAATTAGAATTATTAACATATCTACTATGATTTGACTAACAACATCAATCTTTTTAATAGTGCAACATAGAGGGGTACCTGGATGGCTCAGTTGGGTAAGCATCTGACTCTTGATTTTGGCTGAGGTCACGATCTCATGTTTTCATGAGTTTGAGCTCCACAACCTGCTCTGCATGGACCTTGCGGAGCCTGCTTGGTATTCTCGTCCTCTGCCTGTCCCCAGCTCACACTCTGTCTCTCTCAAAATGAACTTAAACAAAAATTTTTTTTAATAGTGCAAAATTGGGGCTCCTGGAAGGCTCAGTCGGTTGAGCGCCCGACTTGCTCAGGTCATGATCTCGCTTGTGGGTTCGAGCCCTGTGTGAGGCTCTAGGCTGACCGCTCAGAGCCTGGAGCCTGCTTCAGATTCTGTGTCTCCCTCTCTCTTTGCTCCTCCCCTGCTCACGCTCTCTCTCTCAAAATAAATAAACATTAAAATTTTTTTTTTAAATAGTGCAAAATAGAACATTTAAATTGCCTTTGATTACTATAATCCTAATGCAAACAGAACAATGGTACGAAGTAACATCACATAAATCCTTTAATCTAGATGCCAGGTAAATCTAGATTACCTTTTACAAATGGATTAAATCAATTTGTCATATTATTACCATATAAACCTGGCCAGAGGAAGCACACATGCTCAGTTTTCAAGTGAAGTTGTTAACTTTAATATTAACGTATAAAAAATAATCATGGTAATGAAGTCATTTGCTACTTATTCCTGATAGCTAAGGGCAAAGAATATATGCTGAAAAACATTCCACTTCCTAAATTATAGTCAAATACATTAATAATGAAGTAAAAACTTCCTAGTAGAGAATGGAATGGCAAAAGCTAATGTGCAGCATAAAGGTACTGGCTTGCTGCTAAGAAATGAGGAAAATCCTGTATCAGATAAGATTCCTGGCTATACCCTAGATATCATGAACAGTTTATCTTCCAAGCTGGGCTTATGTTTCTACATCCTCAAAATGAAGACATCAAGCTAAAAAAGCAGTTCCAAAATTGTCTGATAAAATCACTCAAGAAGCTTTTTAAAAATACAGAATACAAAGCTACTCCCCTGGAGATTTTCCTTATATAGTAGGTCTGAACTATTAAGAGACCTACAAATTTTTAACTTTTAACTAGTGACCTATTTGGTTTTATACATGGTTGAGAAGTATTAAGCAAGATACACTCAAACCTACTTCTAGCTCTAGAATTATTCTGCATATAGAATAATGTACATGGCAAATGTTCAATAAATAGAGCAAAATGGCTTGGTAATAGTCTGAGAGAATATTGGAGCAATCAGTAAGTTGTTTATTAAATACTTGGCTATTTTTATTATATCAAATCAGTGAAATAATGGGGAAAAAAATCCTCCAATTGTCAAAACCTCCAACTGGCCAAAAGGAGGATTTAAAGATTTGTTTTCCAGATGTTTAAAGACATGAAACTCTTGGAATTAAAAAAAAAAAAAAAAAATATATATATATATATATATATATATATATATATATATATATGAGGTAGGGTAGGGTTTAAGATGAGAACTGTCTAGACCCTCTGTTCTTTGTTTCACTATTTCAATGTTTCAAAAAGGGATCGTACTTTTTCGCGAAACAGCTATATGTAAAACTGCCATGAAATACATCATTCTGAAGATGAGGAAGAGAGTAGATTTAGGAAAAGGGGGCAATTTCAAAACTTAAATCAATCTTCTGGAACTGAATCCTCTGAGTTGGTTCCGACATCAATTTTAAGGTAAAAACATGACTAGTTTTTAACTCACTTCCTTTCATTTTCAAGAACATTGTTTTTTACATTTCACTTTTCTTAGTAATAATTGGAATATTCTATGGTTTGGATTTTGAAAACCATATAATCATTATTGCAGACTATAATTTAAGGTTTCACCTTAGGCCTTCACAAAAAGAATCATACCTGCTTTTCACATTTCATTTTCCTGCTGGGTTATAAACTGTTGACAGGAAACTACTCAATTACAGAAATCCCATTTTGGTTTTATTCACAATTAAATTATCTAAATAAAACTCTGAAATGAAAAAATTGGCAGTCAGAAAATATGCTGGAAAGGAACTATTTCTGTCAAGCTGTAGTAGCTGAGGAAAGGGACAAAATTGTGGAATAAGGAAAGAAAGCTAGCCCATCTATTTGGTATGTTATTTTCATTTAAAGTATCAAATAGGGGCACCTGGGTGGCTCTGGCTCAGTCTGTGTGTCATGATCCCACTGCTCATGGGATCGAGCCCCTGCTTGGGATTCCCTCTCTGCCCCTCCCCCCACCCACGCACACTCTCTCTCTCTCAAAATAAATAAACAAACATTAAAAAAGAAAGAAGTATCAAACGGTAGTGGGCACTGTAAAAAATTTCAGCTTTGCTGGTGCTTTCAAAGACTTAGCACTTTATTTTTTTTATTTTTTTTTTTCAACGTTTATTTATTTTTGGGACAGAGAGACAGAGCATGAACGGGGGAGGGGCAGAGAGAGAGGGAGACACAGAATCGGAAACAGGCTCCAGGCTCTGAGCCATCAGCCCAGAGCCCGACGCGGGGCTCGAACTCACGGACCGCGAGATCGTGACCTGGCTGAAGTCGGACGCTTAACCGACTGCGCCACCCAGGCGCCACAAGACTTAGCACTTTAAAATGATGATCAGTATTAGGTTGGAAAGCCTAGAATTCATAAGCACTTATAAGGACACACCCTAATATTTTTTTCTTCTAGGTGTAAACCTTCACAAAGGAGGAAGTTTTGAATCAAAGTATTTATGCTTTGCCATCTAACAAGCCTGTCAGAAGTCTGAAACTCTAACATACTGCTACTTCCAAATCATGCAAGAGTGCACATAAAGCCCTAGCAGCAGCAGACCACCATCTTAATATTATAATTTTAATGTATTCTGCATATAGTCAGAAGTTAAAAATCCAAAACATACCGCATTCTCATTAACACTATAAATCTCTTTCAATACAAGCTACAGCTTCTTAGTCTGGGTATTATAGCTACAGACAGCTCTTACACCAGATCCTAATTATACCAAGAGTCTGAATAATAACAGAAAAAAATTATGCAGTATTTTGAGGGAGTCTGTGTTTATATACTTCATTAAGGAGCCAATCTTAAACAAAAACCCAATACTAAGGGACCACTGATAACATTACATAACTTGAGTATGAAAGAAAATAACTTCACATTTTGAAATACTATAGATTACGAAGTAGCCTCCAAAACAAATATTCATTTATAAAAATGCTCCTGCTTTCAGAGCATACAGAAAATTTTTGATTATATCAAACGTCACAATGCCAACAGGTTTACTGGCTTGAGGGAAAGGATTAAAACAAGTTTCTATCACTTATGCCTTGTCCAATTAAAACAAAATCAAGGCTCGTTTACAAAGAAGTACTAAAACAAGTAGCCAAATCATCTAAAAGATAATGACCAAAACAAAAAAGCTGGTAAGAAAGAGTTTTGGTAGCCTAAATCACAGGTTCAAATTTTGTCAGCATCTTATTCTGAAATGCAGAGAATTATTCAGGTTTGACATAGCACTTAGGCATGGGGAGTTGGGTAAAACTGAGTTTGAAGATTCGCATAAACGAAATTTTATCAGATCAAAGATTCTAGCTATGAGTGGTTTCAGCAGATCAAAAAATAAAAATATTTATTTTGTCTATATAAAGTTTCAGGCCCTGAGATATCTTATTCCACAGAACATGACAAAATGTCATTTGATCAGGCCATACTAAACACTTATTAAAATAAAAAGGTAGGGACAGGAATGTTTTTAAAGCCTCTCTTTGATAATGTGAACTATTTCCCTTGGTACACTCTAACATCTAGCATGTTTTACTAAAGTGACAGAGCTAGAGACTCCTAGCATGCATACAGAACTAAGTTCTTTAAGTTTTACTGATAAAGATTAATTTTTGACTAACCCAAGAAAATAAAACATTTTCATAAATTACAGATATGTTCCATTTTCCAAGAAATTATGATATACACAAAACCTCTTGCTTACAAAATAGCCAAAGTAGAGAGTGATTATTAATATTAACTGCAAAAAAAAGTTCACTTTATAAAGTGATTCATTAGGGCATCCGTTGAAAGAGAATTTGGATCACAAAATTTTGATTAATGCATTTCCCAGGAAACATCTAAATCTGAGCTCACCTAAGAGATAAAATGGGTGTGCATGAAGAAAGAGTCAAAGCAAATGACAAAAATCACCATAATAGTACAGGCTAATAAATGAAGAAATCAAGAGACGGTTTCATTAATTAATATATTTTCTGCATTATAGTTAACATAGGTACTTTCTTCGTGTCACCTTACTTTCCGTTACGTATTGATATTTTGTTATATTCAGACATGAGTACATTTCAACAGTCTTTTGCAATAAATATCATAAAATAATAGATTCGCATAATAAATATTCTTTACAATAAAAAAGTTTAACAGACTTTTGTCTTAAAAATAGTCAGAATTCAACTTTGTGATTTATACATAAAATATACAAAAAAGCACCACAATTTGTGGTTAAGGCAATGAAAACACAGAAAAAATTAGAATTACCCAGCTGTTAGCTAACCAAAGGGCCAAAAGGACCATTAAAGGGCCAAGATCACTTTAGGCAGCATGGTTCTGTGACACCTATAGATTGATCAGCTGTAAATATCAACTTCAGTTATCCAAGTGTCCTCAATGACGAGAAATTTGGTAAAAAGTGTGGGGTGTGGCAGGAAGGTAGTTGAGTCCTTCACAAACATGAAAGCTAGAATAAAGATGAGCAAGAAACAACCAATTTATCTCCAATGTGAAGATTTATATTGTAAAGCAAATCTAAAATTACATAGGAAAAGAAAAATACCTGGCATCTCCAGAAAAAAAAAAAAAAAAACTGAGGGGAAAGAACTTTGAGGGGCAAGGAGAGGGCAGTGGTTAAACGAAAATTTTTATGTTATAACAAAAATATATCCCCCCATGCTTCTTAAGGGGCCAATGCTATGAAGACAGCCCTACTGGAGACAAACTTAACACATAGCTTAATTAAGCAATAAAAATGTTGTTTCTTTAAAAACCAGTTTCCCTGCTCCCAGAGTACCCAATCAAAAACAGCTCTAAATCACTGCAGATTGACTGGGTATGTGTGTGGGTATGTTCATTTATACAACAACTTTTTGAAAAGTTGCTTGCAGAACAAAACGGCTACACAAAAGCCCACTGGCTCTCAATACCCTCCTGCGTGGATGGCAGAGGCTCTTGTCATAAGTGGGAGCCAGGTGCAGTTTCACAGTCCACTCTTACTGAAGATCATCCATTAGAGAAGAGTAAGATCCATGAGTCAAACCTTAGGAACAGGGGAAGAAAGGTGGGAAAATTGTAGAGAAAATAAAACCAGTATGTCATAGAATCTTTTTAACAGCCACAGCTTGAAAGCCAGAAGTTCAGGAGGTCCAACGCACTTCCAGAAATCATGATGGTTTACCCTGACCCCTGGAGGGGCAGCTCTCCAGCTTACAATAGACAGTGTTGGAGTTCTTACATCTGCATCCTGGGCGATGGATCCAGTCATAACACCCCCTGCAAAGCTTCAGGCATCCCTTAGCAGGAGGATAACAGAGTAAGCAAGGTAAAAATAGAGACATGGCTCCCATACACAGGTACCTAGAGCAGCAGTGTGACTGTGAACAGGAGCAAGGATTATCCGAATAAGAATCCCCTTCATCGTCATTGGAGCAGTGGTAGAAGATGCCCTTGACTAAGCACATGCAGGTTCCATATTCCACCATACTCTCGGCAGAGCAAAGGCACTGACGATTGCAGGCCAAACAGGATGGCAGGGTCCTGGGAGCTGTACATTCTCCACACTTGCACTTCCCACACTGTTCACAAATAAACTTGTGCTGTGTCAGGTCCTCTTTCAAGGAACCCTTCAAGTCATCAACAATCAGTTGCTTAGGCTGGGTCCGGATTGCCCTTTCAGACCTATGGCCAGGCACTGGTCTGGTTGGTGGTGACCTTCCTAACAGTCCCTGCTCTGAAGAGGCACTGCTGTTGCTCCCAGAACTGGCTGCACTTCCAGTGCTGGTCGATCTGCTCAAAATGGGGCCTCGGGCATTATTTAAGAGTCCTGCATGTCCCAGGTGGCTTGTAGGTCTGTGTTCATAGTTGTTATTCACATTAATTGGTATGATTTCGTGAGTCCTTTCATGCTTTTCTTGTCTTGGTGCTGTTCGAGGCGCAGGTCTTTTCACCACTGATGGCCCTTCTGTGTATTCATTGCTGCCTCTGATGGCCTTGATCTGGTCTAAAGACAAAATAGCAGCAGGCTGAATTTCTCTCTCATAGTCTAACCTCTGACGGCTATCCAATGTAGGCTGCTGGATCACAACTAATGAACTGCCACTGCCATGCTGATTTTGGGGATCCATGTGTAGTGATCGCGAATTCTGGCAATCAGTGGAAACCTGGCATGCATCTGAAATCCTAAAAGGAAATCAAAGATGAAAAAATAAAAAATAAAAAAAAAAACAGAGAGAGAGAGAGAAAATAAATGACAGGAAGCATTTTTGGGGGGGAAAATCCTGTCAAGTCACAAATTGCCTAAACCACCTGGTAATGATCTCCTTCATCAGCGGATTACAATGATGCTGGGGTCCTGGCCAGAGTCCAATTCTAAGAGGCTGAGGACCACATCACAGATGAAGAATGCAGGCAAGAGACCCCATGCCATAAAAGTGAAAAGTTGTTTTCAACTTCTAAAAAGCAGAATCAAGAAGTAATGCCCTCCTGTTTGTCAATCTAACAAATAATTAAAATGGAGTATGCCCTTATAGGGAATATTGAGGATAAGCCCTGGAACAGCTCTCATCTAAAGAAAGCTCGTATCAGTTCATCAGTGTTTTCCTTACAGGAAAACATCCACTTTCTAAAAATTACGAATGGCCTTTCTGTTGTTTACTGTTATAAGCACTAGATTAACAATGAGAAATTAGTCAAGGTATACTTCATGCATTACAAAAAATCCAAGAGACATCAAACTAAAATGGAATCTCAAAGTAAGAGGGCATTTTACATAGAAATCAAGATTATAAAGGTAACCCATTATTTATCTACAAGATGTAAAGATGAGTATAGAAGAATACAACAGCTCTTGGTATTTTACAGCCACTACAACACACACACAAAGCTCAATGCTGTGATGTTAAAAAGCATTCTCATCTGAAATCATGAAAAGGATTTTTTTAAAGTTTAAATTAAGGGGTCACTCACATAATAAGATAACTTTCATGTACAAATAAGTATTTAAGGCAGTATGGAGAAATCTGGGCCATTTTAATTACCACATTTCCTCTAATTTAAAAATCTGTATTTACATGACAGATCTTGATTCTCAAGAGCACTGCCAACTCGGAATCAATGTGCTTCTTGAAATAAGATAAGTACAGTAATATCCTGATAAAAGTAAGCATTTGTATTTCCACACTAATAGTAAGTTATTTCTAATTTATAATGCATTCTTCACACACACCAAAAAAGCACCAAACGTAAGAACATTTCCAATTTCAATCAATGGAATCACACAAATTCCTTCTAAAGTCTACAGATCCCTTCCGAGTCAAGAATGAAAAGAAAAAAATGCCCATTCTCAACTGCCACCTTGAGCCAAAACACCAGCTGAAGGAATAAGGCAGACAAGTCCATTTCATTCTGTTAACTAAACTGATTGTCTATAGACTCTGTCTTCTATGTTAACTTCTTGGAGTTGCCCTCCCTCATTCTCCCAACGAAGATCTCCCAAGTTGCTCCTTAACTCTGCCTTTCTCTGTACAACACAAGAAACACATTCATGATCTGCCTGGTTTAGTCCTGGAATCCTTAAGGACTGTTCAAATACCCCTTCGATACTCTGCACACACAAGATCATTCCTCCTTGCAAAGAACTGTTAACCCAGTGCTTTAAAAGCAGAGTATCTCCAAGTCCTAAGTCAGATCCCACAGTTAAGAAAAAGGCGTGCAGGATTTGAAGAGTGTAGTAAAAACACCAGGCACATGCTTCATCTGCGTTTTAAATGATGGTCGTAACGAAGTTCAGGCTGCCTGGTAAATCAGATTAGCAGATAAAAAGAAAATTAGCCACCTCTGATCTGAAGCAAAGCCCCTTTTCAAGCACTGACAGTTCTCGGAGCCAGCCCCAAACACGCTCGCACGCTCTCGGCAACCTGTCTTCCCCACCGAAACAGGACTCCAAGTCCAATACCTTTTCGTACAGTCCCATCACATCCTAAGGATCACCGTGGATTTCCGACCCATTTTTGCGTATCTCGCCAAGATTTCTTACAGATCGCGGAGAGCCTTGAGAGCTAATGCAGGCGCCAAAAGCAAGCCCAAGGCATGGAGAGTCAGAAATAAAGATCTGTCTACACTTTAAAGGAAAAGCCGGATTCCTAAAGAGCCGGGAAGAAATGAGCCGGGGGCAGGGGCAGCAGAGAAGCGTCGCCACACTGCAAGTTACGACGGTGGAGCTGCGCCCTCTGCAATCCGAGCTGGGAGAAGCGGTGAATAAATAGTTGACGGAGAGGAAGGAAAAGGAAAAAGTTATGAATGAAAACAAGTTTTCTCTCTCTCCCTCTCTTTGGGCAGGAGGAGGGGGAGGAGGCTGAGGTTACCATTACCTCAGGAGGGCGGACTTCCCATTTTTAAAGTGGCAGCGCCCTCTCCCCTCCCCTCGCCGTTCCACCGCTCTCAAAACAAGAATAAAGTCGAAGCTCGCTTTGGCGCAGGCTAATTCCGTCCAGGGGGTTACCCGCGAATTCCGAGGTTTGCCTCCCTAAACGCGCGCCCGCGCGCGCGCGCGCGCACACACGCCCTTTCCCGGCCCCCGGTCTGAGGAAACTCCTTCACAGAAAGCCCGCCGTTGGCACAAGTCACGAAGTTCCTCAGAGTCCTCCGGGGAACACCCCAAAAGCCTCCCAGAATCCATCTTTCGCGTGGAGGGCTCCTTCAAGAGGACAACCCCGGCCACCGCGCCAGCACTGCAGGAAACGGGATGGGAGACCCTACCTCACCGTCCTCGGCCGCGGCCGAAGGTCGCCCACCCGATTCCCCAGCCCCGAGCGCCCCGGGAGAGAGGCGGCCGGAGGGGCGGCGCCGCGCGCTGGGGTCGCCCCTCCACTTCCCCTCCCCCTCTCCGAGCCCCGGAGCCCGCACCTGCCGCGCAGAGCCAGCCGGGTGCGCGCGCCCCCCCGCCCCCGCCGGCCGGGAGCGGCCGCCGGACACTCACCTAGGTCGAAGCGGTAGCTGGGGACCAAGCCGTGCGACCCGGCCCAGGTCCCGGTGCGGGCGGCAGCGTGCTCACGCCGCATCAACCGCGGCGGGGAGGACGAGGAGGCATTACCCCTGCTGCGGCGAGTCCGCCCGCGGCCTCCCCCGCCCCCACCGGGCAGGAGCGCTCCCCGCGGCCCCCTTCCGGCTGCGGAGGACAATTCTCCGGAGTCTCCGCGCGCGGCCCGGCGCAGCAGACCTCTCACAGCTCGCGTTCGCCGCGCAGCTCAGTAACATCCACCTCTGGGGCTTTTCTCTTGCAGCCCCCTTCCACGAACCAGAAAAAAAAAATCCCTTCGGGGGGGCCCTCGAGTCTCCCAGAAAAGCGAGCTGGGGAGCGGTAGTGAGAAGAGTTCGTGACGGGCCCACAGGCTGGCACGCCGTGCTCCGCGTGAGTTCTTCTCCGGTTCCGAACGCTCCTCGCGCGAAAGGAAGGAGTGGCGGCCCCCTGACGACTGAAAATCCACGTCACGGACGTTCGAGACTTTGCGGCGCCCGGGACGGGGCTCGAACCTGCGTCTGCGGGCGGGTCACGGAACCGCGCAGGCCCCGGCGGAGCCCGGGAGCGCACGCCTGCGAGGCGGAGGCTGCCGCTTCCCCGGGCGGGGGTGGGTGGGATTTTTTTTTTTTTTACCCGCTTTTTTAGGGGTAGCGGTGGAAGGACTGAGGCTGGGGGGGGTTCTTCTCAAGGGAAGAGGCGGGGCGTCGTCTCTTGGCCCCCGCGCAGGTCGAGGCACTTAACCGATCCTGCACGCTGGGCAAGTGGGGGGCACAGCGTCCCCCGGAACTCCGGTCCTGGCAGGTCAGCCTCTCCGGGGCAGCGCTCACTCCCAGTCCTCCGACCCTCCTGTTCCACGGCCGAAATGCCTGCTACAGAGGATTATCGATGGGAAAATAAAACAAAACAAAACATTAATTTCCTTTTCTTTCTAGGCACTTGGACGCGTAGCGCGCTCAGCCGCCCGGGCGGAGAGTAGAGCGGGGTGGGCCGCTCGCCAGCTCGCCCGCCGCCCGCAGCCCGCTGCCATGTGCTGGCTGTTGCTGCTCCCAGTGATTGACAGGCCGGCGCACAGTCGGCGTGTCAGCAGCGAACCAAAGTAACATGCAGTCTTGCACGTTTTGCCGAAGTGCTTTTGCCCCTTGGAATGCCTAGGAGTTCAAACAACGTTCAAGCAACGCCTCTGCGCATTGGAAATCAATACACAGAGACGGGAAATTCAGGTTTTAAACAATTGCTTCGCTCGGGCTTCGGTCGCCAACAATGCCTAAACAAACATGTATTTGGTCCACACACCGAGTGCCAGACCCTCTTCGGCATTAACCACTCTGTTTTTCACACAACCGACCGTTTCAGACTTTAAACTTGTTACCCTTCGGATAAGGAAAAAAAAAAAAAAAAAAGAAAGGGACCCTGTTTTTTCTCTTAACAGTAGCATTTAAGAGCATTAGTTTTAGCAGTGGGAATACTACTGGTAATTTGAAATGCAACCAGTAATCTTACATCCAAAGCGAGTTCAAAGAAATGTTCAAGTCCTTGTAAAAGCCAACATTTCTCACCTAATCTTTCCTAAAATATCTACGGAATGAAAGGAAGGAAACAGTTCTTACCTAACGCAAAGATTGGAAATTGCTTTTCAGGCACATTTACAGCGACTGTAGCAGTTCCTTATCCAGGGTAAGGAGCTCGGTCTGCTGCTATCACTCTGCAAACCACTGCGTGCCTTACAGAGCAATCCCACTCCGGCTCCGCAGAATTTCAGCAGCTCGCCTCCACCTCCACCTCCACTCCAGGACACGCCTCCAGTGATATCATGTGTCAATCACGCGGGCTGCCTGAAAACCTGGAACAGGATTTCTCCCAACAGTCGTTTTCTCTTTCGTTTATGTGTACCAACTTGGAAATGTTGCCCTGTACTCTCTGTGATAAACATCCTCTGAAACTTTGAGATTACCTCTAAAATTCCTACAAATGCAGTTTGTCACAGAAGAATCCTTTAAGTTGAGTTATCAATCTCTGTGAAAGTATTGGTGAACACAACTTTTAAGGTTGAATTAAAAAATACTTTTGAATAAAAGAAGATTAAAAAGTTGTATGCCAAGCCATCACTTCTGATCAGCTAGAGAGAAAACGTATATTGATATGTAAAAGATGATAATATAACATTACAGTTCGTATTTGAAGCAAAATTCACAATATGTGCAGTCTGAAGGTTCAGAAGGTAGCACTCCTTACTGCAAACGTATATAACATTACCTCATAAAGGTGAAATTTCCTGCTGTAGATTTTATAACAAGTGCTCTGCCTTGGTTTGGGATATGATTTCCTAAAACTCAAATTAAAAACCCCAACTTTCTTCAATTTTGTAATTAATTTGTATCATTTTGCAAAAAAACCCATCCACAACCAACTAATTTATTTTTAAAAATCAGTTAATTGGAAATCAATTAAAATAGATTACCAGGAAATTTTATAATTCTTAATGATACATGTTTTGTTACTGGGAAAAAAAGATATTTTAATCAGTAGGAAACTCGCTTTGTTTCTTACAACCTATGGGATTTTAGACCTTTATTATCAAAATTGTGTACTTTATGCTTCAGCGAGGATAACTATATGTGAAATTTAAAATTCCACAGAGATTCTTAAAAGATACCTAAAAACCAAAAACATATAGTAAGTGGAGAGGAAGTACTTTTTCCAGGTACTAGATATCAGAAGTAGCTTAAAGTCTTTGACAAAATAAAGCAAGCAAAACAAATCTCAAAATCTAGAACATGTATAAATTTGGGTATGGAAATTTTCAGTTCTTAAGCTCCTTTACAATAACAAGTGATTCTGTTGAAGCTGTTTTTTTCTAGACTTTCAAATGTTTGAACACTTAAAAAAATTAGAAGTTGTATTTGGAATTAACCTCTTTGGAACCTAGGGCATTGCTAAGACCATCAACAAGAAGGAAGGAAGCATCACTAGAAAATAATATAGAACAAGAATGAAGCCAGAAAGCTACATATTCACTCAATATAAATGGTATTAAAATGGGCTTTTAAAAAAGATAAAATCAACATTATTGTACATACTTTCTATTTTTTTTCTTAGATTTTATACTTTGGGATGTAATGAACTTTAACCAATGATGGATAGGTTTCTTGACCATTATGAATGGACTTGGAATAGCCAAATCAGAAATAGAATATCATATCAGAGTATCCTGTTTGGATCTTCAAAATTGTCTTCTCAGCTATTATCACAATTTTAGGATGAGCGGTCAGTTCACCAATATGATAAAACCAGGAGAGGGAGCACTGAACATTCTACTTCCATAAATCCTATAAAAATATATTTGAAAGATTTCTGTTACAAATAAGCTTCAAACTCAACCACAGATGTATAAAATTATAATTTGCATGAGATTTAAGTATTTTTGAATTACAATAAGTTAAATCCATGAAATTTTAACTGTAACAGCATCATCATGGGTCATGTTCTATTTAGAAATCAAATATTAGGCTGCACAGGTTGACCAATGACCCTTTACATCATTTAGCAATAAAATACATCAGTATGTTTTTCTCTATTACATTACAAATAAATATAGGTGTAGTCTTGCCACCTGATCTAGAAGACATTTAATAAAACCTGCCTCTTTTTTTGATTACCTACAACTCATAAGAATTTGTAAACATTCTAAACTTTTAGTTTAAAATAGACATTGCTCTTTAGTAAGTTTAATTTCTGTTTACCATACCTAGGAATGGATAGCTGAAGTATGAAATTTTCCTGGAAAGGAAAAACAATGTAAATATCCATGGGAAAGTCTTACGATAATGTTCAGTTCACTATTAAGATATGTGTAAAAGAATAAAGTGGAATGGAGAGTGAGCCCGGATGTCTTGTTCACTTTCGTGTGGAAACAAGAGAAGCCATCTCTTCTGCTGATTTGATTTTTGAAAGAAAGACTAAAATAAAATGAAAAAACAATCTGATAACTCCTCACAACCGCTAGTAATTAAAAAAACAAAAAACAAAGAACGGTGTAGTACTGAGAAGCTTAACTTACTCATTTATCTACTTTATATGCCAAAGTAGCAGAATCATAACGTGTTCCAAGCTTTTGAAAAATAATACCTTATTAATTCTTCCAAGAATTAATCATATTAATAAATATAATTTTTTATCTTGTTGAGAAACAAAATAACCCCATAAATTGGTAAGTTAGCCTATAAGTATCTAATAAATTAATGAAGAACCAGGAATGGAAACTAAGTCTCTACTTTCCTTTTAGGGCAATAGTCACTGTATTACTATACTTCCCAAGAAAAACTGGCAAGGATAGCCATTTTATTTTCAGTTTCCTTTTGTAAACAGTCTTTGTAGTTGACAGAAATAGACCAACCTATTCTGTAAATTTTCCATAAACATTCTCTTTATTTTCATAAGCTCAATTCTCATCCTTCTGCCCTATTTGAAACACAAATGTTCTGTATTGGCTTCAAATTCTGGAAGTGGGCAAATCAAACAATACATTGAGTAAATTATACTGAATGATTTGTAAAGTTTCTGTCCACTCTATAATTCTACAACTAATCATTTGTATACTTTGTCACAAGTGATTCTATTTTTCACAAGTTGTAAGAAGGAAAAAGAAATGCACATGGAAGGGCTCTGAATTGCCCTCTACTCCTTAAGTGTCATATTCCTTTACAGAGAATCAAAGTGACAAGAGTTCAGACAAACGGCATCACTACTATAAAGATTTTAGTAACTAAATCCACATGGTAAGGTTGTATAAGGAAACATCTTTGCCCCAGTACAAAACAGTCTTCATTTCTTATCTAGTCAATTGAAGAATAAATCCTCTCTTCTTTCCTCCTCCATAATATTAAATGTTCACTTCTGAACCTTCCCTTGTTCTTCTTTCTCACAAGAAAAGAAAATCTGCCTCTTCTCCTGATTTGACTTTTGAATGCCTCCTATAGTGATCATCTGGTATCATCTTTGATTCTGGTCAGCAAAAGCTATTAATCTTTCATTTCCATAACTATTTACTGCTATCTTCATCTTCAGAGACAAATGCATAAGAACATAGGTTGATTTGAAACCTATAACTATCCCCAGAGATGAAACAGCGAAACAGCAAAACAACAAAATCATGTTTTCATTAAAATAAAAACGACTTAAAACATCTCCTGGGGCTTGCCTACTTTAATCCTTATTTCCTATACTGAAAAAAGAAAATGCAAAAAAACTTACAAGAAAAATTTTTTGAACACTTTGGTTTTCTTTAAATTGCAATTCTCTTGGAGCATTTAAAAAATTCCATGTACAAATACATTTCACGTGGTAACAATAATTGATAGGCTACATGTGTTGAAAATCTGAGTTTTGGCTATATCATTCTTCTATATCATGATCTATAACTTTAGCTAATATGCCGTATTTGCCCATAATGTCCCTATGTCCAATACTCCAAGTGTGAAAATGGCATGATATTGAGAAAAGAATAACTGATGTAGCGTCAGATGATACGAAGTTCAGGTCTCGGCTTTGCCACTTTCTAGCTTGGTGACCTTCACTTAATTTCTCTTAGCCTGCTTTCTCATCAGTAACCTGAAGTTAATAACAATCCTTCATCTTCCCAAATTGTAGCACTACTGTAGGCTTAATGTATGTATATGGAGTACTTTGTAAAATTTATAGCTTGGTATAAATTCTGTAAGTTAGCTATAAGTTAGCAGTCTCAGACACACTGTACGATGAAGAAATGTTTCAGGTTTCCTCTTTCTAGGTGCTTCATCCCTAAATAATGAATTTATTTATCTTATAATTGTTTCAATTCAGTTTGCTTTTGTTTTTCTAAGGCTGAACTCAGTTTTAAGTAATTGTATTTCTGCGTGTGTGCATGTGTATGTGTGTATGTGTGTGAGTTTGTGTGTGTGTCTTAACTGAGATTTTGGAACAGCTATCTGCTAATAATTTCAGATTAAGAAACTTTATGACCCTGATAACTTTAACATTTATCTGGAATGTTTAACCATTTACATTTTACTTTCAGTTAAGATAAAGTTCATTGCAAATAATAAAAACATCTTCTATGAAATTTGTAAGCTCTTTGTGATCATTTGGATTTAACAAAACAAATATATGTTTTAAAAAAGTAATTGGATAGCATTTTAAAAATTGAAAATAAGTAGAAAAGTAGAAAGCAGATAACCTTCTACATACTTTCATACTCTTGCTTCTTTCTGATAATCTCTTAGAATGTTTAATTTGATAATAAGTATGCCAGATATGGTAGCAGATAGTTTCTGCCAATTACCAAAGTACTATATGAATCTAATGTTTGTATTAATTTTTAAAATTGATAGCAGAGAGGTAGGTCATGGAGCCAATGAATTTCAACTAACAAAAAACCTGTGAAGCGCCACCTATTGTTGAAAATAAGTCATTTCAAATTTCAATCAAAACTTGAATATTGCGCTTTAGTCTAGCAATTGGACCCATCAGTTTATACTGATCAGTGTTTTATAGTCTTTTTTACCTTAAGTTACAATATTATGTTATGATTTAAGGTGTTAGTTTTCAATAAAACTGCAAAAAATGTACTATATACATTGGATGCTTTTTGAAGAATCTGAAAGATAAAAAATAACCTACTGTACCTGTATGAAGTTATAATATCAGTGGAGAAGATCATAAAATAATGATATTGACTTTTAACCAACATATATCCAAAATTTGGACATATATCCAAAAAGATGTTTTCCCACTCAAAGTAGTTACTTAAAAAAGGTATATACTTCTTCCAGCAATGCCACAATTGGATAAATCTTTCTTTAAAATCCTTGATTACAAATACCATCTGTACCTACACATCACATTCTTTTGAAGAAGCTCAATCTTGTATATCAATGCTGTATATGGTATAGTGCATATAGTGCATATATTATAAATAATATCAGTATTAGAAAAATATTTCCCTTTTGAAGATGGATTTGGATTTTGTTAACCCATAAATCTATAGGAGCCAGTATATGGAGTAGGATGAGTGCTCAAGCTGAGTAGAAGTCTCAGAAGAAAAACAACATACCAAAATAAAAATTACAAAACTGTTCAAAAATGTTAAAGGATCACTGGCTACCGTGGGAAGAATCAACAGTGAAAGGAAGTAATTATTCCTTTGACACGTAACATGAAGTATATATTGCTATAAAATATAAGATATTAGTTATTATAGGAAGAAGAACTTGAATCTCATTCTAGAATAAATAGGATTCATAAGAGAGGCAAAGAAAAAGACAAATCGATCTTTAGGTCATGGCAGAAGGAAACACCAGAAGGAGAAAATAGGCAACAGGCACATCATGATCACAATTGTTTTACAAGACCGTGACTGGAAAGCAAAGCTTCTTTTGTAAAATCATAATTGTCAAAATTGGAAAACTAAGGCAAGGACAAATTTCAGAGGGATTTTAATGCCACAGTGAGGATTTGGACTTGATCTCAAGGAAATCAAGAGCAAAGGAGTTACCTGATGAAAGAGTCTCTTCCTAAAAGATTTGTCTGACTGTGAGGATTGCAGCAAGAAAAGGCTAATGTCACATAACTGCCTTAGAGATGAGTACAGTAACCTAATGAGTGGTAAACAGAACTTGGACCAGAGTACCAGTGAGAAAAGAGGAGAGAGGACAAGATCTAACTTAATATGAAGGTTTATTACATGCCTAGTTATTAAATGATATGATAACAATAGATAGAAGTTTTGCCCACAAGGTTTTAAGAAAACCTTAAAGAATGGTAAAATATACCTAATTTGGTCAGTTATACTAAGGACACTTACTGAAAATAAACCAGTAATGGAGTGGCTGGCTGGCTCAGCGGATGGTGTGACTCTTGATCTTGGAGTCATGAGTTCAAACTCCACGTTGGGCATAGAGCTTACTTACTTAATTAATTAAACCAGTTATATAAGGATATTTGAGCTCATAAAGTTTACACAATTCCTCCAATGTTATGAACCTTCAAGAGTGAGAGAAAGAATTCATAATTCATCAGAGAAGTTAGAAAGGTATTGTGTACTCTTTTCCATTTTCTTCTGTTCAATTTTGGAAAAAAAGGGAAGAGAAAGAATTTCAGGGACAGATATGTTCATAAGAGATCACTAATATTTATAACTATATCTGGCCAACCCAAGGAATGACAATTTGATTATATTATGCTCCTATCTCAGAGACATCAAGCAGTATATATGCTCCAGAATTAACCAATTCAGGCATAGAAAAGATTACTTGAAAAATTCTCCCATGTCAGGAGATTGTGTAAATACTAGAAAACAAAGCCATAAAAAGATCTCAAATTCTATATAAAAAATTGAGATCAAAGATTTATAACAGCAAGTTAGTGATACTCTTGTGATTTTTTGAAAAAACATTTAAAACTTTACAATTCACTGTCAAACTGTATGCAATAAATAAGTCATGGACTTCCCTTTCTTGCAAGACCATTTTAGTTTATGCATTCATTTACCAAGTGTACATTAGTAGTGTGCTTGGTACGGTGCTAAGTGCTGGTGATGCAAATTCCTGCAGAAGCCCTAGTAGTGACATTCTCTACCATGAAACTATGCCTCACAGCTGATTGGATTATAGGTGGGCTCAGGACCTAAATATAGCTAAAAAAAAAAAAAAAAAAGAAACGAAGAAGAAGAAGAGCTGGGCTATTATAAGCCTGGTAGTTATGGAGAGAATAAGACAGTTATTTTATGAAATAGAGCTACGATGTCATGAGGCAAAAGGCAATGAAGGACTGTAAGTGAATAAAATTTAGGAGAAATGAGTATCGTTAGGTAATAAACAAAATACCACATCTAATCAAATCTAAGATGTCATTATTTGTATGGTACACTTTTATTTTATGGACTAGTATGAAAGAAAAAATACTGCTGATTAATATAAGACACAATGCTTTCTTATCACTTAGAGTTTTGTTTTCTATTTATTGATAGGGCTTTTAATGCGCTTTTGTACATAGATTTTTATCATATGTCAGTCTTATACACACAGGAAAAGAAAAGATATGCAGAATAAGTTGACTAGGGCTCCTAAAACTTCTTCATAGTCTAATTCTTCTGAATCACTATAGATTCAGTCATCAGTGCTAGTGTTTTTCTATACAACATAATGTTCTGGCCATCAAGAACACTGGGCAGAAGTTCTTAAAAGATGCAACAGTTCTTCAAAGAACACTGCATCATTATTTTCAGAATTTCTTCCAAGTCACTAACACTTGCTCTGCAAGTTTTGATACTGGAGCATTTTTTTTTATCTTATCACAAGTGCCAATAGAAGGTTTTCAGACAATAGAACTCATAGCTCTACCTCATATGGTCCTTAAATAGTTTCCCAAGTCAAACATGAAGAGGTTGTAATTGTCTACTCATGCAGCCAGGAATAACACCACGTTTGCCCATGGTCAGGCAATAACCACCTCATCACTTGTCTCGTGCCTGGTAGACAGTAATTGTACAATGCAACCCAATTTCAGAAGTATTAAAATGCGGTTGAAAATGTGCCTCTTGGATAAAAGTGGCTAGCATTTTATCTTTACAGGAATCTTAATGCTTTCCTTATCTAACCTTTGTACCTATGATGCACAAAGAGGTTTAGTATTTTGCCCAAGATTATACAGTTGACAAGTGGTGGTACAAGGATCTGAACCCAGGTATATGGAGGGTGAGGGAGTTGGTTGGTAGAAAGAAAAGACCAGAAAGGAGTGGGATTAGCTGAATTGCTGTACTAACAGGGCATGTGTCACTGAAGATCTGCCACCAGCCTACTGTGATCCCAAAGCTCATTGGCTCTTAAGGCAGTTCAGCTATACAGTGGTTCTTTCTTTCTTTTCTTTTTCTTCTTCTTTCTTTCTTTCTTTCTTTCTTTCTTCTTTCTTATTTCTTCTTTCTTTCTTTTTTTCTCATGATATTCATATTTCCTTTTTTAAATTTTTTTATGTTTATTTTTGAGAGAGAGACAGAGAGACAGAGGCAAGGGGTGGGCAGAGAGACAGAGGGAGACACAGAATCTGAAGCAGGCTCCAGGCTCTGAGCTGTCAGCACAGAGCCCAACATGGGGCTCGAATTCACAGACCGTGAAATCATGACCTGTGCCCAAGTCGGACGCTTAGCCGACTGAGTCACCCAGGTGCCCCCGTATTTCTCTTTCTACCATATTTTATTGGGGTGGCCTGACTTAGTATCTGCTCTTTACAACTAATAATCCTAATAAATATAAGCATGGATATAAGCCTGGGAGAACTGGGAATGTTGCACAAAGAAGGGCACACTAAGCTTAAATTTGTTGGATAGGAAACAAAATTGGGGTGGGGGAGGGGAGGAAACAGGGAGGCCTTCTAGAAGAGCTAAATATGTGCAAAGATACAAAGGGTGAAATAATCAGGGAATATGTTCAGGAATTCAAAGTTGTTAAAGCAGAAAGTAAGGAGGTGGAAAAAATAAAGAGAGGGCTGGGTAGGAAAGCAGAGGTCAGAGCACACAGGGACTCTGTTGCCTTGTAAAGAAACTGCCTGCTATCCTGTGAAAGAGTGACTCTGAAACTTGCTTTAGCAGTGATCTATTTTTGAAACTCCGAAATATGTGAGAGATAAGGTGGCATTGCACTGAAGAAGCAAGGATGGAGTGGGGGAAGAGGACTCCCCAAAGACAGCTCATACAACATTGCTTTAATTCCATTTCTAGAGTTGAAAGTGCATGACCAGAGGAGTAACATGAGAAAGATCATCTTGTCAGTAGTGAAGAGGATGGAGAGGCAGAGTAGATCATCGCTCTCAGTCACTAGGAAGCCTCTGCCATCATCCAGGGGAGAGACTGAGAAGTGAGGAATGGCACATCTTATTCTGGGTTAGACTGTGAGAGAAGTTTAAGTGAAGAGGAATTTCTTAAACAAGCACAGCAGATAACCACACATACCTGAAGACAGAAAACAAAGTGCGGTTAGCTATACACAAAATGGAAGTGGAAAAACACAGAATGATGGCAGATGTCTTTTTTTCTCTGTGCAGATTTTCTGATGTGTCTACATAATGAGATGAAAACGGATGTAAAAGTTTGTTTCCTGCTGTTTTGTTATAAAATTATGATAATCCATAATATTTATAGATTACATACGTGAGCTTATTGTGTAACAATCCCTTTGCTAAGAATTTTAGATGCATCATCTCTTTTAATCCATACAAAAACCGTATCAGTTAAGTATTATGATTTACAGAGGAAGACACTGGTGCTGTAAAATATTAAATAATGTACCCAAAACAAATACCCACCTTGCAAGTGGCACAGCTAAGGTTTGAAAATAGATTTGTTTGACTGCAGAACACCAGCTCTTTATTCTACTAGTTAAAAACTGTCCAAAAACACTAAATAAATACTAATATACCACTGTAAGAATATAGTATAATTTACTTAAATATCCCAGTTCCAAATTTTAAGAAGAAAAAGGACAGATTTTCATGGCACTGGATCTCAGCCCTGGTATCAAGATTTCATGAGACTGATTTTCACTATCTTGCCTGATGCCACCCTCCAACCCTGCTTGCTAAGCCACGTGTAGTGGAAACAATGATGTCAGTGGTAACAGCAAATTTCTCACATCAAAGAGCATGTATCTGAAGATTTGGCTCCTCTGGTTTTTCCTATATACCTATATCTTTTGCCTGGCCCATCATAGGGAATTTGTGCTTGTATGGCAGATCACAAGCACAACCCACACTTCTGAAGATACCTTATTCCTATTTAGGGTCCATTGTGCACATGTGCATGGTAGTGGTTAAAGTAATTTTCTTAAGATCCCAAATCTACCTTTAAATTCAATACTATTTTTGTGAGACCTAATACAGGAAACAATCAGAAGGTTTCAATCAAGAGACATGTAAAGTAAAGAAAGGGGTTCTTCTCCTTATTAACCTGCACCCCCCCACACACACACACAAAGGTTAAGTGTAAGAAACAGGACAGCATTAGTAATCAGATACAGGAAATATGGTTCCTAGGTAGTTGATAATGAAATGTACCTGAGTATGGCCTACAATTCCTAGAGTGATTTCTTTCCTCGGTAATTAATGTGCTAGCCTTCTTACCATTTAACAGATATAACCAAAAGAGCCTTATATATATATACACACAAACATAATAATTATGAACCGCTTTAAATTTTTTTTCCACATGGCACTAAAATGCATGCAAAATCTGTGTTTTTTTTCTGACCAAAAAGTACATTGTATAAGCCCTCTCTCTTATGCCATGCCACTAGTTGTATCTTTATGAAAATGTGATCAAAAATGGAATATTCAGCAACCCCATATAATAGATCTTTCCTCTCCTCTCTCATTGCCAATGAGAGATTGGCATTCTTACCAAAGCAAATTATTCAGCATTCAGAAAGAACCATTGCATTGGCCTTGAAATGTTTTATATATGATATTTGTCACACAAGAAGTATTTCCTACCTCTGAGGGATTTATGTTGAATAAAAGACTATACCAAGTAAAATGTTTATAAAATGAGGAAAAACAAATGTCAGAAGATGTTTTTTTAAATGAGTGTGGGTTTCCTTTTTAAAATAAAGAATTTACATCTTATTCAAGCTTTGCCTTTCATTTTATACAGAGAGTCTCATTAATACAGTGAAACTAGCCTCCTTGCCACATTAATTTTCTTTCTTTCTATACATGTCAGTCTGTGTGGCCATATGCGGCCTGGGGCTTTGGGTTTGTGAATGAAGAAAGTGAGGGAGGGAAAGGAGAGACAAAAGAAATGCAGGAAAGGGAGAGAGGGGTGTCTTACTAGTGAAAAGCTGAACAGTAAATTATAATTAAGAATAAATTTGGGATTATGTCTTGCACATTCCATATTAAAAACTAAAGATCGAAAAAGAGTAACAAACTCACAGTTGTTTTTTTGTCCCATAATTATTTAATACAGTCATTCTGAGTTCTGCCTTCTATTTTTAACTGTGACCTTTCTACTGAATAAGAATCACATATACCAGGTCTGAATTATTACAAAGTAGGTTCTGAATTAATGAGATTAATGAGATTTTTTTATACTATACAGGGAATTCGATCCTGGAGTAAGAGTGTTATTAATGAGTGGTCCTGCACTCCATGACAATGTGCCATTTGACGGGTGTATTTTTATAAGGCCCTGTGCAAACATCACCAATTGGGCTCCCACTCAGTTCATTGTGACAGTAAAGATCATGAACATACATCACTGTAGCAATCCTTATTCATTAAAGGAGACTATGGGTTGAAACTGTTCATTATGTAGCAGTGCCATAGAAAGTTTATGCAGTTATGGTGGTTTAAAAGACGTTAGTTTCGTCTACATTGGAGTCCTAAGAGATATCCAGCACAAAACTGGGATTTTTGTGGACATTTATAGATAGTCTGTAATTTAAGCAACTTGTACACAGTTCACAACTTATCATTTCCTGATGCAGATTTATAATACAGTCTGATGTTTCAGGAAAGCTTTATGATCACTTTATACGCTCATTCCAGTGTTATGAAGTAAGCTGATTATACCATCACATTTTAGTTAAAAACTCAGATATAAGAATCAAGGTGAATTCAGTGAGCTTTAACCAATACAAAAGTTTAGAAAAAAACCACAATGATTGAGTTTCCAGTCTGTTGCTTATCTGCCCTGGCATGCTGATCTGCCCTTGCTTCAAAGTGGATAAATTATACTTTATCAATATAAAGCCTACACCGTATTCAAAATGATACCAGAGTCTCTTTATAAGAGAATAGCATTTCTTTTTTCATAAGTTCAACCGAATGGAGTGTGACTCAGTTGCACTTTTTAAATTATTAAAAATGTCTCCAATTCTAATTGTATCAAGATAGATATAAATATGAAAGCTAGCCTTATAAAGCTTCTAGAGGAAAGCATAGAATATCCTCATGATCTTGTGAAAAGCGATACTTTCATAGAAAGGACACAAAAACCACTATGCAAAAAAAAAAGTAGATTGGGCTTCGTCAAAATTAAAAAATTTTTCTCATCAAAGGACATTATTAAGAAAATAAAAAGGCAAGACACAGACTAGGATAAAGTATTTGAAATGCATAAATCTGACTTGTATTCAGAATATATAAAGAATTATAAATCTATAACAAAAAGACAAATGACCACAATTTCAAACAGTCAAAAGACTAAAATACATAGCAAAAGAATATATATGAATGGCCAACAAGCTCACAAGAAGCTGTTCAACATCATTTACTCATCAGGAAAATGGAGATAAAACCACAAAGAAATACAATTTCTTATCTGCTCGAATGGCTGGTTATAAAAGACTGACAATACCAAATGGTGGTAAAGAAGTGGAGCAACTAGAATGCTCATGCATTGCTGATGGAAACATAAAAATGGTACAATCACTTTTGAAAGCAGTTTGGCAGGTTTTTATACAGTCACACACACACACACACACACACACACACACACACACTCACCCTATGACCCTACAAGTCAACAAGTCTCCTCCTAGGTGTTTTCTTAAAAAAATGAAACATATGTTCCCAAAATGATTTCTACAGGATTATTCATAACAATATATTATGATTATCCATAACAACTTTATTCATAGTAGCCCCAAACTGGAAGCCACCCAAATGTCCACCAACAAGAGAATGTATAAATAAATTGTGGCATATTCACACAGTGAAATTCTACTCAACAATAAAATTGAATGGAATACTGATACACACATCGAAATGGATCAATTTCACAAATATAATGCTAAATGAAATAAGCCAGACACACAAAAGTACACCATATGATTCCATTTTTATGAAGTTCTGAAAACAGGCAAAAACTAATCTATAAACAAATCAGAACACTGATTGCCTATGATAAGGAGTAGGGATTGACAGGGAATGTAGCACAGGGAAACCTTCTGGGATGACAGAAGTGGTCTATTTATTAGGATAGCAGTTACACTGAATTACTTTTATGTAATCATCACACTTAATAATCACACATTTATGTAATCACACACAATAATCACACATTTAAAATCCATGCATTTCATTATATGTAAACCTTACCTCAATAAAAAGAAAATGATTCTGAGTTCTCTCCTACATTTTTTTAATGCAACATTTATTGAGTTTCTACTACATAGAAACCCTGTTTAGAGACCAAGGATACAAAGATAAATAAGAATAAGACATTGTCCCTGACTTTAAGGAATTTAAAGTCTAAGAACGAGTATTTATAATCTGGTAAAGAAGAGAGACAAATTTCACAGCAAAATAGCAGGAACCTTAGCAGAGCTATGGGCACTAGACCAGAGAAGGGAACCCACTCTCAGAGAACCGCCTTGGTAAGGAAGATCTCTGGAGAAGGTGACACCAGAACATTATCCTGAGAGTAAAGAAGAAGATGGAGGGAAAGGGATTCACAGGCTGGGTAAAAATCATAACAAACTCATGTGGATAAGAAATGGCATGGCTTGAGTGAGGAACTAGAAGCAGTTAAGTATTATTCCAGTTAACTGCTTTTAACATTCCTAATAGTCTCCCCAATATATTTGCCAAGATGAGAAAATTAGTTTGTACTTTTAGTGTCTAAGCCCTACACATTTTTTTCCAGTACCAGTGGCACTTATCTTGCTCCAGAACTGATCACCCCTGCCCCCATCTCTGCCTGAATTCCTGAACAAATATTTGTTCCACTCTATTATCCTATCAGAGCTTTTGGTTGTCATACAATTCCCTCAATTCCATCATCATGGAATCCAAGAGAAAACCCTGTACAATTCTATATGCAATATTTTTTGAGACACTGTCTTCCCTTGGCTTCAGCATCAGCATCAGCATCATTTTCTCCTTTTGGCTTTTTTTTTTTTTTTTTTTTTTTTTTTTGCTTTGCTTCACTCAAGCTTTATGTTGGCATTCCTCTGGTTCTGCTTTAAATAGAGTGACTATATATTTATTACCCAAACTGGGTCAACTTTTGAGAATGAAAAGGCTGCAATTAATAATTACCTTGGGGCAATGCGTGTTCACTGGAACCATCTCAGGCAAGCTGGGATTTATGGTCATCCTATTCCTGGGCCAGTCTTTTCTCACTCCACACTCTCTCCCCAAGTAATCTCAACCACTCCAATGGCTTCTTTATCATATTTATCCAAATGATGCCAAATATCTCCAGCCTGGACTTCACTTTTGAGCACCAGACCCATAAAGATAAAGGTTTATTCCACTTGGATGTCTTACAGGCACTTTTAACTCATTAACTCAGAAAGAGAACCTACAATTATCCCCTTTACATTCTCATTCACATTCATTCCTAGCATTTCCTATCTCTGTAAAAAGCCAGCTCCATCCTTCCACTCACTCCAATCAAAAGTTTTTTCTGCCCACTCATATCCAATTAATCACCAAGCTCTGTCAGTTTTTTTCCTATACCCAACTTGAACCCTCCACTTCCCTCCAGCGACACCATTGGCACCCCAGCACAAATCATATCAACTCTTACTGGAACTAGCCTGTATGCTACCCCCAGTGTGATCTTCTTAAAACACAAATCTGATTACTTTTTTTTTTTTAACATAAAAGCGTTTCAATTGTTTCTCCTTATCCACAGCCTCCAATCTCAACTTGTAGCATGGTCTCAGGTTACTCTGTGAACTGGCCCCTGCCTCTCTCTTCAGCCACACCTTGGCCCTCTATGCTGTGGCCACATTGGAATTCCTTCAGTTCCTCGAAGGTGCCAGGGTTTCTCTAACCTCAGAAGCCTCGCATAATTTTTCTCCTTCAGTTATATGATGCTCCAATAATACAGTTGTAATTATTTTTTATTTTGAATAATTTGTTTAAAATCTGTCTTTCTTTCTAGACTGTTAGGCTGCAGGATGTGCCTATTGTGTTCACCATTATATCCCCAGCATCCATTTGGTGCCTGAGGCTCAGTCCATGTATTTGTGCAATTAAACAAAGGATCTCCCTCTCACAGGAAAAATCTAATTCATTGACTAAGGGGGAAAATTCAAATTACTTCTGTTTTTTATGACAATGAAATCAACAAAGTATTAACAAGAATTGTTTGTATATTTCTCCATTCAAATACATTTTGCATCTTCTGGGGGGGGGGGCTCATTGTCCCATCAACAAAATAAGGAGTATATATATCTACTATATCCCCTTCTTTCTCACATTATTTGCTCATTTGAATAAAGTTAAAAACATAAAGGTAGAAAATGAGACAAACCACAGTCTAAATTCCAGATCTGGGGTTTTCCCAAGTAGGAAGGATAAAATGTAACATGGTGATTTAATAAATCTGCTGTTTCCTTTCAGATTAGAGACAAATCACAAGGGTAAATGCTTAAGACAATTTTCCAATCAAACATTGCTAATCCTGTTGATTTCTACCATTCAAGAAACCCAGGAGAAATCTAACAGTGGAGTGCTTTGTGTTTCTTATTTAATGAGTATTTGGCAAAAACAATGAGGTGGGGAAAAACGTTCTTGAGGCCCAGAATCCAGTGTCACTTGCTTACAAAGCAACCATTGGGACATGAGGTGATTGACCATCTGTTTTCAATCTTGGGTCAACATTTCTTTTAATCCAGGATGTAATTAAATCCCTAGTATGTGCAGAGATATCTATTTCATATATATAATTCCCTAGATGTTTGATTATAAAGTAGTTGCAATCATTTGCCCAAATCAGTTCATATTATGTTATTTTGACATCAGGTTTACATGTTTTGGATGGAGCTGTAAAGGACTCTGATGGGGAGAAACTGGTGTAATACATAGGAGTTCATCCTGTCCCCTTCATTTCCATCTACCAACAAGGCTGGCTTCCTGTCTTGCCTCTTCTTCCAATATTAAGATAAGAAGAGGTAATTTTGTCAAATCTATGCATGGTGCATTTGTAGTTATCCTACCTGGGTCTGAGTTATAAGGGAATTTCTTAAATTCATATTTTGTTAAAATATGAAAGTCACTTTTTTTTGAACTATTAATTGTGCAGAAAAATACTTCCTTTAAAAATAAAAATCCTTTAACTCTAAGACAGGAGAAAATAATAGATGGTATTCTTGTTATAACAACTATGCCATGTAATTTCATCTTGGGTTAAGTATCTTAGGGTATTTTGAGATGAAAAAAAATCGGAGACTGCTCTCCCTGATTTCATTTTCTCTAAATCTAAAGTCACATAAAGAGGTATACATCCTCTTTTAGTACTCACGTATTCCATAGTTATATCTTTGTATTCTACACAAAGTTATAGAATCAAACAATGTAACCGTGATTATAGTAAAACTAATAAGCTGACATCTTCCTGTTTGTGTTCAAGTAATAGGAAGAAGAAACGGGAATTGCATCAATTAAATTTTTTTTTTTTTTTGCAAAGACAGTATCATCTGAAAGTCTTATTACATTATATACATTATTCTCATATCTTGGTAGGACATCTAGAATATCAAATTAGCAGTGTATTCAGCAACACACTTTTTTCCTAAGTTTATTTATCTGTTTTGGAAGAGAGAAAGCATGAGCAGCAGAGGAGCAGAGAGACAGGGAAAGAGAATCCCAAGCAGAATCTGCGCGCTCAGCGCAGAGCCCAGTGCGAGTGTCAAACTGATAAACCACGAGATCATGACCTGAGCTGAAATGCAGAGTCAGACACCTGAGGGACACACCCAGGCACCCCACGATACACATTTCTAATTCCTGTCTCCATTGTACACACTGGATACTATTTCAAGAATCAACTTTTCTATTTTAATATTTTACAGTGATGTTACTTCACGCTATTTAGATATAGTAACTTCGTAAAAAGACCAAAACAAGAGAGAGTGATTTGTTGGTCTAGAAATAAGGAAACAAATCTTTAGATTCTAAGCTAAATCCAAAAGCCACAATAAAAAACTATTAATCAAAACATTCAGTTTCCAAGAACCATGGAAAAGAGACCAAAGTTTTATTATTTTTCCTCTTTGTTCTTAAAAAAGTCTTCATCCCTTTTTAGTTTATAAATGCTATTTTTATTTTTCTCTCCCCAACATCTCTGCAAAATTCATATTTTCTTAGTACTCTGGGAAATAGATTTCTAAGCTAAGCCACTTACCTTTTTTGTTTATCCTTTTCCTTTTTTCTTCTCAATCAATAATTAGTTTTAAAAGAATTTATGGAGTTTCTACTATGTGTTAAGTAGTGAGCTCTTCCATTCTTTACAAAGAGTTTTTTTTTTTTTAATTCCCATTTTATCTGGCTGCTTCTCATGAAGGCCCTGGAATATCCTATTAAGTAGTCTGCATTTTCAAAGTAAGGAAGGCAAAGAAGGATTCCAATTAGGGGTGTGTAATAAAGAATTTGGCCCATCTTTGTTATCAGTTCTGGGGAGGTAACCTCCACATCCTTGGATTTCCTGAGTGATAGGAGTATCTTTGTTATTCATGGTGGTCCCCTCCGACTGACCGCTGTCTGATAGTTTTCTAATGAGGTGCCTCAGAGTGGGCATTTGATGACTAGATGATTTTATGCTGACTAGATGACTCAGTGTAGGGCAAGCCACACCCGTAGTCTTAGGACAGAGGGTGGGCCATGCCAGAAAGACCAATCATGTGATGAGAAGGTTGGAGCTTTGAGCCATGTGGCATCAATCTAATCTCAGAGGAGGGGAGGAAAGCGGGAAAGTGAGCTCAACCACAGGGGCAATGATTCAATCACATCTACTTGAAGCATCAGTAAAAACTCAGGTGAGCTTCATGGGTTGGCAGTACTCAAAGAATATATCGCCACACATGGATGCCAGGGAGATAATGTGTCCCTGGGGACATGGAAGCTTCACATTTGGAATCTTCCCAGTCCCAGAGTCCACCCTATGCATCTCTTTCTTTGACTCATTCTGAGTTGTATTTTTGTACTATAAAAACTGTAATCATTAAGTGCATTAAATACAGCACTTTCGTGAGTTCTGTGAGTCATTCTAGCAAATCACTGAACCTGTGGAGGACTATGGAGACCCTTGAATTTGTAGTCACCTGAAGTGAGGCCAGCTTCAGCCCAGTGAGCTCTGGGCTGCTGAATTTTTGACTGGTATTAGAAGCCTTGAGAAGACTTGGCAGTCCAGTGCGGGTGAGAACACAGATCTGCATCTTAGACAGTAGTGTAAAGGCTGGGGTGGAGGTGACTAATTGGAGGTTATTGTAGTTGGCACAGTAGACAGCAATGTGTCTCTGAATGATGTGGCTCCAGGTCAGGTTCCAGGAAGGTTTCAGGGAAGACGCAGCAGCATTTGGATGAACCTTGAGGTAGATAGATTGAACAAATTTAAAAAATGAGAAGGAAGCATATTAAGTAACCTGAACAATATCACAGAGTGAGACAAGCAGGTAAATAATTGTATTAGTTTCCTATTGCTGCTGTAACAATTTACCACAAATTCAGTGGCTTAAAATAATACAAATTTATTATCTTACAGTTTTGGAGATCAGATGTCTGAAATGGGTCAGCAGGGTGACCTTCCGCCACTCCTCATTCCTTGCCTTTTCTAGTTTCTAGAAGTTGCCTGCATTCCTTGATTCATGTCCCCACCTGACCCCAACTCTGCTTCCATCATAACATCTCTTTCTCTGACTAGGATTCTTTTGTTTCCATCTTTAAAAGGACCCTGGTGATTATATCGGACCCACTTGGAATCTTCAGGATCATCTCCCCCATCTCAAATTCCTTAACATAATCACACCTGCAATATTCCTTTTGCCATGTAAGTTAGCAAATTCATGTGTTCCAGGGATTAGCTCATGGACGTTTTGAGGGGAGGGAGTCATGATTCTGCCTACACAGTAATCCCGTTTAAGTGGAAGGCAGGGATGTGTAAATACAGTAGGAAAGTAAATGAGGGTTATATTTAATGGAGAACCTAGGTCTACAGGGCAGAAGACAATAGGGAGGCAATCATAAGTTTATCAGCAAGATAATGGTTTGATTGCTGGTATGATTTTGGAAGCAGGTCTTGTAGTGTAGGCTGGATTAAAGGGGGGAACAACCAGAGATTTGTTAGGCTGCTATTGGAATAGCCATGTATGTATGAGGTGCTGAAGCCAGAACCTCCAGAAGAAACAAAACAGGGGGGATTTGGGAAAGGGGCAATTCACGACACTTGGCAACAGATTGGACATGTGATCTGAGAGAAAGGCAGCGTAAAAGTTTTGAGCTAACAAGAGGTAGAAATGGCATTACACTAAATTTTAAAAACAGTTTATTTGGCAGGAAAACAATAAATTACATTCTGAACACGGTCAGATTGAAATTATATGGAGAATTCTATGAGGGTGGAGCTTCATCTAAGCAGACACCAAAAACTTGGGAGAGCAGTAAAGCATGAACTTGGATATTTGAGTCTCATGCACAGAGCAGATAGTTAACCATATGGAGAGAATCCCTAAAGGAGAGTACAAAGAAAAGAACAGAAAAAGTTGAACACAGAACTTTAGGATTTAAAGGTTGTTCATACATTTAGTAAGAAATTATTATTATAGTGCTCACTTTGTTCCAGGCATTGTGCCAGACACTGGTGAAATAGAAAAAATAAAAAATCAGTCCCTGCTTTCACACACCTTAGAGGTCTAGTGGAGATGTTGGACAATAAAACAAAGATTACAGCAAAGAGTGGAAATGTTAAGTTATCAGTGTTCAAAGGGTACTAAGAATGATACAGTCATCTGCAATCTGAATCATGAGATCAGGGGGTTGGAGGAAAAAGAGGGAAGGAGAGACAGGCTCTCCTGATTAAGCAGAAGGAGGGGCCAGGAAGTGACATTCTAAGACAACCGAATATATTCCAAGTCATGCAAGTTTGGAAAAACCTGATAGATTTGCAGAACTCTGATAGCCCAGTACTCCTGGTGAAAGGAGTATAAGATTTACTGTCAAAAATGAAGAAGCTCTTGGAATGGAGCCAAGAGAAAACTTATTTGCAGCAGAGAAAACTTAGCTGAGGTCAGCATCTTGTATAGTACCTGGCATATAGTTGATGCTCAATAAATATTAAATGAATATATTAAAATTTGGAAAACACTCTTACATACATTGTTTTGGTAGGCAGATTAATGTCCTCCCAACAATGACCATGCCTTAATCCCTAGAATCTGTGAATATATTGTCTTACATGACAAGGAGGAATTAGGGTTGCAGTCAGAATTAAGATTGGTAATCAGTTGACCTTAGCATAGGAAATTATCCTGGATTATTGGGGTGAACCCATTGTAATCAAAGTGTCTTTAATGTGAAATGGAAAAATAGCAGAGGAAGTCAGAGGGATGCAGTGTGAGAAAGACTCAACCAGTCATTGCTGGCTTTAAAGATGGAAAGAGCCAGGAGGCAGGGAATGTGCGAAGTCTTCAGAAGCTAAAAAAGGTAAGAAAAGAGATTCTCCCCTGGAGCCTTCAGGAATGAACACAGTCCTGCTGGCACCTTGATTCTAATGCAGCGAGATTTATTTTGGACTTCTGACCTCCAGAACTGTAAATTAATAAATCTGTGTTATTTGAAGTCACTAAGTTTATGCTAATTTACTACAGCAAGTAGAAAGTAATACAGTCATATTGTTATACAAATGATGCCAATTAAAATGAAAAGAGGTATTCAAAAACTGAGGAAAAAAGAAGACATAAATCACCAATATTAGAAATTAAATAGAAGATATCACTACAAATCTTCAACAATTAAAATCAAAATAAGGGATTACTATGAATAGCTTTTTGTTTATAAATTAGACAACTTGAAAGAAACAGATCTATTACTCAAAAAGTGAAACTAATGAAATTCAACCAAGATAAATAAATAATATAAATTCTTTTATACCATCAAAGAAATTTATATTATAATTGAAAAGCTCCAGGAAAATAATTCCCTATACTCAGATATCCTCACTAGAGAATTCTATAAAATCTTCAAAGAAAAATTGACACCAATTTTATGGCATTTCTTCCAAAAAACACATTTTATGAGGCTAGTATCACTCTCAACCAAAACCGAAAAATCGTACAAAAAAAGAAAACTACAGAGCAATAGCTCTCATAAACTCAGATCCTTTAAAAGGATTAGCAAATTCAATGTAGCAATCTATGAAAAGAATAATACTCCATGACCAAATAGGATTTATTCCAAGTTTGCAAGACTGGTTTAACATTTGAAAATCAATCAATATAATACAAGTTAAAGAAGAAAAATCACATTATTATATCAACTGATGCAGAAAAAGCATTTGACAAAATCCAGCACTCATTTATGATTACAACAAAACCAAACAACCTCTCAGCAAGTTAGAAATGAGAAGAACTAACCCAAACTGGTAAAAAGCATCTACAAAAAACCTACAGTTAACATCATACTTAGTGGTAAAAAACTGAATGCTTTTCCTCTAAGATTGGTAACAAAGCAAGGATGGTCACTCTCACTACTCTTATACAACACAGTGCTGAAATTTCCAGCCACTCCCAAAGGCAAGAAAAAGAAAAAAAAAAAAAGCCATACAAAATGGAAAAGGGTAAATAAAACTCTCCCTATTTGAGATGACATGATTATCTACATAGAAAATCCCAAGAGATCTACAAATAAACTTCTAGAACTAACATTAGTTAAGCAGAGTTGCAGGACAGGACATGAGGTCAACAGACAAAATCAATTGTACTTTTGTATATTAACAGTAACATGTGCAAAGCAAAATTAAAAACACAATGATATTTATGATTATTCTAAAGAAAATGAAAGATTTAAGTAAAACCTTAAAATATGTATAGAATTCATATGTTTAAAATTACAAAATACTGATGAAAGATATCAAATAATATCTAATTAAATGAAGACACATGCCATTTCATGGATTCACACACAAAAAATCTGTACAAAAGTGTTCAGAGAAACTATACTCATAGTAACCCAAAACAGGAAACAATCCAGCTGTCCTTTAACAGGGGAATGGTTAAACAAACTGTGGTACATATTTAACATGGAATACCACTTGGCAATAAAAAGAAACATACTATCACTACCCACAAATGACCTGAGAAGGGAATTATACAGAGAAAAAGGGGAGGAGGGTCTGTATTCAGAATCAGGGTTGAAGAGAAGTAGGAGTTCATCAATCTCTTGGTGTTTACAGATAAGGACACGTAATACCTGAGAGTCCAGGTGGGATACTTTTAGAATCAGATCAAAGCAGGATTTGAAACCAATTCTGGCATCCACTGAGTTACCTTGACAAGTGACATATATTTTTTAGCCTTTGTGGCTTTTTTACAGAATGGAAAGAGTAATTATATCACTGTGTTATTCTCAGAATTAAATGAGATATATGTATGAATTGTCTGAAATATTATAGATGTTCAATCAGTTCCCTTCCCTCCTCAGCAGAAACAAACAAATAAAACCTTTCCCAAAATTATTCAGCTTTTAATACCCAAGCTCCAATAAGACTCCAAGTTCCTGACTCCCAGTGCAATGTTCTTTCCAGTCTTCTGAACCAGAATTCCTAAATTTGAGGCAGAAAAACAAAAAGTTACATCAGAATCATCATATATAAAATATACTAATGTGTACTGCTTTGCTAATTCGTGGACACAATTACTTGGTGATTTTTCCATATTCACTAACTACCTTAACAATTTCAGTCATTATATATAGAAATTAGAAGACTAAATTGTTGACATAAATGCTACCTCTTTTCTTTAAACTTAAACAGAAGGCCCCCCCTTCTACTTCTTAGATATAGGAGTTTTCATGACCAGTAAAGTGACAGATGAAATAAATCTTTGCCTATTAGAATGGAATAGTTCATTCTACCCAATAGGAGCAAAAAAAAAAAATTAATAACTTCTAGTTCCTTTTGTTTATTTGATTCAAGGACAAAGGATACTCTCATATTCCATTTTCTAGCCTTAATTAACTATCTCTCACAAATCTTCACTTTGCAATGAGTTTATTTAATGCATTTTTAAAAATAATGTCACATTGGGGTGCCGGGTGGCTCAATCAGTTGAGCATCCAACTCTTGATTTCAGGTCAGGTCATGATCCCAGGGTCGTGGGTTCCAGCCCCATGTCAGGCTCCGCCCGAGTGTCGAGCCTGCTTCAGATTCTTTCTCTCTTCTTCTGTCCCTCTACCTCACTCATGCTCTCTCTCTCTAATATAAAAAAGTAAAAAAAAATAATAATAATGTCACATTTACAAACATTGTCATTTCTGGCATTGTACCTCACTTTTGCCAAAAATTAAGACATTTAAAACATATGCTTAACTAAACTTAGACTAAATTACCTAAGGCTGCATGTACATTTTTGTTTCCGTTGCTCAAGAACATGGAAACACTTAAATTTAGTTGGCCATTGCCTCCTTTTAAATGTAAGTTTCAGTACTAAAGAAATGTAGTTATTTATCTAAAGCTCTTTCGGGAAAATGCCACACACTTTTGAAAATGCCTGGCATAAACTGAGCTCTCGGTAAATTTTCACTGGGAGCCACTATTATTCTTAAAAATGTTAATATTAAATTTATCATCTCCAGCTTTCATAGGGCAGAGGTGATCTTATTCACAGATCCCACTCTGAGAGAGTATGATGATGAGGTGAGACACAAAAGTCTGCATTCCAAAAGCAACTTCTAGAACTTGGGTGCAGGTAGCCTATAGTCTACTTCCTGAGACAGAAAGGCAAGCCCATCTTAGAGCTGGTCCTTTCCCACCTTCTTATGCTGTAGGGCCAGACATAGTCAACTGGGCATCTTGGTTTTGGAAGCCTCCTGTTCTCCAGTTCCTAGCTGTATACAAAGCCTAAAAACACAATGCATTTAATAGTGTCCAAACTCTACTCACATTTAATTTGAGACTCATCCTATTGATTTAGTTGATCTACTGTAGACCTTGGTGCTGACCATCTGTTTTATATATTTTTTACATATTTATATTTATATACTTTGTATATTTATATTCATATATTTATAAACAAACCATGGGGGTGGATGTCAACTTATTAAATTGTAGATGAATATAGGTATGCATAATGGATTTCACATAATGTTTATTCATTTATTCAAAATTCTCTTAAGACAAGGTTTAATCTTCACATTCCATCAACAGGTCCATAGCTATAGTTAAAACTTCTAGTTATTTAAATTATTACTAAGAAGGGGCACCTGGGTGGCTCAGTTGGTTAAGTGTCCAAGTTCGGCTCAGGTCATGATCTCACAGTTCCCGTGTCCAGGCCCATGTCCGGCTCTGTGCTGACAGCTCAGAGCCTGGAGCCTGCGTCGGATTATGTGTCTCCCTCTCTCTTTGCCCCTCCCCTGCTCACACTCTGTCTCTCTCTCCTTCAAAAATAAACATTAAAAAACTTTTTTAATAAATAAATAAGTTATCACTAAGAAATAGTATCTCTGAGTCATAGAGACTCATCATGGAAGAAATAAATTGCAAAATAATGTGCTATGCAGATTTCCTTTGCCATAAAAAATATTGTTAATTGTACTTCAATCTGGCAGCACATATCAAATTTTAAAAGTTTACAGTTTTTGAGGCATTATCTTTTAGAATGTTTGACCTAGAAGTATAAAAATGTTTACATTCTCCACCTACCTAGCTCCTAACCTTTCTGAACAAGTAACCACAACTATTAGTCTCTTGGGTATCCTTTTTAGAGTTTTTTTAATGATCACACAAAGAATTATGAATATTCATATTTTCTCATTTAGTCCACCAGTTTTAGATGGTAGAACATTCTATATTCTATACTGTTCTTTATCTTGCCCCTTTCACTTCGTATTCTGTTTTGGAGATCTTTTCATATAAGTATATAAATAACTTTCTTCCTCTTGTTTGCTGCTGCATAGTATACTATTACATAGATGATTTTAGTTTATTAAACCATGAGCATTTGGATTTTTGCTAAGCTCTTGCTTTGGCAAGCTGCGCTTCAATGAATAAACTTGTTCATCCTTGTATGAACACATCTGCAGGATAAAACCCTGGAAGTGGATTGTTGAGGTTTATGGACTTGTTGTTTGGCTACATATATCCAAATTCCCATCCAAGGGGATGGTACAATTTTTCACACCCATTAGAACTGTTAAAGAGAGTTTATTTCCTCAAGGCCTCTCCAACACTCTGTGTCATCAAGTGTTTGAATGTTTGCCAATCAGATAAGTAAGAAATGGTACCTAGGTGTGGTTTCATTTTGTATTTCTCTTATAGTAACAGTAGGGTTGAACAACTTTTCAGAGTATATTAAAGACTACGAATATTTCCTGTGAACTAATTATTCAGGTATCAATTCATCTATTGTATTTTTCAAAGACTTATTTTTAATACATTTATAATCGCTACTGGTTTTTTGTTTTCTAATTTATTAATTTCTGCTTTTATTTTTGTATTCCTTCATTTTGCATTTCTCAGAATATGACGTTGTTCTTCAGATGCTTAATTTGTTTTCACCCTTGTTTATTGATATAACTATGTAGGCTATGAAACATCACTCTAAAAATTGCTTTAGCTCTGTCCTGTATGTTCTGATATATATGTTCTCTATGTCTTGTATTTTCTATATATTTTCTCTATAAATTTCAGTTTGTATTCCTTCTTTGAGCCAACAGTTAAAGATTTTATGGATTTGTTTGTTTTGTTTTTTCATCTCTAGGTAGCAGGAAGTTTTGTTGTTATTAGTTTCTGGGTGGTTTTCACTGCAATCAGAGAATTTTGTCTATACTATTTAACTTTAGGGAATTTGTTGAGGTTTCCTTTGTGGGCTAATATAAGGGATTATTTCAGGGATACTTAAGATGAAGATACATGCTCTATTATTAGGAAAGAATGCTTGATATGTATTATAGAGCTATTTACTTATCAATGATATTACTTAAGTTTTCTGTGTCTTTTCATATTATTTTTACATCCTCGATCTCTTCTGAACTGAAAGAAAACAAATCCACTACTAGTGTTTTTCTGTCAATTTCTCATTGCCTGTTCTATTTCTGCTTTATGAACGTTGCCACCATGTTATTTGGCATATAAAAGTTATTACTATTATGGCTTTACTTTGAATTGTACTCTTCAAATTTTTATTTGCCTTAAATAATGTTTTTGTTTTACATTTTACCTGGCAGGTCTGATGAATATTTTATGTTTGGAGAATCATGCTGGGTCTTTTCTTTTTAAATGAGTAGGACTTGTCATTACTTTCTCTTCCCCCACCCCCCTTCTTTTGTACAGTTGGGATATTTGTGATGGAACACTACCACTATTGTTCTATTATAGCTCTATAGCGATTTTGCAAAATACCCAAGAAAAATGATTGCCAGCATAAAGCCAGTCATTTGTCCCACTTTCTCTCAGTTCTTTTCTGTCTTCCTAGCTCCCCTGACCCAGCTTTGCTTAGTAATTGATGCCACCGGGTTTACACAATTCACCTGGACCATCATAACACCTGCATGTTTCTCATAACATCATCCTCACCACTCAATCTTGACTCCCAATATGCTCCAGGCTCCAAATCAACCTTCTAGATATTACTCGGATGTTCACTCCTTCATTCAATTAACAAATATGTATCTTGTGCCTAATTTCCTCAGCAACTACCTTTCTTCCACTAAAACCACAAATAGAAATTCAAAGAAAAAAAAAACCTCTAAAAAATGTTGAATGAATGAATGAATTTTTATCTCCAGCTCATTGTCAAAGATAAACTTGAACTTTGGGGGCGCTTGGGTGGCTCAGTCAGTTAAGCATGGGACTCTCAATATCAGCTCAGGTCATGATACCAAGGTCGGGGGATAAAGCCCTGAGTCAGGCTCTGCACTGACAGCACAGAGCCTGCTTGGGATTCTCTCTCTCCCTCTCTCTCTCTCTGTCACTTCATGCACATGTGTACTCTCTCTCTCAAAATAAAACAGAACAAAAGACAAACAAAAAATAAATTTTGTAGGCCAGCAAAACTATAGATGGATTCAGATTTCTTTCTTGGTTTTAATTGCTTTGCAACAATAAGCTACATAAAAAGATCCTCAGGACATGAACAAACAAACACATGGAAAATTGTGACTAGCAAATTGCAGTGCAGATGTGACAAACAAGATGATTTGAGGCATCGGTCCCTCTTTCCTGCTCCCATACCATGCAGTGGGGACTCTCCACCTTCGCTAACTCACTTTTCACTGAGCTACACTGAAGGTGTCAACCTTTGAAAATTCAAATATGCTTCCTACTCTCAGATTTCAGATTTACCAACAGGAGGAAAGAATCTGTCCTACTCTTCTGATATGTAGGAACCACAGAATGCGTTAATTGACAAGCAATGACAATGAAGCATGCTTCTCAGGTGGAGAGGGCAAGCGTGAAGAACAAGAAACTAGAGATGGCTGGCACGAGAAGTAAAAATTTTGAAGGGCAACAATGTCATGAGGACATCTCAGGCTATAGGCCCCTGGCAGGTGGTGTGCATGTGTGAAGGGGGCCTGGTGGAAGAACACATGACCCCTCAGTCTACTCTCACTTTCTCTCTTTTCATAGAGATACGGGTACCAAGAACTTTTTTTACTCTAAGAAAACAACACAAACATTCTGATAGATAACAACCCCACTCTGCCTCATGGTCAGTTACCTAATCTGAAGTCATAGGGCCTGTGATAATCACCTTCTAGATGGAGTAGCTACTATTCAACTCCAGCCAAAGGCCACGCTGTGGAAACATGGGCTCAGCTTGGGCAGCTTTCCAAATTTTGCAGAAAAAGTCTAAATCAAGGTTCTTAACTCAAAGTCCTCTGATTTTTATTTTTTTAATTTTTTAAAAATGTTTATTTATTGATTTTGAGAGAAAGAGAGAGAGAGCAAGAGTGAGGGAGAGAGAAGGGGAGACAGAATCCCAAGTAGGCCTCACACTGTAAGCACAGAGCCCAATGCAGGACTTAATCCCACAAACCATTGAGATCATAACCTGAGCTGAAATCAAGAGTTGGACGCCTAATTGACTGAGCCACTCAGGTGTCCCAGTCCTCTGATTTTCAAATGTTCATTTCATTTTTCAAATTACTAGACATGCCAAACCACAGTTTGACCCATGGGCCACATGTGTGTGACCTGGATACATAGAGAAACAGATAGGGTTTATGTCAGTATATCCAATCATGCTAGCAATTTCAGAGACTTTGATCCTACTACTAAGAATATTGCCTAATAATGCCTCTGTGGATCCAGGCCCCTTTGTAAGGAAAGTGCAATTCATTGGCTCTGGCTCTTGGTGGACAAATTGTGTAACTATCTTCCTGAAGATTACACACGGTAGTCCCCCTTATCTGCAGGGGATACATTCCAAGACCACCAGTGGATACCTGAGACTGTGGATAGGACTGAACCTCGTATATACTATGTTTTTTTCTATACATATATGACTATGACAGTTTAATAATAAATCATGCACAATAAAAACTTAACAACAATAACAAATAATACAATAGAATTATAACAATATACTATAATAAAAATTATGTAAATGTGGTCTCTCTCTCAAACTATCTTATTGTACTGTACTCACCCTTCTTGTGATGATGTGAGGTGATGAAAAGCCTACGTGATGAGATGAAGTGAGGCAAATGATGTAGGCACCGTGACATATTGTTAGGCTGCTATTGACCTTCTCATGACCTGTCAGAAGGAGAATCATCTGCTTCCAACCACAGTTGAGTGCAGGTAACTGAAACCGTGGATAAGGGGGCACTACTTAAGTACCTAGCACTAATTCCCCACTTGCAAACATACAGTTTACAAAGGGGCAAAGGGTGGCTTTATTAAAAGAGAAGAAAACTCACCACTTTTGATTTTGAGCATCAGGCAAATAACAGCAGGCAAAACTGCTTTGTGCTCTGAGTGCCACTCATGGGCAGGGGGACAATGTTTAGTTCAAACAGCTTTGTGAACTTTAGGCCCTGAATGGAGAGGCTGCTCCATCAAAATGTACTGGACCATCTCCCAGGGTTGAGATAGGCTCTGCCCCAGTCTTCTGCTGGGTTTCTCTGTGGCCTCAGCGTTCACACTCAGCTCTTAGGACCTTTTGATCCACTGTTGCTGCCTTCAGATACCTTTTTTGGCTTGGCATTTTATAGAAGGTTTTGAGAGTTCTTCTTAAGCTGTGCAGCTGAGTGGGGATTACAGCCATCAGCAAAGGCTCCCCCCACCCCCTGTCTCTTTCCCTCACATTTATCAAAGACTGTTTTCTTTATATGATGCTGATAAAACCAGGCCTCCTGTAAGTCTATCCTCTCTACTTTTTGCAACTCTCTTCTTCATGTCTTCTGGTTTCTACCACCCTGGGGAGTCACATCCTTTCGGGTTTCCATACAAAGAAGCTGTCCACTTGTCCAGTGTCTTCCTTTGTCACAAACCCACACTCAAAATTCATAAAATCCAACCAAGTCCTGGTGTCCCTCCACAATGGCTTTCAGTGATCTATTTACAAAAAACACCGCTTAATTTTCCAGAAACTGTCAGAGTACTGTAGTTCTCTCCGATGTGAATTTCATGTTGCCTTACAAGGGTTGGCAACACCAAGTCATCAAAGACTTTGTGATCCTCAGCCCTATGGAATCTGGATTCTAAATATCCTTTAGGTATCTATGTCCTTGAGGACTCCATCCAACTCTTCCAAGTGCAGAGAGAGGTCAGAATTCTGGTCACACATACTCCAGCTAATTGCAGTTATAAAGTATACACTTTGAAGCCACATAAAATCTATTTCAGAATCTCTTATAATCAGGAATGTAAATGCATAAATCATTGTGTCTTGCTGAGGCTTCATTCACTTTTTGATCATTTCTGATTATCAGATGTTTGTTGAGCCTCACACGAGATACATTAAAAATGGTGTATAATACCACCACTCTGTCGATTTCCATTCACAGTTTTTCATGGGACCTACGGCTGTGGGAGCTCAGCATTCACAAGGAGACTGCCTGTGGTCTAGCCCAGATCCTTCATTGGAGGAGTTTACTCATTTATCCATTTGATCTTTAAATATTTACTGAGTGTTTACTATGTTCTATACACTGTTAGGAATACAAGAATGAGTAAGACATATGCCTTGCTTTTAAGATTATGACAAAGACTTTTGTGATAGTTGGAAAGTTTCTATTTAAAAAATGTATAGTGAGCTTTAGCTATCATTGAAATATTTATATTAAATAAAAATGCATAATTTAAATTTTTTAATGTTTATTCATTTTCTGAGAGAGAGACAGAGTATGAGTAGGGAAGGGGAAGAGAGAGAGGGAGACACGGAATCCCAAGCAGGCTCCAGGCTCTGAGCTGTCAGCACAGAGCCCGACGCGGGGCTTGAACGCACGAACCACAAGATCGTGACCTGAGTGAAGTCAGATGCTTAACCAACTGAGCCACCCAGGTGCCCCTAAAAATGCATAATTTAAAATAAAATCAGATTGATAGTTTCTAACTAACTTTATAGAAGTTTAAAATGTAACTGACAGGTGAGTTTATTTATAGAATAAGGTAAAGACACACTTCTCTGTCAGTTAGTCAATACTGATCCAGCTCCCAGCTGTGAAGGGATAATGCAGAAGTGAGCTGGTACTCCTGGGTCTGTATGAAGAATGCCCTGACAGAAGGACTCTTGGAGCCACAACTTGGTGGGAAGTGGGAGAGGAGCTTTGGGAGTTTCTCATCTTCTTCCCTCCCAAGTTCTGGAATTCAACAGGTTTGAAGAAAAGAGCTTCGATCAGCCTTGGGCATATTCAAAACAGACATTCAAGTTTGTTAAATAATGTGAGTTAGGTCGAGGGTTGAAGAATCCCAGGAAATAAGGGTTGGGGGAATTGTGCTCAAGGAGAGTTTGGGGTCCTTCCCATCCCCTGGATTTTTGTCAGCTGTGTTCTAACACACCGGTAGCATCTGGGACACATCTTGTCCTCTTTTCCATGTAAGAGCATGCAGGTTATAGACAGAGGATATTACGAGGTGGAAGGCAAAGAAAACATCTTTGCAATCGTCCTAAGGACCATGTTGATTCTATTTTATGGTTAGCGGCCAGGACAAAGTACATTCAATCATATTTGCCTTAAAAATTCTTTCAAACTACAACCATATCAGTCAAATAATTAGCGAGTCAACATACATTTAGGGAGTACCTAATATACACCAGGTAGTGAACTAGGCAAAGATGCAATTGTGAATGGGTCACAATTTTATTTAGCCAAAGCTTAGGTGAGAAAAACAGTGCTCTGAGAGCAGATACATTCCATCCTCTAGAACAGTAATTTTTAAAACTTGCTAAAATACAGATTCTAATTCAATAGCTCTGGAGTGGGGCCTGAGACTCAGCATTTTCAACAGGTTTCCAGATAGTGCTGATGCTGCTACTCTGAGGACCGTGTTGACTAAACAAGGCTCTAGAGCACGTGTTTAAAAATCAGCCCCAGCTAAGCTAGTTGTGTAGAATGTTGGTATGTGTACCTTGAACACTTTCTTCCTCGCCTCTCCACCCTGCCCTCCTCCTCAACACCCACCCACCTGGAGAGCTAACTGCTTCTTGAACATTTTGTAGGACACCCTTGACATGTAGTCAGAGGGCAATATAAGAAAACCAGCCTATAGGGGCGCCTGGGTGGCGCAGTCGGTTAAGCGTCCGACTTCAGCCAGGTCACGATCTCGCGGTCCGTGAGTTCGAGCCCCGCATCAGGCTCCGGGCTGATGGCTCAGAGCCTGGAGCCTGTTTCCGATTCTGTGTCTCCCTCTCTCTCTGCCCCTCCCCCGTTCATGCTCTGTCTCTCCCTGTCCCAAAAATAAATAAACGTTGAAAAAAAAAAAATTAAAGAAAACCAGCCTATAAAACTCACTTTTGCATCTACTAATAATGTCTTCTAGAAGGCATTGCTTATTACCTCACTTGCTGCCTTCTTTATCAGCAACCGTAGAAAAAATTCTTCCTTGCTCTTTCTCTCAAGAACAGTTCCACTTCAAGAAAAAAAAAAAAAAAGAAAGAAAGAAAAAAAAAAGAACAGTTTCACTTTTTCTAAGCACTTCATGGATTTGGCTCACACACATTGTAAATTGCATAACTGCCTGGATTTTGCTTTTGCATAATAACTGATAGAAAGCTTCAATTTAATTTATCACCCATTGATAGCATCATTAAATGTACATGTTTGCTTTCATTTAACTCCTGGTTCTAACTCTGGGCCTCTTGGTTTCCTTCCCTTCCCTCTAAATGTATGTGCTTTAGATATTTCATGCCACATTATAAGCTACTTATACTGTTCTGGGGGTAAATATATATAGATACGTATTAATAAAAATCATAATCTTATAGGAGAGTTTTCTATAGCTTTGAGTAACTTTCTGCCATCCCCCCTTGCTGGCCATTTTGACTTATCTCTAGGAGGAGATACGTTAGATTACCTTGTAGAGAGGAATCCCATCCCTGTCCTAAGCTAGCTTTTTACTGCTTCATGAAGCATGGAATTTTTACATAATGTCCACTTATTTAACTACACTGAGAACTCCATTAAGACAAGGATAGCTTAAACATTCTGTATATTAGATCATGTAGCACAATGCATGATACACAGTATCATTGAGTAGCACTGAATAGATTTTTTAGGGATGTTGCTTATTGTAGGAGTAATGGGGTATGTATGATTCTGATCATTCAGAGTAGGATAGGATTGCAAAAAGTTAATGGAGACTTTCATAAAGAGATACTTCATTAATTAAAACCTAGTTTGGTAACATAGGGATAGATCTTAAGGTACCTAAGTGTTCTTTTATCTATATTCTTACTGACTCTGATCGATGTGGTTGTTTGGAATTATACAAATTGACAATTCAAAGAAATAAAACCTTCAAATTTGTTTTCTGGATACCCTTCATTTTTCCTTTCTGGACAATTCCTTTTTAGTTTTACACAATTTCCTGACTTTGGTACAGGATGATTAAGATAACATGTGTTTGGTGTTTGTTTATCGTGAGTCATGTACCATTATCTTCCTGTCTAATTCATTTTATTTTTTTTTTAAGTAGAAAATGTTCAGACAGTTGGAACTCATAACTCCTATTTTTTTTCTTTTAGTCCAAGGAAACTCACACATTGAGGCAGTTTTTAGAACTACCCAAATGATTCCAAGTTGAGGAAAAAGCTGGTAACTCACATTACTTGGCCAGGTTTGAGAAATCATATGTGGAATTTTGGGAGATTAAATGTCTACATGAGAAATTGCCAACTTCATGTTAAAAACATCTTGTGGGTCACCTGGCTGGTAGGGTATGGTTGCTGCCATGTTCCTTCATCAGGTCCATGAGGTGGTCTTTAAACTCTAGGTGTTTTAACAGTCAGAGTCTAACTAGCTGCCTACTTTCACACTTTCCTGGAATTCATTCTTGAAAAGTGGCCAACTCTGACAGAGATTTCAATAGGAAAAAAGAAGTCAAAAAGCCCCCTAGGCCATTATAGAAATTAGAAAGTCATCAGTGCCTCACGAACTCACCCCAAGGAGCCAAATGTCTAAGAAAGTGAGACATTTTTTGCCCAGATAGGCACAAAATCTTAGACGCCATTGATGGTGTTTAGAAAGGGGGAGTTATGTCAAGTGTGTTGTCAGCAATATACATATTACCCACATGGATGGCTCACCTAACACTGACTAGGTAAAATAAGGAGAGTAATAAAGCACTCTTATTTATATGCTGAGGTCTCTTTATGTTATGAGATCAAGAGTATATCACTGATACAATCTCGCTGATCTTTGCAGTATTAAAGCTAAGGTCCACTGTAGTCAGCTTAAGCCATCTTGTATTATTTGTTCTTTCATTTTAATAATGTCGGGGCTACAGACATTCCAGGGTATGTCTGAGCTTCCTAAGTAAGGAAGAAAACTAACATTATGTAGCATCTTCCAGCACCAGCCATCATACTAGGCATAGTTACTATTCTGGGTCTAGCCTAGGAGGCTCCCCAGAGTTGCTAAGCTATGGCTTTCTGTTCATAGCCCAGAGGACCTGGCACCAGCCACATTTTTTTAAAGTTTATTTATTTATTTTGAGAGAGAGGGAAAGGGAGAGGAGAGGAGAGAGAAAATGAGAACCAGTGGGGGAGGGGCAGAGAGAGGAGACAGAGGATCTGAAGCAGGCTCTGTGCTAACAGCAGTGAGTACGATGAGAGGCTTGAGCCCACTAACTGTAAGATCATGACATGAGCTGAAGTCAGGCGCTTAACCAACTGAGCTACCCAGGCGCCCCATCAGCCACAATAATATGGGTAGGTGGAAACATTTTGATCTTGGTAGAAGGAAAGCTTGTTGCCGCCTTTCTGGCAGGATCATGTTGTCATGGCGCTCCACCTGCTTAACTGGGTGGGCCTCACACTGTATGAACCTTTCATTTCCCACTCTGGGACTCCTTATTGCCACTGAGATCTGAGATTCTGTGAGACCTCTTGGTGCCATGCTTTTGCGATAGCTCACTTGGCTGCCCCATCGGTCTGCAGAGTGAGGATAGGCAAGTGGGAGTCCTGATGACATTTTGTGGCTCACATTTTGGGGTCTCCTGTGTCAGTTGCTACAGAGGGTGGGTCATACACCCTAGAAATGCAGGGAGCAGACACTCTGTGGGCAAACTTTGACCAATGGGAGTGGGAACCAGTACATGATTTCTTCTCCCTTCCTCCACCCAAAGAGATTGTACCAGGACTTGCAGATGATTTGGAAGCAGAACCATGAGGATTAGGAAAATCTGGCAGATTTGTTTCCTTCCTTCCTGGCCTCTCTGCACTTTAACCTTCACTCATGCTTCCCTGGGATTGCATCCCCCATAAAAGTGTTACCATGTAAGCTTTTGCCTCAAGTTCTGTTTCCCAGGGAAACCAGGCTAAATCAGTTACATACATTACCTCAAAAAAATCTTCAGAAAATCCTGAGAAATAAGTGGTTATCATTTTCATTTATACTAATGATAAAAATGAGAATATTGGTGGTAAATAACTTAGCCAAGCCATTAAAAACTGAGCCAGAATCCACCCAGGTCCATTACCACTAAGGAACTCAGAAAGCTGAAACAAGCACCTACAAAACCAGACCTTGTATTTGCTTTCTCTGAGTTCAAAATCTCCCATCTGGAGAACAGAACCATAAGAAGTACAGTCTATGGTATGCTTAAAACTTTCCTTTTGTGGGCACCTGTTGGTTGAGTCGGTTGAGTGTCCACCTCTTGATTTTGGCTCAGGTCATGATCCCAGGGTCATGGGATCAAGTCCTGCATCAGGCTCTGCACTGAGTGTGGAGCCTGCTTAAGATTCTATCTCTCTCTCCCTTTCCTCCATCTCTCTCTCCCCTACTCATGCTCTCTCTCTCTCTTTCAAAACAACAACAACAAACAAACAAAAGTTGCCTTTTGTATTTATTTATTTTCTCTCCATCATTATTGCCATTGTTGTTCTCTCGTGTTTCTCATATAGATTAAACTGGATCACGTAATCAGGAATTAGTATACTTTTTCATTGTAGTAATTCACTACTTACATAACAAGTGGGAGGAATACATTGTACCAAACTACCTGTCATTTAGAATATAGAACTCTAGGGGCGCCTGGGTAGCTCAGTCGGTCAAGCATCTGACTTCAGCTCAAGTCATGATCTCACGGCTTGTGGGATCGAGCCCCGTGTTGGGCTCTGTGCTGACAGGTCGCAGCCTGGAGCCTGCTTTGGATTCTGTGTCTCCCTCTCTCTCTGCCCCTCCCCCACTTGCATTCTGTCTCTCTCTCCCTCTCCCTCTCTCTCTCTTTCAAATAAACATTAAAAAAATAGAATACAGAAGTCTATATACAACCAAATGCATATATTGGGACGAGAGTTGAAAAATATAAGGAAAATATGACATGAATTTCAAGTTGCATGAGACAGAAATCTAACTCAAACCAACTAAAGCAAAAAAAGAAATTTATTGGAAGGGTAGCTTGTAGAATTGAAGGAAAAGCTAAAGGAACCCCAATTATGATGTCATGGGTCTTTATGAAACCTATCCCTTGACCATTGTCTGTGGCCAGAGGAATTGACCCAGCATAGGGTCCACCTCTATAGAGTTGGGTGAAAATGGGGTTACATGTATATTTCTAGAACAAGAGGGAAAGAAAGGAGGTTGGACATATACAAACAAACATATGCAAATAATTCAACAACTCAGAGAAACAAAATAGGGCTCATAAAATAATTAAAGCTTGACTGGGTGCTAGAGAGACTGAATGTTTAGGTGTTTGCAGAAAAAAAAAAGCAGTATGAGAGAAAACTTCATAGAACTAGTAGAATTTCATTTATTTTTTAAGCTTATTTATTTATTTTGAGAGAGAAAGGGGGTGGGAGGGGCAGAGAAAGAGGGAAAGAATCCCAAGCAGGCTCAAAGAATCCCAAGCAGGCTCCTCATAGAGCCTCTTGTGGGGCTTGAACTCACAGACCACAAGATCATGACCTGAGCCAAAATCAAGAATCAGACACTTAGCCGGCTGAGCCACCCAGGCATCTCAGAACTTCATTTATTAATTCAAATACATATTTAGTGTTTACTCTGTGCTGGACATTATTGTAGACCCCAGTGAATAAAAGAGCAAAAATGTCCCTGTCATCATGGAGCTTACATTCTACAGGGGGAAGAAAGACAATAAACAGGATAAGTAAGTGAAGTATATTATATGTTAGGTAATGGTAAGTGCTGAGGGAAAAATATGAAGCTAAAGATATTCTTTGAAGTTGTTCTTTAAGGACTGGTAACAAGAAGAAAGAAAGGCATTGGGTAGAGGAGAAATCAAAGAAGGAAAACAAAGCTCTTGTTTCAAAAAACACAGTCTTATATTTTGTTAGTCCCTTCCAATTTGCAAAATATTTTTATACACATTATCTCATATTAATTCTGACAACATCTTGTGAGTTTTATTTTGTATTATTTTTATGCTGATTTTATAGACAAAGAAATCAAGTCAAATGGTGGTTAATAACATACCTGAAGATATGCATCTAGCAAGTAGCCAAGACTGATGTTAAGATGTAGACAATGTCTGCAATGTCATACTTCTTCACTAAAAAAAAACAAAAAAACAAAAAAACAAAAAAACACCCCCAAAAAACAAACAAACAAACAAACAAAACACAAGCACACTCTTTTTTCCTTTCTTGGTATCATAGCAGATCTTTCAGAAAATAGAGAGCATAGGGGAAGACCTTGGGAGCAAGAAAGCCAACATACAAAGCTTTGCGTTAGTAATTTTATCAACATCAGTACCTTGCTTAAACCTGCAAAAGCCAGGCCCCTCTCCCAGGCCACAAGCCTCAGGGGCCTCCACACTATGAAGTGTTTGTTTGTTTGTTTGTTTTTTAATTTCTAAGTCTCCTTGTGGCGCCTGGGACCACCCAGGGCCTGCAGATCCATTCAGAAAGAGAACCAAGCTGAGGCCAGGACCCACATTTCCCTGTCCTTCTCCTTAGGCATTCTCAGATCCTCTACCTTGCTCTTGGGATTGACCAGGGGCCCCAAGGAACTCTGTGATCACATCTATGGCACCATTATGAGGCCCTGCAGCTGACATGGTATTTGGTTATGGAATCATGCAAGACTGGTCCAGAAGAGTGGTATTGACACACTGATTTTATTTTATTTATTTATTTTTTAAATGTTTATTTTTGAGAGAGAGTGGGGGAGGGACACAGAGAGAGGTGGGGGGATAGAAGCGGGCTCTGTGTTGACAGCAGAGTGCCCAATGTGGGGCTCGAATCCATGAACTGTGAGATCATGACCTGAGCCAAAGTCAGAGGCTTAACTGACTGAGCCACCCAGGAGCCCTGACACACTGATTTTAGACAACGCTCACTCAGGTCAGATATGAGAAAAGTTTAGGACTTCAGCCTACTGGGGGTCAGCAATGGGTTCTTGGGCTTGAGCTGAATATTTGAGCCCGTTCATTGGTTCTCGCCCATCCATGTTCCAACTGTGGTAGTGCCTCTGATTTACAGCACCTGAAGTCAATGGGGTAGTAGCAGGCATCCTTTACTTCATGTACTGCTGATACGTAGGTCAATCTATACACCCCCTGTACATGTTTGACAGTCCTCCCGAGGTGACAACACTTAAATCATCCAAGGGCTTTTAAGATCCTTGCAGAGCAAAGCTAACAGATCCTTCTGATGAAGGTCTTCTCTTGCCTCCTATTGATGGGGTGACATTAATACTCTTTGGATCTATCTTAAACTGTGAAAGATGAGGCACAGACATTACCTCGAGAATGGAACCATTATTCTCTCTCTGAGCATGGGCACTTCACCCATCCTCCCTGCTAGTGGGCATGTAAAGAAAGCAGAAGTACAGCCAATACTGAAAGAAGTCACATTCTATAAATGTGATGAATATGGCCTTAAATAGCTCAAGAAAGCATGATTGGAAGATGTATTGTTCTATGTGAATGTTGTAAAATTCCTAATGGCAAATTTAACATGACCAAGAAAGAAACCATCATGCACATTTTCCTGCATATTTTGGGTAAGACTTGAATTCTTAGGCATCTCAAAAAAGTACAGAATGTGGAGAGCACCACTGGAAGCCAGTTTTCAAGGATGGTATGATAAATGAGTCATCATGTAGCCAGAATTAAATAAAGAGAATTAGGAACAGGCAAGAAGAGTTATATTGTTTCATGGTTCAGAAGAGCCATGGCAGTTTGTGAGTAACGTCAGCATTGCTATCTTTTCTTGTGGTAGGAGATGTAAAATTAGCCAGAAATAAGGCATTTGACAGTAAAGAACAGGAAAAAATGTTTCTTGGACCTGAAAAGGAATAAATTGTGCCTGGAGAGTACTGGCTCTCCAGCTGCATCGATTGGACAATAAACAAACACACAAGTATTTCTCGTCCAACCATGATTATAAATCTTTATGAGAAATCACTATCCCTCACGTGGCACTATGAATCTTGTAGTATACTTTTTACTTAAATTGTCTGTAGACAGGGGCCTTGCAAAAAATGGATGCTCAGTCTCCAACATGCCCTAGGAGTGGCCCTGACCTCTACTAGATTTCAACATCTGACTCAGTGATGCCCCCAAACATGCCCCTCAACTTCTCAACCTCTAGTTTAAAAACATGAAAAAGTTAGAGTTCTCCTAGACAATTATGGGGAAAACAATGAGAACTTTGATTTAGAATCAGAGAAGTAAAATGAAAACTTCTCCATAGAAGTATCAGTGGTCACATTTGAGGAAGAGTGGCGGGGGGAGTCTCTGGGGGGAGCACATGAGACCTTCTGTAATGTTCTTTTTTTTGCCCTGGGAAGTGGCTACATGGGTCCATTCACTTTGTGATAATTTATCAAACTGTGTGTCTATGATTTGCGCACTTTTCCATAAGCATGTTACACTTAGAAGTTTACCACACAAAAATGAAAAACCACCCATAGGCATAATTAGATTCTGAAGGAAAATGATTTGACAACATGAGGTCCAGTGGTCTGGAAGATAGTCTGTGCCCCAGCATTGCCTAAGGATTAATATGGTGGGTTTCAGGATGAGATAAGCTCTTCCTTTTACTTCTCCCATAACAAGTCAACCTCACAATTAAACTCAGCTCTGCTCACAGCATTTCCCCACCCTGCTTCACAAAATGGAAATTCTTGTAGAGGTTGTGTTCAGACATGCACAATGGAGACTGACACACAAGGCTTGGAGAACTTCCCAGAGGTGGTTTAAGAGTGATTATATAACATGTTAAGTCTGTGTTCCTTTTTCAAGCATAACTGAAACTTTGCCAAAATAACTAATTGCCAGCCTTTTCCCACTGACCCAAATAAAAAAACACACGGTAAATAAATTACAGTTCTGAAGCATACTCTAAAAAAGAAGGAGAAAGGAAGGAAGGAAGGAAGGAAGGAAGGAAGGAAGGAAGGAAGGAAGGAAGGAAGGAAGACACAGCCTGGTGTCCAAATGACATCACAGCCCTATGTGTTCAGACACAGCACACTCAACTGAAGAGCTTGATGCTAAATTATGTCTTTTTAAGTCATACCACCTGTGGAGAGTTAAAGGGAGAAAATAAATGAATTTAATGAATAAAATAAACCAAAACAATGACAAAAGAACTACCTCTCTCTTGCCCACTGGTTTTGGTCAGAAAAAGCAAACAAAGAATTTTTAACAAGTTGACATGTTTTAGGGGAGCCACAAAAATAAGCATGTGTCCATGTGTCCAAAGGCCTAATGAGACACAAGCAGTAGACCTAAAAGAGATTTAATACATTGCTTCTTTCCCTTCTGATTCCCTTTATGCCTGACTTTTATAGAACTCTGGTTTTATGGAGAAACTCGGAGTGTTTGCACTAGATTGATGTGTGAGTTCTCTTGAATGATGTTTCTCAATAACATGGGAGCTTGTGGTCTGTGTGGGAGTGGAGTTGTGAGGAAGGAGGGGCAGGAGCTGGAGGAAGGCAGAGGTGTACTGGGGCCAGCTTTATGACAGTTAGCTTTCACCATATCCATGTCCAGTGACTTCACTTCGTAGCTTGAAATCAGCACTGGTGGGAGTATCTACACCACTGAAATGGCAAGCACTATAGATCATGGCTTTAGCAGGTGGGGAGTGAAGACAGCTGGTTATTCAATACTAATACCAAGCAAGTGTTTAGGCAAAATCTGAAGTGACTGTATAGATACGGCAGTTTTTTAATTCATTCAACCACCTCCCTTAACAAAAATTAATTCTTGGGCCCCAGCATGGATAGAAAAGGGAGGAGACAATCCCACTGTATTCCATTCAAATTCAATCACACCTGGAGAGTTGTACTTTAAGGATGACACAGAAAAATTGCTATGTGCCAGAAGTACCATGGCATCTGAAGAATACTTGAAAGAACCAAGCACATTTCATCTGGGAGAAGAATGGATCTACTAAGGGTAACTTAATCTCTAGCCTCTCTCTCCACTCCTAGAGATCAGGGGGTGGGGCTACAGGTCCTAACTCTCTAATCATATGGTTGGTTCCTCTGGCAGCCAACTCCCATTCTGAAGCTATCTAGGGGCCCATCAAGAGTCAGCCTATTAGCATTCATTCATTCATTCAACAAATGTTCATGGAATGCTTTCTATGAGTAAAGTGGGGATTCAATGGTGTACAAGAAGACAGTCTCTGTCTTCTTGAGTATTTTTTTCTAAATTTTTTTATGATTTTTTAAAAAATTTATTCTTGAGAGAGAGAGAGACAGAGCATGAGCAGGGGAGGAGCAGAGCAAGAGAGGGACACAAAATCCGAAGCAGGCTCCAGGCTCTGAGCCATCAGCACAGAGCCTGATGCGGGGTTCGAACTCACAGACCATGAGATCATGACCTGAGCCGAAGTCAGACGCTCAACCGACTGAGCCACCCAGGCGCCCCTTGAGTATTTTTTTAAATAGGGTTCACACCCAATGTGGTGCTGAACATGGAGCTTGAAGTCGGATCAAGACCTGAGCTGCATCCAAAAGTCAATGCTTACCTGACTGAGCCACCCAGGTGCTCCCCGACTGTCTTCTTGAGTTTATATTCAGGTGGAGCAGAATGATAAAAACAAGAAAGCAGATTGATGATGATGATGATGATGATGATGATGAAGTGAGCTTTAAAATCCTGTGTAGGAAATAAACATGAGATACAAAAGCCATAGGAGATGGAAAATGCTATCTCCTAGATAAGACCCCTCAGAGGATGTGATATTAATCTAAGACCTAAAAACAGAAAGAATGAGCATGTAAAGAGAGAGGTAAAGAAGATGCTAAGGACAGGGCCCAAGAATGTGGAAGTGGAAGGAGCTTGGTGTGTTTGGGATCTTAGAAAGGAATAGTATGGCTTCAGGGAAGCAAGTGACAAAGAGAGTGGCTCAGGCCTGGAATGGACAGATAGGCAGGGGATTTCATGCAGGTCTTAGGAACAACCATGGGAGGAATTTGACTTTTAGTTCAAGACCAGTGGTGAACCACTGAAGAATTTTAAGTGGGAAGTGGTTTGATCAACTTATGTTTTGAGGAGCTCAAGAATCAGTGAGTGGGGTATGTGTGTGGACAGGGGAGCTGGGCATGAGAAAGGGAAGGGCTGATGGTACTCTGGAGGATCTCAGAGGGCAAAGTCAGGGCCATTGGGTAGAAGTTACAAGGAGGTGGATGTCAGGGAGTCAGATCACTTTAAGGAGGAATTTTGGGGTCTAACCCCCATCTTTGCCACTGATTACCATGTGCCTACCCCAATGGATGGTGCCAATGATCCATTATGGGAAGCACTGTGCTGCACAGGCTCAGGGCCACTATTCATGTCACAGTCCCTGCAAATGCAGTGCACTCCCTGTAAAGAATTCCTGGCCCAGCCCAGCCACATAGTAGGTGCTCAATAAATGTCAGCTGCTATTAGTAACAGTGGGCATTATACTTCCCATCATGGGGCAAACTTGTACCAAGAAAAGGTGGCCACTTATCAGGATGGTTGTAGAGGACAGCAAAAATAGAGGGCTGATTTTAATAGCAGTCCTCACAATGATAATTTTACAATTCTTTATTCTATCCCTTACACTACCCATTCTGTCATAGTCCCTATCTTTAATTCATTCTCCCTCCTCCCTTTCTTGTTAAAACCTTTCTGCCCTTGAGCAAAACAGAGGCAAGTTCTCACTTATCCTCCCTCTCTGCTCCATGTAAATCAAGGCCCACCTGTTTCTGCCAGTCCCTCACTTCCATGGGCTGAGTTGGCTCCCTTGGCCTTAGGAGAACATGGACTTTGAGCGTGTCTCATTTGACAGATCAGACAGCAACCCTTGCTACCCCCTGCTAGAAATGTGGGAGTCATGGAATGTGTACTCACTGCCTCTGTAGATAATCAGGTTCTGACTGAAGCTTTCAGATGTGGGGGTTACAAGACAAGTCTCACTGACTCACTCACTCTTTCCTACCCTGTGTATTGATTGACCTCCTACTGTGTACTAAAGCTGCTCTTGGGACTAGGGACACAGGAAATCCACAATAAATAAGAGACAATGATGACTTTCCTTTCATGGAGCTTTTTCTAGATGGGGCAGACAGAGACCACCAATTAACAAATGGGTAAAATACTTTTTGATAATGAGTGCTTCAAAAACCAAAATAAGGATGGTGAGTGGTGGACCACCACTTTAGACAGGGTGGTTATAGAAGGTAATGATACAAGTTTGAAGCATCCAGGTCTGGCAATGGGAGAGAAACAAAGCAAGAGTTGAATAATTAAGGTGACAGAGAAATTGAATGATACAGATGGGAGGAACTATTTTCAACTGCTCAGTGCAAATAGAATTTGTGCACACTCGGAGATGCTTTGACAACTATTTGCTAAGGTCAGTATGTGAGCAGAATCCTGGAACATAGGACAGAATTCCTGACTTTCTGTTTCCAGTTCCTCAACAGTGCTATTTAGACAAAATAGAAGTTTTGTGTCTTAGTCAGTTAGGGCTGCTATGACAGAATAGCATAGACTGGGTGACTTAAACAACAAAGATTTATTCCATACCATTCTGGAAGCTGAGAAATCCAAGACCAAGGCATCAGTAGATACAGCGTCTGGTGGGAATTTGCCTCTTGATTTGCAGAGGGACATCTTCTCCTTGTATCCTCACGTGGTAGAGAGCAGAGAGAGGGTTAGCTTTCTTCTACCTCTTGTAAGAACACTAATCCCATCATGGGGGGCTCTGCCCTTATGACCTAATTATTTTCCAAAGGACCTTCCTCCTAATAACATCCTTATTGGAGTTAGGGTTTCAACATAAGAATTTCCAGGGGACATAAACCTTCAGTCAATAACACTTGGTAAACAATATTTGTTATATTTGTTGACCTAAATCGTCTTGAATTAACTCAAGAAGCATAACAAACGGGGAGAAAAAATTATTTGTATTGAGAAGTTCCTGAGTGACAAATCTATGAAGAGCATTATCCATACATTCTCCTGTCTCTGCTCATGCCTCTACCAAAGATAGACCAGTCCAGACAACCAGGCCAGACTATAGAGTAGTCAGGACACATGGGATGAAATTAGGTAGCCCAAATATAAAAATAATCTTTGAAATGAGAGTGGTTTTGGGGACCAGCCATCTGCAGAAGATACCCATTTGGGAACTATTTGGAAATGTCAAGTAGAGATGTTCTAGAGAAGAACCAAGTGCAATTAGGACAACTAGAGCATGGGTACAAGTCAGTCCTGGGATCTAATTTGGAAACTTTCTTTCTCTACTCCTAATAACTGTGGTCTTTAGTGCAGTAAAAGGGGGGGTCTCTCATAGGAAGGACGTTTGTTTCAGTGAGCTCCAGGGGAGAGGTACGTCTGGATCTGCCAGTGTAATTATAGTTCTATTTGGCAAGTCAACCCCTTCCTAGAACATTACTATCCAATGAAAGTCCCTGGTTCAGATCTCAATGCAACATTGTGATTATAATTTCTAGCTCCTGTGCATCTTTCCCACAGAAAGAGAGTGTACTGACCAGCCAATGTGAGCATGTAGCAACCCTTGGCATTTCTGTTCTTACTGAACAGAAATCATCGGTATTCTGGTTTATACATCAATCTTGTGTGAAATTTCTTTTTTTGCCCCTTAGTTTCTTTAAGACAATTTTTTAGAGCAGTTTAAGTTCATAGTAAAATTGAGAGGAAGATACAGAGATTTCCTAAATATCCCCTGCCGCCATTCATGCATAGCCTCCCCCGTTATCAGTATCTCCCACCAGAGCGGTACATTTATTATGAGGAACGCACTTTAACACATCATCACCCAAAGGCCAAAGTTTACCTGAGGGTTCACTTTTGGTGTTGTAAACTCTATGGATTTAGGCAACCGTATGAGGACACCTATCCAACATGACAGTATCATATGGAATAAACTGGCCTAAAGATCATTTGTGCTCTGCCTGTTCATCTTTCCACCCTGAACTCTGTTAACCACTGATCTTTTTACTGTCTCCACAGTTTTGCCTTTCCCAGAATGTCATATAGTTGGAATCATACCCAATGTAAACTTTTCAAAATGGGCTTCTTTCACTTAGTAATAAGCATTTAAGTATCTTCCATGGCTTTTCATAGCTTGAGAACTCATTTCTTTCTAGCACTGAGTGATATTTCATTGTCTAGATGTACCACAATGTATCCATCCACTTACTAAAGGACACCTGGGTTGCTTCCGAGTTTTGACAATTTTGAATAAAGCTGTTATAGACATCTGCATGCAGGTTTTTGTGTGGATATACCTGAGGACCAGATCCGGTTGTTGTTTCCTTCAGAGGCCATTCTTGGGTCAGCTGGCCTTCATCTACAACATTTCAAGTTTGTCTATTTCTTCTTTTTAAAATTTTTTTAATGTTTATTATTTAAAAAATTTTTTTTAACGTTTTATTTATTTTTGAGACAGAGAGAGAGACAGAGCATGAACAGGGGAGGAGCAGAGAGAGAGGGAGACACAGAATCCGAAACAGGCTCCAGGCTCGTTCTGAGCCGTCAGCACAGAGCCCGACGCGGGGCTGGAACTCACAGACCGTGAGATCGTGACCTGAGCCGAAGTTGGACGCTTAACCGACCGAGCCACCCAGGCACCCCAATGTTTATTATTTTTGAGAGAGAGAGAGAGCACCAGGTAGATAGGGGAAGAGAGAGAGGGAGACAGAGGATCCATAGCAGGCTCCAGTGCTGTCAGCAAAGAACCTGATGTGGGGCTTGAACTCACAAAACACGAGGTCATGACCCGAGCCGAATTCAGGCATAACCAACTGAGCCACCCAAGCGCCCCTCAAGTTTGTCTATTTCTAGTCTGGCTGCTTAGATTTGTTCCAGCGTAGCAACTGCCTTTTCTCACATGCACCGGGCAGGATGGTCTCCACATAATGGGGCTTGGAGATTAAGAACCCAACTTCATTTCTAAGTGTCATCTATTTGGGGCGCCTGGGTGGCGCAGTCGGTTAAGCGTCCGACTTCAGCCAGGTCACGATCTCGCAGTCCGTGAGTTCGAGCCCCGTGTCGGGCTCTGGGCTGATGGCTCAGAGCCTGGAGCCTGTTTCCGATTCTGTGTCTCCCTCTCTCTCTGCCCCTCCCCCGTTCGTGCTCTGTCTCTCTCTGTCCCAAAAAAAATAAATAAACGTTGAAAAAAAAAATTAAGTGTCATCTATTTTAGGACGATGATGTTAAAGTTTAAAAGTAATCGAGATCACACGCAGCGCCCTGGAACCCGATTAAACAGTTCTGCTAAATTGCAATGCCTCGTTGGGCCGAGACGGTGATCGGGATGCTCTAGGAGAGCAATTCCCAAAGCCTGTTCTAGAAGCCACTGGTATCATGAAACAAATCATCTGGGAAATTCTGGGATAAACAAAGTTAAACCCCATTTGTTTTTACTATTGTTGGTTGGTTGGTCCATTATTTTTTAAGCACAGAACTCCTCCTAGGCTTATTTTAACCTTGACTAACAAGGCTGACCATCCAAAAGTAAGATCCGCAGGAAGCTTTTCCCGAAATGACCAGAAATCCCTTTTACCGAGAAGCATTGTTCAGAACTGGTGTCCCAAGGTAGACACTCTGGAAAACACGACTCTTTAATCCCCCCCACCCCCAAGTCTGTCATGAGGTTTGAGTCTCAGGGAAAGCTGTGGGGGGTGGGAAAGCCAAAGAGAGGGGACAAAAGAACTTTCCAGGGCATGGCAGCTCCTGAGGGAAGGGCATCAGGAAGAAAAGAAACTGCGCGGGAAGTGGGGAGAAAGGCAATTGCTCCCTTATACCAGCAGTTACCCCCCCCCCCGTACCCCCCCAGGGTGGCTGAACAGAGGCAGGGACACCAGCCTGTGGACCCAGAGGGAGTGCAGCTCCTGGAGTTGGCAATACAGTCACTCTGCAAAATGGACAAGAAGAGGGCCAAGGTAAACATTTGAGAAGAAGCAATAATGTAACTTTTTAGCAAAAAAAAAAAAAAAAAAAAAAAAAAAAAAATATATATATATATATATATATATATATATATATACATATATATATGGACTCTTCCATTCATTACCAAAGCGAATAATCCCTAATTGACAGACGGGATGGGGAAGTGTTGAGGGGGGAGGAGGGATTGGAGATGGGGGTTGGGTGGGGGGGGAACACTCCCTCCTACTATGGGTCACTCCAATTGTGTGTGTGTGGGGGGGGGCTCGCCCCCACCCCACCGCCGCCCCTGCATTGGGTCACTCTCCTTGTGAGGACCGGCTGGGCTGCTTCTGCCCCTGACCTGAGCTCCGTGATTTAAGAAGCAGAACATGTATCTATCTCCCTTCTCTTGGAGAGTAGAGCTCATCAAGAAGTGTGTCTCAATTTCTATAAATACACAAAGAAAAGCAGCGCAGCATTTGGCCGTGTCAATCAAAAGAGAAACTGGAGCAGAAACCCCCTCCTCCGAAGACAACCCCTGAAACCCGAAGAGAAATGTCTACGTGTGCGATAGAGGTTGGCCGGCACTTGATCTTTTTCAGAATCCGATTCGTGAAATTCTGTAGAAGTTTTGTGAACTGGCACCTATACTGCAGAAGTTTGTCCCACACAAATGTTACTTCTGCCACCTTTCTGATAAAAAGAAGGAGGTGATCCTGGAGGAAGGTACAATTCGGCAATATGCTCTCATTTTGAAACCTTTCAAGTGCAAGTAACATGTTCTCAGGCCCAAAACACCACTTTTACTCATTTACAGATCAATAATTTAGAAACCTTTTTTTTTTTTTTTAATTTTTTTTTCAACGTTTATTTATTTTTGGGACAGAGAGAGACAGAGCATGAACGGGGGGAGGGGCAGAGAGAGAGGGAGACACAGAATCGGAAACAGGCTCCAGGCTCCGAGCCATCAGCCCAGAGCCCGACGCGGGGCTCGAACTCACGGACCGCGAGATCGTGACCTGGCTGAAGTCGGACGCTTAACCGACTGCGCCACCCAGGCGCCCCGATACCTTCTTAATTCCAGGGGGAAAAAATGATCTCCAGTTTGAGATTTAGCAGATCGACTTTCAGGCTAGTTAATTTTTATGTACTTGCTTGCTTCCTAGTAGTAGTTCTACAAGTCTTGAAACGGCAGGACAAGATAACTGCGGATGCAGCCCAAGGACACCAGCCCCGCGCTCTTGTTTCCGACAATCCCTGCCTGAGCTTGGTCCCTACCTGGTGCCGAAGGCTGCACTCTTAGCGAGGCCCGCTTCCTGAACGCATTACCCGTCTTATAAAGTCCCACTGGGACGTTTGCAGCAGCATGTCCTAATCGCTTGCAGGGTGTGGAAGCACGGGCATACACACATGTCCTCAAACCTAGGAGAGCAGAATCCAGTCCTGCCTGTCTCCTCTTACTGGGCACTCTCGGAGCTGGAGCTCAGCACAGCGGCACAGAAAAATCAATGTTCCTTTTTGCCCTCTGGCTTCTCTGTCTCCTTCACGTTCATGTTATGCATTTCCTGGTAAAGCCCAGGGGTGGGAAAGGCTCTGTGTATACAGGGGCTGTTGCTGGCTGCTGTTTTCTCAAATCTCCCTGGGAAGTGCTCAGGGGCCCACTCTGCTGGAAGGCGAGAAGACTCTGGAGGAAACTACACCTTGCCCACCTCAGCCTGACTCCAGAGAAGCCATTTATAGAAAATATACCGAGTAATAACTTTGGGGGAAAAAAGCTAAACCTCCTCAAATGCACGCATTGGTTATAAGCTAGAATCTGTCTGCAGAGATGTGAAGAAAAGGAGCAGCCTCAGAGCAAGAGCGATGCGGTGGGGGCAGGAATAGGAGGGATACTTGGATTCTCCACAGCTGTGGCTGCTGTGCACCTGCTTACTAGAGAAGGAGCTTCCTGCTGCCCCAAACGTGATCTCATTTCATTTGGATAACAATCCCTGCGAAGTTGATATTCTTATTCTCATTTTTGCAAATAAGGAAATTGAGAGGCAGATATTAGGCAACTTTTTCCCAAAGTCCGGCAAAGGAGGGAGCTGGCGTTAGAATCCAAGTGTGACAAGCAGTAGAGACTGATGGTTCCAAGATAGGCTCTGGGGTTAGAATCCTGCCTGTCCTAGTTGTAAGTGCAGCTGTAGGCAAATTACTTAAGCTCTTTGTGCTTCAGTCTCCATATCTGTAAAATGGGAACTAATAATAGCAGTTACCTCATAGTGTTGTTTTTCCCCCACATTTGAGGTATAATTGACAAAATTGTAAGATATTTAAAGTATACAGTGTGATGATCTGAGATACATACACATTCTGAAAGGATCCTCCTATCACTCCTATCAAGTTTATTAACACATTCATCATCTCGCATATTTGTTTCTTTTTTTTTTTTTTGGATGAGAACATTTAAGTTTTACTTTTGTAGCAAATCAATGATACAACACAGTGTTATCAGCTTAATCACCATGTTATACATTTGATCCTCAGATCCACCACATTATTCATCATATACCTGAAACCTTTTACCCTTTTACAAACCTCTCCCTATTTCCCTTACCCCCCAGCCCCAGGCAACCACTTTTCTACTCTCTGTGTTTACGAATTCAATTTTCTTTTTTTTCTCAATGTTTTTTTTTTTTTTTATTTTTTTTTTTATTTTTGGGACAGAGAGAGACAGAGCATGAACGGGGGAGGGGCAGAGAGAGAGGGAGACACAGAATCGGAAACAGGCTCCAGGCTCTGAGCCATCAGACCAGAGCCCGACACGGGGCTCGAACCCACGGACCGCGAGATCGTGACCTGGCTGAAGTCGGACGCTTAACCGACTGCGCCACCCAGGCGCCCCACGAATTCAATTTTCTTAAAAAGATTTCACATATAAGCAATACCATACAGTATTTGTCTTTCTCTGTCTGGCTTATTTTACTTTGCATAATGCCCTCAAGTTCCATCCATATTGTTGCAAATGGCAGGATTCTCTTCTTTTCTTTTAAGATTTTATTTTTAACTAATCTCTACACCCAACGTGGGGCTCCAATCCACAACCCTGAGATCAAGAATCACATGCTCCACTGACTGAGCCAGCCAGGCACCCCTAGGATTCTCTTCTTTTGAAAGTCTGTATAATATTCCGTATACTTGTTATATAATATTCAATGTACTTGTTGGATTGCTGTTAAGCTTAAAAAGCATGATGTGCTTAAAGTGCTTAGCAAGTGCCTGGTACACACATTGAAAATGCACTATAAATGTAAGCTATTACTGTTATTATTCTGAAGGTGATGGGGGAAAACAATTTATCAATACTAGATAATAAACAGGCAACTTAGGTGATGATGGGGACCAGTTTCAAAGGTTCAGATTTTTCTAGAAGTCTTGTTCTGCTAAAAGTAAACCATGTAAATAGGCTTTGCCAGTCTTCCGAATACTCTCATCACCAGAAAGAGGAAACAACAAGGGAACTGCTATTCTTGACTTAATTCTGACGAAAAAGAACTTGATGGCTCTTGTGTAACTTCCAGGAACCTAGAGAAAAAATGACTACGTCATTCCGGGTCAAAGAGAGGAAAAGGATCATCAGGCTGAACTGACGTGAGTCCTGGAGTTTGAAAAACAGGCTTTAGAAAGTTCAGAAAAACGATAGCTGTGCCATTGGCCTGAAATACCATTCACAAGAAAGGGAAATTCTGAAAGAGGCAATAACAACAAAGAAGAAAAACTGTGTCAGGTCGAACACTCATAAATAAATCCTATGAAAAAGAACAGGTGATAGCTGCCACAGAAAAACTTCTCTGAATTGTTCCAATTTCCACAGGATGTGTATAAAGGGCAGAAGGATGTACACTCAGGGAGGCCATGCCCTGTGCTCAGAGCCCGTGCTGGGAGAGGTGGGAGGGACAGGCTGTCATTAAACATGAGGCCTGAGTCGTACTTTATACACATTATTTAATTTTATTCTTCACAATCTCAAAAGGTAGATGTTGTGAGTTTCGTGTTTCGGAGTGTGATATCGTGATACAATAAGAAATATATATTCGGTCTCCGTTCCTCATTCCTGGCACAGTGCTTCTAAAACGCTTGTCATTTCCTAAGGGGTAGGGGTGAGAGGAGCACCTTTTGTTATTCATAATAAGCCCCCTCACACACACCTGAGTTTATGCTAATCGGGTGACTCCTGCTGAACCCCTGGGTAGCTTTTGGGGGCTGGTTGTCTAACCACTTGATTAGACACTTAGAACTTTCAGCCCCACCCCCAGTCTTTGGGGAGTGGGGAGGGCCTGGAGATTGCATTACTCAACAACGGCCAATGGCTCAATGGTTTAACCAATTGTCTTTAGATAACAGAACCTCCAATAAACAATCCCTCTTTGAAACAACATGGTTCAGAGCACTTCAGGGCTGGTGACCATACAAAGGTGCTGGAGGGGTGGTCAGCCTGGAAGCGCTGTGCCCTTCCCTCCACAACTTGCCCTGTGCATCTCTTCCCTTTGGCTCTCCCTGAGCTATGTCCTTTTATAATAGACTGGCGACATTAAGCAGCTGCCTTCCTGAGTTCTGTGAGCTGTTCTAGCAAATTACTGAACCTGAGGAGGGGGTCATGGGAGTCTCTGATTTAGAGCCAGTTGGACAGAAATTGGCATCTGAAGTGCGATGAGCCCTTAGGCTGTAGGATTTGTGCTAGGTCCAGGTAGGTAGTCAGTGACAGGATCTAATTGACTTCTGGGACAGCCTGTTGGCACCCATGGAGAGCTGCGTGGTCGGGAAAGCCCACACACCTGGTGTCAGAAATGTCCAGAGGGTAAAAACCGGTCTTCCAAAGACAAAATAAGAAATTTGTGTTGGAGAGGTTGAGAGATTTCCTGGGGATCACATAGGAAGTGGACAGTAGAGCTGGGTTTGAAATCCAGAACTGTCTGAATGTGAAGTCTAAGCTCTTTACCACAGCTCTGCCTGCCTCTTCTGCCGCAGAATGACCTTGGTTCTGAATGTTTGGAGTAAGGGGCCAGGAGTGCTTTGGGCACTACACAGACATTTTGGTTCCCCCTACTTGGATGAGTGTTTTCTTCACATTCTATCAACTTTCAAGGATGGGTTGGACAGTGGAGAAGGCCAAGAGTCAAGGTCACCAAAGTAAAGGCTGCCCAGGTAGGGTGTACCACCATCCTGATGCTGCAGGCTTGAAGCCGGGGCCTGGCATCTGCTCCCTTCTCAGCATTGCTGTTCCCATCAGTATGTCCCCAGGACCTAACTCTGATTGTCTGCTCCGTGATAAAGCTAGCCAGCCTCTCTTTATCAAGAAAAGATCTTATATAATCCTGAGGCTATAGACAGCAACATTTTGAAAATTGAAGCTCCAATAATCTTCTGCCATGAATCTCATACTAGGTATTAATTGAAGAGATAAGTCTATATAAGGAAAGGGTGCATGCATGGAATTTAAATGCCATTAACTAACCTAGGTTCAAACCTAGTCTAAAATCCAAGGAAAGGTCTAGGTACAAGCTCTCATAGATGTCCATCCAAATGGTGACACAGGAAATCTGCAGCTGGTGTGGGGCCTCAGCCATGAGAAGGGTTCAGTTCAGGGTTGGGAAAGCCAATCACTGAAGGATCAGAGTAACAAGCAGGAACTATGTCCATCGGAAAAGAGGGAGAAAGAGACCCAGTCACAGGAGAGAGCTAGGATATCAAAGGCAACATGTCAAACTGATTAGAGGTACTAACCCATGATCCTATCTGTTCCCTTTACTCAAAGGTTGGGGTGGGAACCTCAGTTAGATGAGGCGTAAGGTTTAGAGGATTACAGGAATAGATGCAAAGCAGACCATTATGTCATAAACCTATGCCAGGTCAATTTACTCTGGGGCAAAATTTATGCTTTATATCTTACCTTATGTAAGCTATTTATTATTTTGTTTATGGACAGTATCCATGAGGTTGCTATTTTTAAGCATAGCAACCTTAATTCGTTGACATTATTAAATATGTATTTCTCGGACACTGGGTAGAGATACAGCACAGTGTTGAGCGGAACAGAGTTTCAAAAAAGGAAAAGAGGTGCCATCTGCCTTCAGGAGCTACTATCCAACAAGGAAGAAAGCACAAATGAAACAGTAAAATAATAACATGAAGACAGTTGCAAAGTGCCAGGATGAACCGTGGTTATGGCATATGGCACGGGAGCTCACGGGGAGGAGAGGGGGCTGAAGGCTGGTGGGGGAGGGACAGTTTGGCAGAGCAGAGGTCTTGTGCTATGTGCTGAAGGCTTTCGCTCAGCAGAGTAGGGAAAAAGGGCATGGTGGCTGAGGGTACAAACAATGGAAGGATGCCCAGGTGGCAGACATGTGGATGGGGAGGGGCAGGAACAAGATGAGGCTTCTTGGAGCAGTGCTGGTCACTGTGAGCCCTCGAGGAAAACAAGTCTGGACTATTAGGAGGTGGTCAGGTTGTTCCAGTCTGAAGGGTTGGACTTCCTCAGAAGGCAGGTGGTGACTGTCAGATCCCAGGCTCATGCAGGATGTTTAGAGGAAAGCAGGGGCCAGGAGACTGGGGTGTGCACTAAGGGTGGGATTATGAAACCTGGATTTAACCAGGAACAGTGGGAACAGAAAGGGAGGAAGGAATGGGTTTGAGAGACATAAATTTGGTTTTTGGAAAAAGAAAAGAAAACTTGTCCATAACCCATACTGCTTTAGAGTGAAACTGCCGTTCACACGTTGGTACACATTTTCCAAAACTTTTTCCCCCTCATTTATGTACTTCCTCGGTTTGAGTCGTGTTCTGCTAGGTTACTAGCTGTGCGATCTTGGGCAAATTACTTGGCCTCTCAAGTCTCTTGGTTTCCACTTTCCTCAACTGTACATGGGGCAAATCAGCCACCTTGTTGGGAATAAATCAGATAAGCTATGTAAGTTCACTTAGCAGAGGCGCTTGCACATAGAGAAAGCTCAATCATTACTTGGGTATTATTATTAATTCTATGTTGTTCATTTTTATACTTGCACAGCGTGGCTATACCATGATTTATTCAACCATTCCCTTACTGGTACACGTTTAGGATGTTCCTAGTATTGGGTTTTTTTTTTTTTTTTTTTTGTAATTGTTGTTAGTACAAACAATGTTGCCATAAACAAGCTTGTACATCTAACTTTTAAAAACCCGTGTTATAAATTGATTCCAGAAAGGGAGAAGCTGACACATTTTAAATGTTGATACATATTGGAAAGGATACCTAGGAGTTAGCAGCTGTTTAAGGAGAATGAATCCAATATGCTTTCTTCCATTAACAACGTTTGAGCCAGCAGTGCCAAAATGGAAAAACAAACAAACAGACAAAAACAAAAGACACCCAAAACACTTTGAAAACTGCCTTGTAGGGGCACCTGGGTGGGTCAGTCAGTTAAGCATCTGACTTTGGCTCAGGTTGTGATCTCTCAGTCTGTGAGTTCGAGCCCCATGACAGACTCTGTGCTGACAGCCTGGAGCCTGGAGCCTGCTTCCGAGTCTGTGTTTCCATCTCTTTCTGCCCCTCCCCTGCTCGCTCTCTGTCGCTCTCTGTCTCTCAAAAACAAATAAACATTAAAAAAAAAAAAGAAAGAAAAGAAAGAAAACTGCCTTGTTCATGCACAATTAAAATAACTATATTCTTTCCTTCCCAGTGTCATGGATCTTAACAAGTCAAGTATTACACATTGTTGTTTTAGGTTGAATGTGTCCTCCCAAAAATGATGCTGAACCCCAACCCCAGTAACCTCAGAATGTGATTCATTTGGACAAAGCATCTGGAGAGCTGTAATCATGTTTAAATTAAGGCAGGAGAGGGATTCTTAATCCAATAGGAGCAGTGTCTTAAAAAGGGGGAAAGTTGGACACAGAGACAGCAGAGAGTGAAGACAATGCGAAGACAAAGGGAGAAGACAGAGTCTACAAGACACGGAGAGAGGCCTGAGGCACATCCTTCCTCGGAGTCCTGGGTTGGTTCCTTCCCGGGTTGGACTGCCTGCCTCCAGAAACGGAGACACTGAGTTTCTGTTGTTAAACCACTCAATTTGCTGTAGTGTGTTGTGGCAGCCCTGAAAAACTAATGAAATTGTCATAAAAATGACAGGAAAAAAAATTTTTTTTAATTTGGTGTATGTCAATTGGATGAATCAAGATCCTTGATTCATGATACATTGTGATCATTGGGCTGTGAATGGTAGCCTAAATTTATTTACGTATTATTTTAGAGTTTTTATTCATTTATTTTGAGAAAGAGAGAAAGAGAGTGCAGAAGCAGGGGAGAGACAGAGAGAGACACAGAGAGAGAGGGGGTGAGAGAGAGAATCCCGAGCAGGCTCCGCACTGCCAGCATGAAGCCCAGTGCGGGGCTCGGACTCACAAACCGTGAGATCATGACCTGAGCTGAAATCAAGAGTCAGATGCTTAACCAAATGAGTCACCCAGATGCCCCTATTTACTTATTTAAAAAAACTTTTTTTAAATGTTTTATTTATTTTTGAGAGACACAGAGAGACAGAGTGTGAGCAGGGGAGGGGCAAAGAGAGAGGAAGACACAGAATCCGAAGTAGGTTCCAGGCTCTGAGCTGTCAGCACAGAGCCCGACCTGGGGCTCAAACCCACAAACTGGGAGATCATGACCTAAGCTGAAGTCAGAAACTTAACTAACCAAGCCACCCAGATGCCCCTATTTACTTATTTTTAAATAAGTGTAATGAACATGTAATAAACATCGATGAAACCATCTCCCAAAACAAAAGTTATGACAGAAAATAACTCACACCTAATCATACATTCCCCAACAAACATGGCCCCTGACCTCCCCACCATTATCCTGAATTCTGAACTCATTTCCTTGCTTTTCTTTCTACATATTTTTATTGTATTCCTAAACTGCAAGTATTTTTACAAATGTTAGTTGCTTTACACTATATAGAGGGTATCATGTAGCATATAATCTTTGAGACTTTTTTATTTAATATCATATTGCTAAGATTCATCCATCTTGTTGCATGTTGCTGTACATCATTTGTTATCCTACTTCGGTGTTTTGACATAAAATGTCCTGATGTCATAACTGGTTCTTTAGGAACATGCGTACATTCCCATTCTTCCTGACCCCATTGTTCCTACTATTTTAGCTTAAAGGCCTGATGCGGACCTTGTATTTCAGGAAAGAGGAGTCTCTCTGGCTCACGTGCCATGAGGACTTTTGGGACTCACAGCTGCAGGGACCTTCCTGCCTCATTATTCGTCATATCTTTGTTCATTGTGACTCTCAGAAATTTATCCCCAACAGCTATGAGGACTTACTTCTTAATATGAAGCATTTCCCTTTGGTCATCAACCAAGAGGACAGAACAGTTCGGTGACTCATGTTGCTCAGATTTCAAAGGGTGAGTAAAGGGAAATGTTAATATGAGTCAGAATTTACCCAATGGCTTTGAGTAAATACCCCCAAAATAGTCTTCTTCCCTTGGGTTCCTGAGTGAGAGCAGCATGGTGATCCTTCCCATAGGGAAGCAGTGCGGTGAGGTAAGAACAGCATGGCCCTGGCTGGCAGAAGACCTGGTGGCCATAATCCACCACACTGCCCCTACCTCTTACTTTGTGACCTTGGTTGGGCAAGTCGCCGAATTGAGTAGTTGTTAGAAATACTTTGGGCAATGCTCAACATCACTCCTCACCAGGGAAACACAAATCAAAACCACACTGAGATACCACCTCACGCCAGTCAGCGTGGCTAAAATGAACAAATCAGGAGACTATAGATGCTGGAGAGGATGGGGAGAAACGGGAACCCTCTTGCACTGTTGGTGGGAACACAAACTGGTGTAGCTGCTCTGGAAAACAGTGTGGAGCTTCCTCAAAAAATTAAAAATAGATCTACCCTATGACCCAGCAATAGCACTGCTAGGAATTTACCCAAGGGATACAGGAGGGCTGATGCATAGGGGCACTTGTACCCCAATGTTTATAGCAGTACTCTCAACAATAGCCAAATTATGGAAAGAGCCTAAATGTCCATCAACTGATGAATGGATAAAGAAATTGTGGTTTATATACACAATGGAATACTATGTGGCAATGAGAAAGAATGAAATATGGTCTTTTGTAGCAACGTGGATGGAACTGGAGAGTGTTATGCTAAGTGAAATAAGTCATACGGAGAAAGACAGATACCATATGTTTTCACTCCTATGTGGATCCTGAGAAACTTAACAGAAGACCATGGGGGAGGGGAAGGAAAAAAAAAAAAAGGCTAGAGAGGGAGGGAGCCAAACCATAAGAGACTCTTAAAAACTGAGAATAAACTGAGGGTTGATGGGGGGTGGGAGGGAGGGGAAAGGGGGTGATGGGCACTGAGGAGGCCACCTGTTGGGATGAGCACTGGGCGTTGTATGGAAATCAATTTGACAATAAATTTCATATTAAAAAAAAAAGAAATACCTTGAGCAGCTCTTTCTGGGTCCTATCTTTGTGCTTTAATAAAAACACCTTTTTGCACCAAAAAAAGAAAAAAGAAATACCTTTTAGTCCTAAGATCAGAGGCCACTCTGCTTGTTCTCTCTTTTTTTATAAAACTTAACCCATTTTTAGTTCTTGAAACGTCTAAGTAGGGTCTATGGAACCAGCCCAGTTTTTCTTCACCAGTATAGCAAAATTTTGAGGAAACAAAGACTGATGGCTATCCAGTCCTCATGTCTGGCCATGAAGTTCAGGCTTCACACTCAGAACTCTACAGCCAGAGCCAGACAGAAGCTGCCTCAAGAGCTTCTGGAGATGGATCTTCTGAGCCGGTGGAAGGCAGTCCATGGTCCATGCATGTTCTTTCACTTGTCTGCTTTCTTTGAGAAGCACAGGTTATTGTGTGTGCTCTTTGATGCTTTTCTGAATGCTATATGCAGTGTAAATATGAAAATGAAATGACCTCTGTGCCGTAAATTAAGGGATTGGCAGAAATGGCTTATTATGAAGCTGAGGTATATGAAATGTAGAATTTGCTGGGTTGGCAGATTAATCCTATTTATGCTGGGGAAAGTATTCCATGATATTAAAGGATTTATTTGTTTACTAATCTGCTTCAGACTTCGGAGGCCTTGTTACAAAATAAGCAGGTGGAGGAGAAGGAAAGGGTCAGAAAGAAGAGGTTAAGTGAAAAAGAGACCGTTTTCATTCCCTTTTCTGCTCTAAATTTTGTTAACCCAACACCTAATGAGGACTTCTAAAACACTGTAGAATCCATCCATAAATACAGCATGGATTATTTATAGTATGGACTAGGTAGAGGGGTTTTGTTTGTTTGTTTTGTTTTACACAGTTAATGTGATCATTCTCTGTAAACACACAAGCAAGAATATATTACTTCTGCTATTTCAAACTCAGGTTTAAAAGAGCTGTTTAAGAAAGAAGCAATGAAAAATGTATTTAGGTTTCTAACAAGCTTTAATCTTTATCACTAGATTTATTGGGAGCAATCATCAATAATTATTTCAATTTGGAGCAGTCTCTTAATTTTTAAAACCCCCCTCCCCTCAAATGCAAACAAACGTTTGCTTTACTGTTGCCTTTTTCCTCCTGGATGGACTGCACAGTGCAATAGCCAAACATCCTCTTAATCTCTTTTTCAAAGACTATAACCCTCTTTTGGGTAAAGCAGTCATTTTGTTTTGTTCCACTGCACCTTGACAATGCCGAGAAAACATAATCCTTTGCTTAGAATAGAACCTCAGATTTGCTGTTCCATTACCCGGTAGCCTAAGCATTTGTATTAAAAGACAGTTAAGCTTTTTTCAGTGAGGCATTTCCTTCCTTACCTTCCTCACAGAAAGTTCTACTTTATTTTTAGTAATATCCTGGCTCCTGGTATTGTATTTGTGCACATAATCCCTTCACAATCATGCTTAGCCCTCTGGTGGCACCTTCCCTCGAAGGAACTCAAAGGCCTTTACAAACATTAATTAGTTCTCCCAGCATCCCCGTGAAATGGGTGAGTATTCTATTCCGATCGGTATATTATTATCCACATTTTGTGATCTGGCCAAAATTCTTTTACTTTCTTCCCCAGTGTGCTTCCTAATGGAATTCACCTTTAGTCCGCTGGAGCTGGCCAGTTAAGTGCATGGTAAAGGAACGAACCGCAACAAAAGGAAACACAAAAGAAAGATGTGAAGTGTGGTGTACAGAAAGTTTGGTGGACCAGAATGTGGTGGGGAGCGAGAAGACCCTCCCCATCCTCCACCTCCACTGATACACTAGGGAAGGAGAGAGGGGATAAGGGCACGAGGACCTTCTCTTCCCCAAGACCAGAGGAGAAACCTGACACAGGGAGACAATGACAGACAACTTCCGCCCAGAGCGATGGACAAGTTCCTGTGATTCAGAGCTATTGGACCATTTGCAGGGCTGGTGGGCTCCATGATGATGAACTTTAACCCAACCTAACAGGTGAAAAAGACAAGTTGCTCTCAGAAGCCACTGGAAAAATCCTTACCGTTCTTCGGGATTAGTACGATCTCGCTCTGTGCTAAAACTTCACTGTAATACTTTTTCACCAACTTTTTGTAAGAAAACTTACCAAAAATCTCAACATTTTACAAAAGTTTGGGTCTCCATGACTTACAAAATATCTGAAAATGTATGTTAACATGTCTATATCTACTTAAATGATTCCAAGTCCTAGTTTTTACTAGACATTTTGTTACTAAAATGGGAGCCGTGTGGAGGAATAAAGTGGCAAACTGTGAAAGGTGAACCCAGGAGACATAGGACCAGGTTTTTCTTGATTGAACCTGCAAAAGCTTAGTAGAAGCGGAAGAAATGGCTCGCTGTTATGCTTTAACCCTCAGCCAATAAGCTCTTTCGCACTCATTCGATCACCCCCATCAAGCTTTCTAAGAATTCCTACTGAGAAGTTATATGGAGGAGGCAAAGCACAGAAGTGCAATTTTTTTTTGTGTGTGGAAATATGCAAAAAAAAAAAAAAAAAGGATTTTTTAAAACATTTGGTACAGAAGCCAAGTGATTTTCCTTAACTTATAATGGAAATTGGGGATTACATTTGGACTGGTTTTAGGCTGTTATATGCTAAAATAACATGGAGGAAAAAAGAGATAGAAGGAAATTATAAAAATGATACGAATTTAAGGTAAAATATATGAATACGATCGATGACAGGAAATTCTTTGTGCTTTAATTTCATGACCACTGACCCTCGTGGGAACTTAGCTCTGCCCTGCCATCTTACTACACATTTATGGGCCATTTACTCTTTCTTCTCAAATCTCCAATGCTTCCTCCTCCATCCCCATACTCAGCTGAGAACAGAGCTTCTGATTTCATTAAGAAAAATAGTCTAAGTTTCCATCAAATCTCTCCACTTACTGCCCAGTGACATCTACCCTGCTTTTCTCTCTGTAGCCATAGAGAACTTTGTGTGCTCCTGTTAGAGGCCAAGCCTGCCCTGGGGCCTAGGACCTATCATCTTTCCTGGATCTGACACTTATTAGGTCAGGATCTAGGGCTAGATTTCTTCATCTTTATTATGCCAGGAAAAGTCTGGCATCTCAATCTTACGAAAGGTAGGCCACCGTTGAGACCATTTCAGACAACCAACCAAGTAAACTTCACAGCACTTAACGATATTTCATGCAAATACCAAACTGTTGATGGGCATCATACAGAGAGAGAGAGAGAGAGAGAGAGAGAGAGAGAGAGAGAGAAAGAGAGAGAAAAGAGATATTTTGGCTAAAATGATTCCAAGAGATTAGAAATGAGAGAAGCTCTATGGACCATCAAACTCGAAATAGAACATGGGCTTTCCATTGCAAACTAAATAAGATCTAAACTCACAATGTTTAACAAATATAGAAAGCATTGTTTGGGAATGGTGGAAAACAAAGTTGTATAATTATGGTGGAATCAGGCTCTATAACTTACTCCCAAATCTAAATATTGTTGAGGTTTTTATTTGTTTGTTTATGTCATGAGAATATGCAGAAAAGATTTTGACCATATGCATTTTAAAGACAATATTTTAACAACTGATGAAATTCAGGAAACAGTACTTTCTTACACAAAAAGAGCAGATACGTGATTACCATATGAAAGTCAGCACCAGTAAGAATTATTGCTGCCAAATAGTTAACATAGCATATATTTATTTGACAATCCTTTTCAGAAGTCCATAAAAAACCAAAAATGATTCTGACACCAATTCTGAGTGGGGGGGGGGGTGGTTTTCTTCCAAACATCAAGCTATTAACTCAATTCAGTTCAATTCTGACATTGGTGATATTGTCAGATCCCACAGGTTAAAAGCTCACTTCTCTAAGACTGCTCCCCCTCCTTCTTCCAATGCAGCCACCCCCCCCAACCCCGCCTTCAGATGTCAATCACCATTGCAGGCTGTCACCTGTGCCTATGACTGTCTATAAATCGGAGGTTCTCATGACCCACTCCTTTGGGTTGATTAATTTGCTAGAGCTACTCATGGAACTCAGAGAAACATTTTACTTACTAGATCACTGGCTTATCAAAGATAAAACTCAGGAACAGCCAGATGGAAAGATGCATAGAGCAAGGTATGGGGAAAGGGTACCAAGGTTCCATGCTCTCTGAGCCACTTTTTAAAGATATGTAGCTAGTGAAAGAGGGTTGGCACTATATTAGTCAGAGTAGGGACTGGGAAAACTTCCTCTTTCTTTATGCTCTGAAACAATTTAAATAGCGTAATGATGATTGGGATTGAAAATCTGAATGACTTTTAGCCTATAAAACCATCTGAGCTTACAAATTTCTGAGAGGTAGCTATATGAAAATCAACAATTTCACCAGGGTTTTCACATTTATTGGCACAAGTATACAAAATTCTCAATTTTTTATTTCATTCATAAATATGGTTTCTGTTCCCCTCAATTTTGTGTGTTTGTGGCTTTCCTATCTTTTAAAAATCAAAACAGAAAGCATATTAGTTTACTATTGCTGCTATATTATTGCAAACAGTGGCTTAAAACAACACACATTTTCTGTAACAGTTTTGGAGGTCAGAAGTCTGCAGTAAGTCTATGAAATGGGACTAAAATCAAGGCATTGGCAGGGCTGGAGGCATTAGGGGCTATCCTTTTCCTTGTCTTTTTCCAGCTTCCAGAGGCTGCCTGCATTCCTGGGCTCCTGGACCCTTCCTCCATCTTCAAAGCCAGCAAACAGTGTAACATCTTCAAATTTCTCTCTCTGACCTCTCCTCCCATTCAGATTCTCCTGCCTCCTTTCCTATAAGGGACTTTATGTTCCTTGTAGGGACGCCTATAAGGGACTTCCTATAAGGGACTTAAAGTTCCTATAAGGGAGTTTAGGATTACATTGGGCCTATGTAGAAAATCTAGGGTTCTCTCATTTCAAGATGTTTAATTTAATCATGTCTATAAAGTCCCTTTTGCCATTTAAGGTAATGTATTATATTCAGTTTCTAGGGACCAGAATGTGTAAGTCTTTGTGGGTATATGTGTGTGGGGGGTATATTCTGTCCACCACAAAAAGATTAATTTGGTGTGGATTTTTTTCTCCAAAGAATAGCATTGGATCAATCATTTTTTGTTTTTTGTTAATTTTTTGTTAGCTTTTACTGTTATATTTTCCTGAGGTTAATTTTGGAGTTATTTATAATAACTTTTTGAGGAGAATGCTTAATTTAGTTAATCTTATTTTGTTAATGAAAATGTTTAGAATCCCATAGATTCTGATATATAGTATTTTCATTATTATTTTCCAGATATTCTACTGTTTTGGTTTTGATTTTCTCTTTGATCAAAGAATCATTTCAAGATGAATTTTGAACGTCTAAACAGTTGGTTTTTTTTTCTACATTTCTCAGTTTTAGTTTTATTACATGGTGGTTATAAAGCATATTCTGCACCATTTCTGTGTTTGCAAATATTTGTGTGTGTGTGTGTGTGTGTGTGTGTATGCACCCTATTACATAATTTATATAGATATATGAGAGAATAAAATGATATACATTCTGTTTGCAGGGTGTAGGCATATATCTAAGTTATTTAGATCTCTGTATCTTGAAGATAATTACTAGATCAATTTACAGAGTTTATTTCTTTCCTTTTTTTTTTTTACAGCACTATAATGTTCCACTGTATGGATATACCATAATAAAGCAGACCCTACTGATAGATACTTGAATTATTCTAATGTTTTGTTATTGTGGTACAATAAGGCTATAATGAATACTTCACCAAAAGGGGGGGTGGAGAGGGAGAAAAAAATGGTAAATAATATGCCTTTTTGTAGCTGTGGGGGTATATTTGTGGAATAAATTATAAATAAATCCATTAGCTCTGTTCCTTTTAAATCTTACTCAAATGTTTTATTATACCCTGAATCACAATGCCTATATTTTAACATTTTTAAGACTTCAAAGATGTTGTATTCTAAACTTTTTTTCTCTTTCCCCAGAAAATGTCCCTCCTACTGTGCTCCAGCTTTATCTTTTGGTAATTTGTCCAAACTCCCAACCTTTCCCCCCAGATTTCTGGCGTCATTCCCCTGCTGCTATTTCCCTGTGGGATATTTCAAACTGTGATTATTCCTGGCCCCAAATAACCTGGGCCCTGTATCCTTGACTCTCCTTTTACTTGTCAACATTTCTATTATTTTTTATGATTATGTTGCTGCAAATAGTATTTTAATTGCTGTGGGTTTATGACAAATATATGAACATATTATTATTACATGTCAGTTCCCATCTCACTTAACTGTATTTGACTGATTTTAATATTTTTCACATTTGACAGTTTCTGAAATCAGGTTGTAATAATATTAATAGTGAAATCACAGTAATTTATTTATTTTCCAAAAAAGAATGTTTTTAAATTAATAATCTTACAACTGATGGTGTCTTGAAACCAGATATTTCCTATCATATGTGTTCTCAAGCAAAGTATATACTGAACTTCCTGGATTCTTTTTATTTATTTATTTTATTTATTTATTTTTTTTTTCAACATTTATTTATTTTTGGGACAGAGAGAGACAGAGCATGAACGGGGGAGGGGCAGAGAGAGAGAGAGACACAGAATCGGAAACAGGCTCCAGGCTCTGAGCCATCAGCCCAGAGCCCGACGCGGGGATCGAACTCCCGGACCGCGAGATCGTGACCTGGCTGAAGTCGGACGCTTAACCGACTGCGCCACCCAGGCGCCCCTTCCTGGATTCTTTTTAAGTTGGTCCAAAATGTGTTGTACTTTCCGGATAGCCTTTGAAATACTTAACCCTGAGTTTATCTGTTCCCTGATTTCAGCACAGATGAACTATTTATCTTTTTTTTAATTTCCTTAAGTTCTGTTGTGTGTGGTGTGTTAAGTGCACCATTTTAACCATCTTTCCAGAAATGTTTATCACTTAAGTCTTGAAAGAGGAGTCTACAAATTTCCCAATGATTTTGCGAACCATTTAAAACCTTGCAACGTCTCTTTCTGCCTAAGTTTTCTAGAATGAATTCTTTTCCCCAAAATAAAGTCCTAAAAGATATAGGCTATTGGAGTATATTTGACATAGATATTAGGTAAAAAGTCTAAAAATCTATCCATGCATACAACTATTATAATGAAAACTGAAGGAAGGAAGGCAAATCAATTTGGGGTATTAGAGTTTCTGTGTGGACCTGAGATGCCTGGGTGGCTCAGTTGGTTAAGCGTCTGACTTTGGCCCAGGTCATGATCTCACGGTTTGTGAGTTTGAGCCCTGCGTCAGGCTCTGTGCTGACAGCTCAGAGCCTGGAGCCTGCTTTGGATTCTGTGTCTCTCTCTCTGCCCCTCCCCTGCTCACACTCTGTCTCTCTTTCTCAAAAGTAAATAAACATTTTTTTTTAAAAAGAATTTCTGTGTGGGCCATATTTGAAAATTACTGTTGATTCAACCCATATATAATTTCAAAGGGTGCTCTGGTATGTGCTCATCTTTAAGAGAAAAACTCAGGAAAACATGACAAAACAAACCAACTCTAACGACCTTAAGTTCAGAAATTTAAGTAACAACAGGCTAGTGAAATAACTTCATTCTACCTTTATAGCAGCTTTCTGCAGCCTTTTCCTGATCAAGATAAATTAAACATATACTCAAGTTTGGTTTTTCTACAACTTCAATAATTATTTTTCCAAAGTGGAAAACCTATACATTATTTAAAAAACCTGTTTAATACATTAGAAATAACACAGAACTGAACATTTTTCAAGCAAAGTTAGGGCAGTCAGTAATAAGCTTACACTTTCCTGGTCATAGAGGAGTAAAAGCTAGAAGCCATTCTTCTAAGTATTGTTGTTAGATAGAAACACTAATTTAATTATTTGAAATAAAACCTAAGCACTGAAAAAAAAAAAAAAAAAAACATGTCAATGTGAGTATCCCGAAATCCTGAAGAGAATCTGGATCAACAACAAACTTTTGACCAGATGCCAATAAAGTCTTGTTTTCTTAAGACAGGAAACTGGACATTTTCTTTTCTTGTTGAACTTAAATTTTCCATGAACTATACTGTGTAATTCGATCACAAACAAACCCCAATAATAGAATCACACACTATTTTAAATCCATACATATGACACTCTGGAATCAGAAGTAAAAGCCTCATGCAGATGACACCGGGGTAAATTGTAATTAGTGACCCCAGACCTGCTCTTTTCTAGGACTCTTATTTTTTTCCTGGTACTGCTATTAAGAGGGCACAAAATTCAAATAAAAACTATTTGCTTTTTCAATGGCAATAGTAAGCTAGCTAAAGATATAAAAAATAACTGGTTTGTAATAGATTAAAGATGTAATGCTCTAAAATCTTTTAAAATTCTTAACTTCCTACTCCTGTGTGATCAGTGTCATGGAAACAGATGTCTGACTCCAGATTTAATTTCTCCCATCCCTGCCATAAGGCATATATCACCTAAACACAAACTCTCACCAACAAATTTCTCTAGTGTTTCTTGGGTCCTGAAAGCCTGATTTTTTTTTTTTTTTTAATTTGGCCTTCTTGCATTTTATTCCATCATACTAGTACTTCTGATTTTCCAGACACACAGAATGGTAGGCACTGTGGATTGCGTTGCATGTCCAAGGATTGGGTGGAATGACAGGATTGTGATGTTGGTTAGGACGCTGAATACGGCTAGAGATACATCTTGCCCTTGCACCATAATGTACCAATTTAAGGCTCATCTCTTAAGCATTATTATGAAACACTTAGGGATAAAAAAAGCGTAGACTGTATTGCAATCAACACGTGTATTCACATCATGCAGTTTAAGATATGACATTTCAGCCTTTTCTCCCTTGAGGAATTTCCTCCCCCGTATTTGATGCTTTTCATTTCCATTCCACAAGTCGTTTATTACACATGTCCCCATAAACAACATATATTATTTTGCATGCCTTAAACTTAAAAAAAATTGCAAGTATTCTTCCAAAATGTTCTTTTTGAAATTCTTGTTTTCCATGTAGCTCTAATTACTTTTACTGCCATAAGTACAGCAATGTGTAGGTATTGGGTAGAAATCCATTCTCTGACTGATGGGATAGATTGTTTCCAGTTTCGTACTCCTTAGAAATAATGGTGCTTTGATTTTCTTATTCGTTACCTCATTGTAAAAAACTTGCTCTGAGATATACACCAAAGAGAACACTTAATTTATAGAATCTTCAACATTACTAGATATGCTAGCTGGCTTTCCAAAGTAGCTGTACCAATTTATGCTCTACTAGCAGAGTGTGAGGCTCTAGTGATCCACAACCTTGGGGATTATACACTCTGCAAGCAGGGTTTTAGCTGTTGGAATCCTCTATGGCCTGGGTGAGGATATGTTCCTCTGACTACTGCAACTGCTAGTCACTCCAAGGATATCTCCGAGGATGTTTTCATGTTAATTTTTAGGTGTCAAGTTTCCGTATCACAAAGGCGGTACGAATTCAAGCCTGGAACCTGTGGTCAGGTAAGCTTGTAGTCAGAATTCTCAGAGGAGCCTCTTTTTTTGTTTAATCCAAAGCACAGATTTAAGTCAAGAGGGCTCCCTGTGACCTCTCTTGCCAGCAGAAGAATTTCTTTTCTAGTCTGCCCTTACACTGAAGGTGTTGGTCTTTAATGACCTGGGCATTCTATATGAGGCTCAGTTATAACTTTGTACATCACATGGGTTGAAGGGTCTAAGTGGCCATTAACATCTGAACTCCTTGTTGAGATCACCACCTTCCTCCCCACCACCCAGCTTCCAGCTTGAAAGCCCATGTCAGGTGAAGCTTGTTGTTCTGATTTTTATTTTATTGGCAACAAGAATTTAAAATTTTTTCTGTTTAGACCTTTGGGGATAGGTTTTTCTTTTATTTATTTTGCGCCCTTGGCACTTAGAGGGAAGAAGTTATGGTCCTCTAATAACTGAAGGGAAAATGGGAAGCATAAAAGTAATTTCGAGGTCCTATTTATTCCATTGAGTAAGCCTTCTATTCTAAATCAGCAGAAACCAACAGAACGTTCTGAGTGATGAAAGTGGTCTACAATTTATTCTGTCCACATGGCAGACATTTACCACACATGACTACTGAACACCTGAAATGTGGTTAACGTGTCTGGTGAACTAAATTTTTAATATTATTTAATTTTAATTCATTAAAATTTAAATTTAAATAGTCATATGTGACTAGTGTCTATCTGACAACAGAGCTCTAAATAGTAGTAATATTCTTTGTCCCCTGGTGATTTCGTGTATATACTAATAAACCAATGTAGTCTGGGAAAAAAACGCCTTGCAAATCTATGTTTGATAGTCAAAGGATAAGACAGTTGAGACATGACTTCAGAATATCTACCACCACAAAACTGTATAGTCCCATTATTTTGATAATCAGACACTTCTTGCCTGACTTGTCTTTCTGGAAATTTTCAAAGATCTAGGGCACATTCTTTCCATTGCCAGTTTCTGAACTGGAAGTCAGGGAATCGATTTCCGACAGTTTTTCAAAGATATTTATAGAATATTAAAGTGTCAAGAAATTCCAAAGATAAAGAATTAAGAGCAAAAATACATATATTTAAAATGCAACATAAGAAAATATGACTAATAGTACAATTATTTTGGTTTATCTTTGAAATGAAAAAGTTTATCAGTAACCTGAAAATGTGTGCAACTCAAAACATGAACATACAATTTATTTATAGTATCTTATGAAACAAAACAAAACAGGTCTATTGCTCTAGGCCTGAACTGGGCTTATGTTTCCAATTAAAAAAAATTTTTTTAATGTTTATTTATTTTTGAGAGAGAGAGAGAGACAGAGACAGAGACAGAGCACAAGTGGGGGAGGGGTAGAGAGAAAGGTAGACACAGAATCTGAAGCAGGTTCCAGGTTCTGAGCTGTCAGCACACAGCCTGACATGGGGTTCAAAATCACGAACCGTGAGATCACGATCTGAGCCGAAGTCACACACTTAACTGACTGAGACACCCAGGTGCCCCTATGTTTCCAATTTTTTAAACTTGGCAAGGGGGATTACATGAAATAACTCTCAATTCTCTCTCTCTCTCTCTTTTTTTATTGCCATAAGTAGAGATTAAGAAGGCCAAAGCAAACATGTAGGTGTGAATTATAATGAAAACAAATACATATCTAGAAACAAGGCCATAAAAGTTTGGTTTGTGCATTTGTCTATTCCACTGGCTGGCCTTTAAAAATAATGGTCTGTAAATATCTCTCACTATGGATTAATCCACACGCATTTTCTTTTACTTATTTATTTAGAGAGAGGAGCAAGTGGCGGGGGGAGAGTAAGAGAAAGAGAGAGAGGGAGGGAGGGAGGGAGAGAGAGAGAGAGAGAGAGAGAGAGAGAGAGAGAGAGAATGAATCCCAAGCAGGCTCCACGCTGGCAGTGCAGAGTCCTATGTGGGACTTGAACTCACAAACTGTGGGCTGAAATCAAGAGATGGACACTTAAATGACTGAACCACTTAGGTGCCCAACCACATGCATCTTCTATGTTCTCGTATAAAACTGAGGCTCACGGGCTGGGCATTTAGCAATGCAGTGAAACAGATTCTGGAGTGAGGAAAGCATTTCATGAGATGAATAAACTAGGTCAAAAATGAAAAAGCTGAAGTTTGCTCTTTAAAACAGCACACATTTCCCAGATAAAACTGACTTAAACTTGTGTCCAAAGATTTTCATGGACATTTTCATTGTATCCATATGATTTAAAATGTCTTTAAACACTGAAGCCTCTCAATTTCAGACATTTTGCTTATGAGAGGTTTTTTTTGGACACTCTCAAGACAAAATTTTAAAAAGAAACAAGTTTTCTCTAGAAAGCATTTTTAGCATACTGAACATGCATACTTTCTCAGAGTGTATGTAGCCCGCTCTTCTCCTGATACTCTTCATAGAAACGTCTCAATGATTTAGGAATTCTGGGTGTCACAGTGCTCAAGGCTTGAGTAAAATGTCTTCTCATAATGTGGTTGGCTTGAATGTCTTCTTCCAGAGCCAGAAGAGCCGCCTCTCTACAGACAGCTATAATCTGAAGCAAAACATACAAAAACAAACATACAAAACAAAAAAGGGGAGAGAAAAGAATCAATATTTCAATGGATTCAACTGAATATATTTCAAATATTCATCCGTGGTAACTGCTTCAACTATAAGCACCCTTGCCAACATTTATCTTCATGGTTATTCCACTTCGGTTTTCAAAAGGACAAAAAGTAATCATCTTCATTCCAAAACCATGTAGTAAGTACTCAGAATCAGGAGCAGCAAAAAGATATATAAGATATGGCATTCGTTCTTAAGAAGCCCACAACTGATAAAGGTGGAACAGACACACAGGCACATACTTCTAATACAAGATGACAAAAGATGAGTGTGTATGTGTGGTGGGGGCAGGTAAGAACCAAGTGATAAGGGGGTGAGGGCAGAGGAGGGAGCTACTCCGATATACAGTGAAGTCCTGCGCATCAGTGCACCTTGTCATGGCATAGAATTTCCACATTACTTTCAACCTTTGATGTATTACCGACATGTAAAAGCATTTCTTTATGTGCATCTCTTGAACAAGTTCTTAAATCTTGGGAATATCAGATAGAGTTTTCTAAGTTTACTTTGGAGAGCTGCTTTAGAACAGAGAAGTGAATTTTGTTTACTCAGTGAGGAAAGCTGCAAGAATTGAAAAGAATCTGGGGAGGGGGTGGAATGGATGCAGAAGGAGGGAGCACAGAGTGGGCGGTAGGAAAACGGAAGGGGAGGAAGGTTCAAGTCTTGAATCCTGAAATGTGTTTTTAAGCTCTCTGGACTTCAGACAGCGGAAGCAGGCTGATGCCAGTGTCATTCTAAAGACACATTACTGTGGTGAAAAGAGCTTGTGGGATGAAAAGAGATATTGTGATTTTCAGGGCAACAGGGAAAACAGTGATTGATACTGACTGCACCTTTATATTGGTAAATGAAAGGGCCAGCTGAAACACATTTGTCCAGCCATTCAGCATATTTTCTCTGTTTGTTCACTTACTGAAAAGAGTTCCTCTGCTTATGCTGGGCTAATGGCTGCCAAAGCAGTTTAGTAGCTTTTTAGGGGATTTAGCAGCATGTTTAGGGAGCTTTCAAAAAACTTGCATAGATTTAGATGGCTTTGTCAAATTACGACAATGTAACTATTAGTTCTGGGCTTCATTAATGAGCACTGAAGTTGACTATAGTGCTTATGCATGTTAATGCTTTTCCAAAAAGAGTGGCTACCAACTTGTTGAAGGAAAAAAACAAAACTTCCAGGGCTTAGTAAAATAACTTCATCACATATACTGGTGCAGAAAGAGTTATTTTGAAAACAAGATATAATAATTAATAAGCACAGTAGAAGCACATGAAATGCCTAGCATGGTAAACTGACTATCCAATGGTTCCACTCTGTTCCAAAGGGACCTTGAGGACCTCCACGAAGGGAGGAAAAAGGAACAAAGTGGAGAAAAGCCTCAACTCCTTCCTTCCCTCCATCTCAGCAGCACTTCTGTTACCTGCAAGAATTTGAAGCAATGGCTGCAAGGCTGAAAAGTTTGAAGGATCAGTGGGAGAGGCAGAAAGGCCTGAATTTCCTGCTGGCTGGTGGACTTCTAGCTCTTCGTCTGAGACAGTACAGGGAATGTTTCCATCATGTGGGTCCTTTCCCATGCTAAGTGGAGTACAGAAGTCACCAGTGCCATGTCTTGCATACTTCATAACTGAGACTTACCTCAGAGAATACTGGATCCAGTACATAATGGCTACAGACATTTACTGAGTACCTACCCCATGTGCTAGGCAATGCTAATGGCACTACTAATTAATTGCTATGTGAACACTCCCCACCCCGCCCCTCGATTTTGTATAATTCAGGGATCCCACTAATAGTGTACAATATCTGATGGGAGCATGGCAAACAGAGTGGCCAGATAAACACAGTAAGCTGGTGGGGGGGGGAGGGTAGGGAGGTTGGGTGGAGGAAAGGGAGAGGTGACCACAAGGCTGTCTGGAACCTCTCCAAGTTCCTGGAATTTGGTTCACATGGCCAGATAGTGAGTAGCTCACACTGCTGGTACATCTGAGAAAGAGAACAGTCTAGTAGGCTTCCTCTCTCAATATACAGTAATCAAACTGGGAGAAGAAGAAATGGTTATACTCCTCTAATCATCGGAATCTCAGATAGCCTAACAAGGCATGGTAGAGAAATGTAGGTAATGGGAAGTGACAGGTCACTGAGGCCTTGAAGGCTGTCCTTAGGGTCAGCAACCCTGAGCAATTCCTCTTGCAGATCAACTTTCTTTCCTTCACATCTCTGTCTATAGATTTTCCTAAGCTATAAATTGCTTTTTGCTTTTATGTGGCAGCTTCCAGGACAGTGATGGGGGGCACTGGTGGCGAGATGTAGTCAGAGCAGTAACAGCCACTTGAAAGCTGGATGTTTGTAGCTTAGAGCCTCCAGCATATGTTAACACTCAAGAGTAATTCCCCTACTATATTTAGGACTGGCCTGACCCTTAATTAACAATTCCATCCAATTTGGAGAACTACAAAATTGTGAGGTATAGAAAAGTTGGACAGAGTTTTGACAAGAGCACTAACAATGTTTGAGTTAGAAAGAGATGCCCTGTAGAACCTTTAAGAGACAATGACAAGGGAATCAGAGCAGCTGAATCCTGGTATTCAGATGCCACATAGAAAGGTGTCTTCCTCTGTACAGAAGACAGATCACAGTTGTTAGCACTTCCAGAGTGGCAGAAGGACTGTCTGAATTCAACACTTGCTTCGATAAATGTTTTCCTGTTTTATATTATTTATCAGGGATGCTCTGAAGAACCAGTCAATTAGGCAATACTTTCTACCATTTTTATTTTCCTATCATATTTGCTTAGCAATACACAACTAGTAATTGAGAGGAAGTAAGACACTATAAATCATTAACCAGTCACTCTTTCATCAATCAACATCCACTGAATAACTACTCTGTATAACAACTAGATGAGGCCCAGTAGAGGATTCAGAGATGTCCAAGATGTGGTATCTGTCTTCTGGTACTCTCAAACCAGTAGGGAATGAACATCAATTGTCCAATGTGGCATGGTATTAGAGGTACTGTTAAGCAAGGCAAAAGGAAAAGTGCTTTGGTATGGAAAGAAGAGAGAAATTACTGCTTCATAAACCGAACTGGGAAGGACAGAATTTAGATATACGTATAGGGGAGAAAAGGGCATTCTGAGCAGGAGGGGTAAAGTGAGCAAAGAAACAGCAAGGTGGGGAGAAAGAGACCAGAGATTGTACTCTTCCAGCCTCAGTAGCCAAAATGAAGAATTTAAAAAGAGAGAGAGAGAGAGAGAGAGAGAGAGAAGTTCTGTCATCAAAATGTCACTAAAAATAACAATGATAGTTTTCAGAAGTCATGTGGGCCATAATGACAGTGAAGGCTAGTCAATGGGAGTCATCTCTAAATCTCTAAACCCAATTCACAAGCAGCTGATGCACAAGCAGCTGATAGAGAATAACTCCTAAAGGTTCCTTTGTTTTTATTTCTTCCTCATGAAAGAGCTTCTTAGAAATTCCAAAATGAAAGCATTAATTGGATTATTGATTCTCTCTTAACCCAAATAGAAAGGTAGGTGTGAAAATGGAAGTATTCTTAGGAGGCTCATTTCATGATGGGTGGTTTCTATTTGCTCTGGGGTCACTTACTTTAGCATGAGTTCCAAAGATACCATACTTCCCAAGAAAAGTGCAGCTTGCTCTCAGGGCCCCTGCCAGCATTTGCCCTGCCATATTAATGTCTTTTCAGAGGAACAAGTATTTCGTGATCAAGTTTTAGGTAACAGTACATATACTCTGGTTCCCACAATACACAGAATTGCCCTGGTTTTGGCAGAACACCTATAAGTGGCTATCTCTTGAATTACTGGTGATCTTCAGCAAACGTTCTCGAAGGTGTTAACCAATACAAAACAATTCAATAAGGACACAATATGGCTTTTGCCTATTTCATAGCCTTTTTTTTTTTCTTTTGCTCTCTCCTATTCCAGAATGGAGAAAAGAGGGCAAGGGAGAAAAAAGATACTGGAGAAGGACCAGTCTGTTTAATGGGGTCAAAAGGCAGCAGCCACAGCACACATTTGGGTTCTGGAGATATAAACGGTCAATGCATATTTGTTGAATCGAACTGAACAGTTCCTTAACTATAAACAAAGTTTCCAAAAAGTACACATTATATGTATCTTTTTCATATTTGGTCTATATCCTATAATATTTTAATCTATGTTTCATATAACCTACACTTTGTCAGTTGTACTTTGTCATTTACATTAGTAACAAAAATTGTTTAACACTGTGATATATGTTGTCTTAAGCAATGTTTTAGTCTGGGGACCTACTTTAAATCTAGTTCCTTCCTTAGAAGTAATAGAAATTAGAAATTTTATCAAGAATACAAGTATGTCTGTGTTATTTTGAGGGAAGCTTCCTGAGGTATCAAAATTTGTTACATAGGGACAGGAACGTTTTTGGTGTGTTGTCATGGGAAAAACTGTGCTGTAATGAAGAAACATGCCTGAAAATTTACTAATAATGCAGTAATTTATATTAGGTTAGGGGACTGAAATGGAAGCTTTGGTGGGGGGGAGAACCCCAAAATTGTGCAAATGGTGATCTTTTGTCCCATTTGATGAAAATAACCTGGTATCAATCAACTGCTGATGGATTTTCTTTTCTGTATTAAACTCTGAAAGAGTGAGGTCTTTTTTAGATTAAATTTGCCAATACATCTCTCTTTATTTGGTATTGGATACTACAGAAACTGACAAGGGCTTTTAACTTCAAGTGGGAGTTTTCTCATTACTATCTCTAAAGTTTGTAAGAAAACCTAATGAGATAAGTATGCATATGTATATATATACATATATATGTATATATATATGGATGCCAGGAGAATGATGAGTTGTGTGGTCCCTGTATACACTGTATACACTATGTATACACAGTGTATATATATATACACATATATATACACATATATATGTATACAGTGTGTATATATATATATACACATATATATACACACATATATATACACATATATATGTATACAGTGTGTATATATATATACACATATATATGTATACAGTGTGTATATATATATATATACACATATATATGTATACAGTGTATGTGTGTGTGTGTGTGTGTGTGTGTGTGTGTGTGTATATGTATATATACAGTGTATACAGGGACCACACAACTCATCATTCTCCTGGCATCGCATTCAAAACCACATGGAATCTGGGACTGTTCAGTGATGGGGGAATTCAGCTGAATTTCTTCCATGAGGCTACAGAAGAACCTCATGAGAAGATGTGTAGATGAATAGATGAATTTGAATCACAGCTGTCTGGAATGTTAAACCAACCCGTTTAGAAAGAAAACTCTTGGCACTCGAATGCATTAATATCTTTGGCAAAAAGGATTTTGGAAGCTTTCCCCTAATCCCTTCACCATGTCCTTCTCTTCCCCCATAGGCTGCAGACTAGATCATTTAAATGAATTATTAGCCAACTACCAGTAAGGTTGCTTTCGCCATTAGGCTGGAAAAGCAACACTGTTTTGGCTGGCTCCGTAAATCTGAGTGTCTGAAGTCTGTGTTCTTTTTTCAGTTTTGACTAAAAAATTGATTCCCAAACTTTTAAGATGTATATGTGCCTTGCTGCAAAAGTGAAAGTATTATTTGTTTGGGAAAATGAGAAAATGAGACAAAAGACAAGCAGAGTGGGCCTAAGATTTCATTGTCAGAGCTAAACTAAGACACGTTGTTTCGGTGGCCATGACACCCATTTCTTTGGTGCCAACATGCCACAAATTCTCTTTTCATGTATTCTACAATAGTAATAGAGCCAACAGATACCTTAAAGACAACATAAAAAGCAGGAACTCTCTATTAAGGTGTATCTGAAATGAGCTCCCGACAGGTAGGAAAGGAAACGATTTTTAGTGAAAATATTTAGAAATCCTCAAAACAAAGTCACTGAGGAAAATAGTAATCATTTTCAAATGCAGGGAAAAAGTAACTCAGCAATGAAAGAGGACATATGAGTATGAATTTTTATGCTATACTTGCCTTCTGAAAAAGCAGTGCCTAGAAGAACAAAACAGCAATAACTGGATTACGTGAGACAACTCCACTCGGGAGGGTGTGGGGAAGCAACTTCCCAGGAGGAGAAGGCTCTTGACCATTGAACCTTGGGAAATCTAATTACCTCACTTTTAAATGCAAAAGGGCAAAAGAGGCAATTGTGCAGAATTCTGAATGCCATGAAGAATAAGAACAATGTCTTACTTCACTGTGGAAAAAAAATGAAACCTCTTATGCACAGCCTAGGGTTCTTTCCCCCAATGCACGAGACAAGAAGAGTTTAAACAGGTGGCTCAGCTTAGTAAAAGAGAAACAGGGGTATTGCGAAAATGAAAACCCACACGGTTTCTAAGCAGGCAGTAGTAGTTAAAAAAAAAATGATGTGACAAATAATCAAGGCAAAGACTTTACCAAAACCTAGTCATTGGGTAGAAAAACCTGAAAATGCTGGGCGCTACTTTGGGTATCCTGTGCTATAGCCCTGCCTGTGTTCCTTCCAGTTTAACAGGAGCACCACCTTCTTTTCTGGGCACTGACAGATTAGAAACCCAACATTAATTTACGTACAATTGCTTCGACTTCCAAATAAGGCCTGGGTAGTATGTGCCCTTTTCTGTTGGCTGTAACCAGATTATGAGAAGGACATCAGGAACACATCCCCATGAGTGGCATGTAAGGTTGGGAAAAAGGGATGCTGCCCCAAGTAGGCATAATGGGGGAGCTAAGAAGTGCTTGCGCACTTCCAACAGGCAGGTTGAAATGCTAATTTAACCGTCACCAAGTTCCTAACGACCTCGCAGAGATTATGTGTCCTCCAAGAGAGGCGGGAGGGTAACACAGCTGACGTTCTGTTTGGCTCCCATCACCCCACTCTGCAGGCAAAGGAAGGCCTCAGATCTGTGGAGAAAAAGTCGGCAATTTTAAACGTGCCGGAAGAGGAGGCTTATTCATAGGGTGTCCTCGGACGGTGAGAACGGCGGCTCTGGAGAGCTGACCTCGTGTACCTAGTTTAATCAGTCCCTGGCAGTGCTGCTTCAAAGTTCTTAGGGAACCGGCCGCGGCAGCCTAGGGACTGCAGGGTATGAGTACAGGGATACAGGATACAGCCAGGGGGCAGTTTCTAGCACGAGCAGGTGAACGGCACGGTACGCGGCAGAGTATCCGCAGGCATGGAACCGGAGAAGAGAGCCGCCCCAGCCCGGGCCCGGGCAGCTGCACAGAATCCACGCAGAGGCAGAGCGGTGCTCCCCGGGCCCTGCGGCGGCCGCGCTGCTGCTCCTGCTGTTTGGCAAGAAGAAAGGGCGCCTTCCAGCGAGGCCTAAATGTGCTTTTCAGCTTCTTTGTATTTCAAGTGTACTAAATAGCTTTAAAGAATCCACCAAAAGAAATGGGCTGCAGTGCTTTAAAAAGTCTTAGGTATTTTCAAGAAAGTGGTTTTGTTAAAAGCATCTTCTGTCTGGAACACCTGTGACCTGTTGAGCTTAATTGGGCTGCAGCTGGCGCTGATTGTGGCGCAGCCGCTGGCGGCCGCGGGCTGACATTGTGTGCGCTCCCGCCCTCCCGCCCCCTCGCCTTTCTTTTCTCTTTCACAGCCCGGCGACCTCCTTCCCCTGTGTGTCGGAGGGATTAGGAGCCCAGTAGAGAGTGGTGTCCTGCTGTTTGCGAACAGCGTGCACTGGAGGTGCTTCAAGGAGGAGGCTACCTGGGAGATTATGTGCTCATGTGGATGCCGAGGGCCCATTCTCCCCGGCCCATTGAGACGTGCTGAAAGGTGGCTGAATGGCCGGGCATGAAAGATGTGACTGAAGGGAGCGCAGCAGGCTCCTGGCCGCAGAGCAGCAGATGGAAGTCAGGCTGTCACACGCACAAACGGCGAGGGGCGCCCCAAACTGCCAAGAAAGCAGCTCACGGCGTAAAACAGGGCCCGAGAAGGGAATTCAGACGGGAAGAGAGTCGCGCTTGCTTTAGGGTACTTCACAGTGCCACCTCACCGAAAACTTTTTGTGTGATGAGGCTAGAAGTGAGGATCGTGGGGGGCAAACTTCAGATTTAAGGAATTGCCTATTGCCCTTGGGCTAAATTCCTTAGATTGTGTGCAAAATAAGCTTTATGATAATTAATCCACCTGGGATTATGTTAAAGTCACTATCTAGAATGCTATGCCTGGTACTGAGTCAAAAGAAAAGAATTTCTGTAAAAACACACTAAAGCTTAATGACATTAAAGAAGGTTCCGGAGGAGCCCATTGGTTGCTTAATTTTGCTGATCTGTACATAACACTGAAGTTTATGTACATCAAATGTGCAACCTTTCATCATTACCACCTGCTCGGAGAAGCCCATCCTAGTTTTCAATTTTTTTTTTTTTTTTTTTTTTTTTTTTACAATTTACAAACAAATCTATCATTCTACAGAGGAAAGAGCTGGGGAAAGAAAGATTTGGGAGTTTTCATTCTTACTGTTTCTACAACCATATGTACCTATGGGAATTTTAAATGTTTCTAACATTAATTAAACCATATAAGAAAAAAAGTATTTTTAGTTTTGAAAAAAAAAAATACACCAACTGGTATGGTAATGCAAAAAGCAGGAACCATGTAGTAGGGGGAGGGGTGAGAGGGCAAACAGATATTGGGAGCCCCTAATTCATTCCTTTACTCAAAAAGTCTTTATTGACCACCTGCACGGTACCAGGTACAACATACCCACAGGAATAGAGCAGTGAAGAAAACAAAATGTTTTCATGGAACAAGATGTGCACAGTACTGGCTAACCTATTTACCCTTCAAAGTTCAGTGTAAACGTTTCCATTGGGAGGCATTCCTGGAGGCAACCTCACTATCTTCCCAGGTCTGATTGCTTCAGGATCACTTGTTTAATGGTCTGGTAGCAACTTGAACTATTCTATCATATCACAGTTTCCAGGAAGCATATAGAGTTATCTGTGGTAAATGTCTATCTCCCTCACTAGACTTGAAGTCCCATAAAGGCTCTCCAGCCTTTGCTCTGCTCTACTCCCCAACATAACAGGTTAGCATGTCCCTTGACCTTTGGGAGTCTGCAAAAAGGTCTCCTGCTGAGGTCATCTCTGAACAGTGATATAAATTAGTTTTTGCCTTAAACACACACACACACACACACACACACACACACACACACACACACCTCCTGCTGTGACAACTGCAGCCAAGATAATTGTCTACTATGCATTAAAAAGGTAAAAACGTCTTGGGAACAATGATTCATCCTAAGTGGAGGTGTGTACTTGTGAATCTTGTAAGACTGCCGACCAAGCTATGGCCAGAAAGCTGGAAAAGGTACCAGTTCTTGGGTAAAAGCATCCATAAATGGGAGACCTTGAGGTTGGCTCCAGGCAAAGAGGAGAGAAGAGCAGGACAGGGAATGTTTTTGGGAGAGGAGACCCAGGAAAGGTCAGCTTGCTATAAGCCTCTCCTCTAAGTCTGGAGGGTTTGATCCTCTCTGCCAGTGTTGTGGGAGATAGGGAGGTGGTGGCTTTGGGGATGGGTAGGGGGAAGGTGTAGGCAGTGGTGTTAAACCACACCACATGTTTTCTCCCCTGTCAGCCATCTTCACAGCCAGTCCCCACATCTTGCCCTACTAACACACACATAAAAATGTTTCCTCTGAAACTCTGTAGCGTCACAGATGCCCTGGGTAGCTTTTTTTGCATTTTGTTCAGCTCGGGATCTTTGAGCTCTCACAGAGTAGAGTATTTGGGAGTTAGATCCTTTTCCCCCTTCATTTTTTTTTTTGAGCAATGATGGAATAGGACATTATATTACTTTCAGATATACAACATGATTCAGTATATATATGTATTATGAAATGATCGCCACAGTGTAACATCTATCATCACCACATAGTTACACACTTTTTTGTGTGTGTGATGAGAACTTTTAAGATCTACTCTCTTAGTGATTTTCAAATACACAACACACGATTATTAACTATAGTCACTATGCTGTACATTACATCTCCAAGACTTATTTCATAACTGGAAGTTTGTACCTTTTGGCCACCTTCACCCATTTCACCCACCCTAATGCTCAGTCTTAATCTATAGTGAGCTCCTTTCTCTTTTTCCATTCTCTGGGCGGCTGCATGCTGGTCCAGCCGATCAGCAGCCTTGCATGGCATCTCTAAAATCATTTTATAGAGTATGACATGCTGTTTAATGGCTATCTGTGTTAAACAGAAAAAAAGTGACTTGACAATTTGTAGCTAGCTAGGGGGCTTCTGAAGATAGGTCCTGGTGAGCAAACACTAAGTATACCATCAGCACATGACAGGGGGTGAAAAGATTACTTATAATTACTTATCTTATACTTTATGCACATCATATTATATGTAAAAACTTTACCAGTTTTGTGTGCTTATTGGCCATATAATAAAGATTTTTAACCTAGGGTCTATGGATATCCAAATGGATCTAAGAATATATTGAAACCCTTAAAAACTTACATATACATATATATTTTTTCTTTTTTTTCTAGAAAGATGGTTCAAAGTGTTCATCATATTCTAAAAAAGAAACCATTATCCAAAAAGGGTTAAGAACCACTGTGCTATAGTTACTATATTTCAAATCTTTTAAAATCCTATGAATGCTTCATAATAATAGCTATCTTATTATTGTAAGAATGTAATTTGGCTAGAATTATCACAGTTGAGGAGTACAGGAGTTACAATGTGGAGTTAATCCCTGTAACGGGAAAGTAGTTTTTGCTTTCTTAGACCTTCCTCTTGTACCTTATAAACATTCAACAGCTGCCACCAGGTATAACTTACTTAGGTCTTTATTGACATGAAGAGGAACCTAAAGACCAATATCGTATTTCATTTATTAAAAAAAAAAAAAGCTAAGGTAATACACAAAGACTGAAAATTTAAGCACACTAGTTAAGGAATTAAAAACCTAAGTATCCAAGATAAGATTAGGATTTACAAGTGACATATATTAACTATGTGCAATTTTAGTTAGCCCATAACTGAATTTTCAGACTTAAATACCTAATGTAGACTTTGATGTTTGGTAATAACAGTACACATTGGGTATTTAGAAACTGATGGGGTTGTTTTCTTACCTGCAAAATTATATGGCTTATTGTCTTATACTGCATTTCCATTAAAAAGGGAAAAAAGGAAAATCTTTGTTTTATTGATTTGAAAGACACATGAGATACAGCTCTTACGTTTTGATACTAAAATCATTATGTAGGGGCGCCTGGGTGGCGCAGTCGGTTAAGCGTCCGACTTCAGCCAGGTCACGATCTCGCGGTCTGTGAGTTCGAGCCCCGCGTCGGGCTCTGGGCTGATGGCTCGGAGCCTGGAGCCTGTTTCTGATTCTGTGTCTCCCTCTCTCTCTGCCCCTCCCCCGTTCATGCTCTGTCTCTCTCTGTCCCAAAAATAAATAAAAACGTTGAAAAAAAAATTAAAAAAAAATAAAATCATTATGTATGTGATACAACTTAGAAGAAGTTACAAGTACCTGTAAAAGCCACACAGGACAATCATTTTCATTAGTTACTCATAGTCCAAGTCAAGGTGGGGAATAAAGATAATTCAGTTTATGAAGACTAACTAAAACACTTACATGTTTCTCTTCTGACCTTAAGTCCATTACTTAATGGATTATGGAACCTAACCATTCCTTCTTAACTAATGTTACCCAAAATCCTTTGCTAAACTGCTTATGAGAGAATAAGGTTTATGTCAAGTTCAGCAATGAAAAAGCCAGAAAGTTTCCTAAATAAAGACTTAAAAATGTCCAGTTGTAAAGACTAAACTAAAAACTATGAGAAAGGCCATTAGAGCAATCAACAGATGTAGAAGGTGTTGTGGGAAAGCAACGTAGATGAAACTACTTATTGATAATAAAAAAATCATTAAAAATTTAATTTAAAAGGTGCCTTAAATTATCACTTAGTGGGATTGGCTTGGTTATCAGAAATGTGGCAGTTAGTACATTAAAGAGCTAATGGTGAATTTTTAAAGCACAAATTATTCATTAAGTTCTTAAAATCTAAAGACATAAAATTGAGTGAATTTGAGTATGTATATTTAATATATTTCAAGACTGTATCCATACTTTTACCTAATTGTTTTATACTAGGCAAACTTTGCTCAGATTCCTAACCATCAAAAAAATATATCATTGGAAAGAGACTGACAGACATTTCTCATGAAAAGAATTTTTCTTTTTCACAGAGATGAGTCAACTGAACACAAGGGGATTATGATACAGTGGAAGCTATTTTGCAATCTTAATGTATTTTCTATTATAAATGGTAAAATACATACACATAAAAGCACTCTAGGGGCGCCTGGGTGGCGCAGTCGGTTAAGCGTCCGACTTCAGCCAGGTCACGATCTCGCGGTCCGGGAGTTTGAGCCCCGCGTCGGGCTCTGGGCTGATGGCTCAGAGCCTGGAGCCTGTTTCCGACTCTGTGTCTCCCTCTCTCTCTGCCCCTCCCCCATTCATGCTCTGTCTCTCTCTGTCTCAAAAATAAATAAACGTTGAAAAAAAAATTAAAAAAAAAAAGCACTCTATAATGTTATAAAATGGAGAAAATTGAAGCAAGTGTCAAGACTTTCCTCTTATGGGTCCATTTTAGCACCTCCATTTTAGCATGCTGGTATCTAACTGGAAATAAACCCATATCACCTTTGCAACAGTGTGTTCAAGATATCGTTTGTACTCATTCCATAGTTACACTAAAGAATGGGAAAGCCAAGGGAAATTCTGCATTATTTTACAGGTCCATCTTGCTCTCTCCCCCCAGTTCTGTTCTCTTTGAAATAAACATATACATACATACATATGAAGGTAGACAATTGTGTTTACACACACACGTGCATACACGTGCACACTCATTTGCAGATGCAATGTAAGTTCACAAGATGTGGCATGAGTTTAAGCAGTTTTTAAAGTGCACAGTACATTTTACCATGTAGTTCTGAAACCCAGCATTTGCAAATCTTTTAAAATTAACCGAACTATTAAAATCCCATCACTCTGGCAGTAACCCAGCATAGCTGTCTGTGCCTTTAACAAAAGAATTCTGTAATAAAACGAGATTTTACATGCTGAAACAGAATATTTTAAAACATCTTTCTGCCGGCTGCTCATTTTAGTAATATTTGTGGAATTTAAAACCCACACACACATACACAAATGTTCCCATGGAAGATTAGGCTAAGTTTTTAGGTTAACCTCAGAATTATTAAATTTTTATATCAATCTTTTAATGAACACTTTTGATTTATTTACTTTAAGAAGAAACCCAAGTACTGAAAAGACTTTTAAGGCTATGTATTCTTTAATTGCCGTAACAAATGCGACCAGGCTAACTTTAATCAAAGGAGACTCATAAGTAGTTTTCACACTACATTTGTGAATGCCTCTGAGCAAGGTGGACTGAATTCTGCCTCAGCTTCTCTTGTGTCTGGAAATAGGTGCAATCAGCTGTGACATCTGCTGTATATTAGGGCTCAACTGCTAGGGACAGAAACCTAATTAGAATCAAAAGGAGGAATTTATTATAAGGATATTATTGAATCTAACAGAACCTAAGGACAAGAGTGAGGCTGGGCACAGCAGACCATCTGGAACCAGGGACTGGAATGCTATCAGGATTCTCTGCTTCTCTCTGTACTTTATTTGGTTTTATTCCTCTTTAACTACAGAATGGTTTTCCCCACATAGTAGAAAACATGGCAATACGGTTTTTATGTTTTATATCTTACAGCTTCAGCCACTACCAAGTCCTCATTTTCTCAGTTTCAGTGATGAAAACTCCTGTGGAAAGTGTCTGAGTACCGTGGTCCAATCACTGTGGCTGGGGAGAAGGGTATGATGATGGGGCCATATTGAGGTAGGTCATTCCCCTGTACCAAATCAACTGTGTGTGTGTGTGTGTGTGTGTGTGTGTGTGTGTGTATCTGTGGTCACACTGTGATGACATGGCAATTCTGTAATGTTTTTGGAGGCAGGAGGTGAAGATCCATGGAAGGGCTGGAAGTACAGGTGATTTAAGGCAGGCGTATGTTGGCGGGTGGAAGGAATGAAAGGGAGGATGTAAAAAGTGGCTTTCCTCTTTCTCTATGTGCAGGTAAACTTGTGTTGCTTATACAATGCTCTCAAATGTTCTGTTGGCAACATATTACCTCTAAATGTTCTGTGAGAAGATGCCACTCTGGAACTTGTGCCCAGTGGTGCAATGGCCTCCCTTGCTTCTAGCTGGCTATGCTTCCAAAAAAACAGTGCTCAGCATGCTGCAGGGGGCTCCAGTTGTTTCTAGCTGCTGTTTTCTTAGACCATGCTGCTCATCAGGGGTTCAGGTAACATTCTGAGCTGTACAACTGATTTCCAGGCCACAGGTATCCAAAATATGATAAAGTTGAAAAGCCTTAGGGGCCACCAGTCAATTTCTTTGGAAATGATTATGGAAGCTATAGGAAAAAAGTAAAGCTATTCTTTTGAATGATGATTCCAGAATAGGTTATGGTTAAAGTTATCTTTGTGTTAAATCCATTCTCTTTCTTATCAGTTGGAGAAGTCACAACGAAAATCAGAAAAGAAAGCAAACAAAAACTCAACTTTTTACGGGGGAAGGGCCATAAATAGCTAATACATACAAGGTTCAAGTCTGGAGCTGTTTAGTTTGGAAGTTATGGAAATTTTATTTGGAGACAGTCCCTAAATTCAATTGTAACTGGAAATGCATGTAACTGGAAATGTGTGTTGACAAGGCTTAAGGAACAGGGGAATGAAATGGACAGCATTTGAAGCCTGCAGTGCTCTGACTTCATTATATCAGCTGAGTGGCTGAAAGATGACTGGAAGTGTCTTTCATGACAGCACCACCATACTTTGTAAACCTGCCCAATTCTTGCCCCTGAGAAGAGAGGAGAAGGGGGAGATAGAGGAGACTAAAATCCTTAGTAAACATTTAGGGAGATAATAGTATCTCCCTCCCTTTATTTTTTTTTAAACTAGAGAAAATGCAAATATACACAATAGTAGAGACAATAACGAACAGTGACCTCTCATTAATCTGTTGCTTAGCTTTAACAACAAGCAACTCATGGCCAACCTTATTTTGCCTACACTTCACTACTGCACTAAAGTTTTTAAAGCAAATCCCAGAATCACAGCATATTTAATATATTTAGTATTTAATCCATAAATATTTCAGCATGTATCTAAAAGAATGATTTTTCCTTAAAAAACCCACATTATTATTCCACATTAAAGTAGCAATAATTCCTTAGTATTATCAATATTTAGTCAGTATTACAATACTGCCATTTATTCATAAACACATTCTATAGCTCTCTTGTTTGAACTGGGATCAAAATAAGACCTAGATATTTTTTTTTTTTTTTTTTTTATATGAAGTTTATTGACAAATTGGTTTCCATACAACACCCAGTGCTCATCCCAAAAGGTGCCCTCCTCAATACCCATCACCCACCCGCCCCTCCCTCCCACCCTCCATCAACCCTCAGTTTGTTCTCAGTTATAAGACCTAGATATTGTATTTAGTTGATGTATCTCATTTCTAAAAAATCCTCTCCGTCTTCTCCTTACAATTTATGTTGATGAAACAGGATTATATGTACTACACAGTTCTATATTTTCATGACAGCATCTCTGTGGTGTGATTTAACATGTTCCTCTGTCTCCTGTATTTCCTGTAAACTCATAATAAGATCTAGAGGCTTGAGTGGCTTGATGTTTTGGGAACAAATCCTTCATACATGATGTTGGGGTACATAAGGTTTAGTAGTTTTCTATGGTTTCATAGTTACTTGTGATTGTCTAAGTCCTTTACTTCATTACTTCATTAAATATTGTGAAATGGTGCTCTTACGTGTTATTCCTTCTCCATTTATTGGCTGGGATATATTTAAAAACTGAAGCTTTCCTACCTCCTCTTGCCATCCTCTTCTTTAAATGTTAGCATACTATTCACACTTTTCTCTGCCTTGCCTTTTTTTACTTAACAATTTATCCTAGAAACCACTTCTTATTGTTTACAACTGCATAGTTTATTCAACCAGGTCCCAAGTAATGTACATTTGAGTTGTTTCCAGTCTTTTGTTCCTTTTTAAAACTTACTTATATGTTGGTCAAAGTCTAAAATGGTCAAGTAGGACAAAAGTGAAAAGCAAAGAAGAACCAGGTTAAGATGCTCCTATTCACTGTAGCATGGATATGATTACAGAATCTTGCTTTTCAACCATTGCTCATTCAAAATTTTAAAAAAGGTCTTTTTTTTTTTAAATTTACATCCAAGTGCAATAATGATTTCAGGAGTAGAATCCAGTGATTTATTCCCTATGTATAACACCCTGTGCTCATCCCAACAAGTGTCTTCCTTTAATGCCCCTTGCCCATTTAGCCATCTCCCCACCCACAACCCCTCCAGCAACCCTCAGTTTGTCCTCTGTATTTAAGAGTCTGTTATGTTTGTCCCCCTCCCTGTTTTTATATTATTTTTGCTTCCTTTCCCCTATGTTCATCTGTTTTGTATCTTACATTCCACATATGTGTGAAGTCATATGATATTTGTCTTTCTCTGACTAATCTCACTTAGCATAAAACCTCTAGTTCCATCCACATTGATGAGAATGGCAAGATTTCATTCTTTTTGATTGCCAAGTAATACTCCATTGTGTATATGTACCACATCTTCTTTATCCATTCATCTGTTGATAGACACTTGGGCTCTTTTCATACTTTGGCTATTGTCGATAGTGCTGCTATAAACATGGGGGTCCTTATGTCCCTCTGAAACAGCACACCTGTATCCCTTGGATAAATGCCTAGTAGTGCAACTGCTAGGTTGTAGGGGAGTTCTGTTTTTAATTTTTTGAGGAACCTCCATACTGTTTTCCAGAGTGGCTGCACCAGTTTCCATTCCCACCAGCAGTGCAAAAGAGATCCTTTTTCTTTGAATCCTCACCAACATCTGTTGTTGCCTGCGTTGTTAATGTTAGCCATTCTGACAGGTGTTAAGGTGGTGTCTCATTGTGGTTTTGATCTGTAGTTCCCTAATGATGAATGATGTTGAGCATTTAAAAAAGGTGAGTCTTAAAAATCATATTTTCTGGCTCCTATATTTGCCTCAGTTCTTCCAATTTTCTGCTTTGCTCAGCTCCAACCAACCTTTGAAGACCTCTAGCCTCTACCAGCTCTAGTCACCGCTGAACCTCTCCACATCTCCAAGTGGCATCATGCTACAGAACCTGCCTGCCTTTTCTCCAAAGCTTGGCTATTGAAGCTCACACTCAGTCACTACCTCCTGGTTACCACTACTGTGACTAGTAGGCTGCTGTAATGGTAAAGGCAGCAGTAGTGCTAATGGGGATACTAATGGGATTAAGGTCAGCTCAGATACGGCAGCATCATGGACTTAGGGAAGTGATAACAGGAAAATCGGGACTCTTCTTTATCCTGGTCATTCAAACCAGTGTGGTTCTCCTACATCAGTTTTTCATGTACATGATAATGTTCTAGGACTAGTTTCCAATTCTCAGAAGATCACATGCTTACACGCCATAGACATTTCCAATATAGATACATTATTCTTGGCCTTTGGTTTCTAGTCTTTTACCTGTCACTTCTTGAAAAATGAATCTCCTCTCATGTCTTCAATTATCACTCCTATGCAAATATCTTTGAAATATTCATCTTCAGCTCAGGCCTCTCTCTAGGGACCTACAACCCAAGGTATTCAACACCAGATGTATCACCTTGATCTGAAAACTGCCTGCCTCACCAACTCATTTTCAGGGATAGATACATCATTCTCCAAATCATCCAGGCTTAAATCCATTGGTAATATATTCTTTTCTCTTTGCCCCGTACCATTTAATCTGACCAAATTCTTCTGATTTACGTGGAGTCATGTGAAAACTTAGAACTGACAGTCCTATCACAAGGGCCTAACTAGTGGATAAAGGTTGGATTGGAGGTGATTCTTTAATAGCTACGCTTTGTCTGTGGGATAAACATATCAGATAAAAACCTTGCTGGCATGCTAGTTGGGTATAAATAGAAACACTGAATATGTAGGAAAAAAACAAGCATAGGAGAAAAAAGACCCTAAAGTCCAGGACAAATGAGTCCTGATTAACAAATGAAACTGATAAAATAAGCCTGACTCCTCTCAGGAGAGAGAACAGATGTGAGAGGGGTTTATATCACATGCCAAAAGAAACACCAAGGATTAGGTAGGTAGCCAGAATGAATGAGGTCAGCAGTGAGAAATCAGGGAAACCCTCTAGTACTCAAAAGACTCCTGGAGAAGGACTGGAGCTGTCACCCCTGTGAGACCCTAGAAAGCATTAGTAGGATCAGTGCTGTAGAAGACAAGTTTTTGCTCAGTAAAAGGGGGGGGGGGATATATGAATAATTTATAAGCTAGCCAAATTTGGAGATAGCTCTAGAGATAGTGAATAAATGAACATATGACAGGGATATTGTAGATTTTATTCAAACACTGCAAATGAACTTTGTTTACATGTCAGAAACGAACTGTCAATATGCTACCACCACTCAACCCACCCTAGTCCATTTACTTGTACTTGCACACTTACTTTTCCTTCCTGTTTCAGTGGATGAACTATCTTGATTGTCAAGAGCAGTCCTTCCATTTATGCACTAGATTCCATTCTCTCTTTCCTAAGTCAAGATTTGCTGCTATAATTGCTCCCCATATATAATTGCACAAAAATATGTTGCAATTACTCGTCTTAAAAGCATAATCCCTCCCTTGTCTCCATACCTGCTTCAATCTGCCACCAGCAAAAGTCCTTGGAAGAGCTGGCTTTATATGTTGTTCTCCAGTTCCTCTCCTCCCAATTCTCACTTACACCCACTCAAATGAGACTTTTGACCCTCTACTGACTGAACTGCTCTGTCAAGATCATAATCCGATGATAAGTCCTCAATTCTCAATATGTTTGATCCATCAGCAGCATTTGATACTAATCATGCCCTCCTGCCTTCTTCAATTGGACACTGGAATACCTCCACACTCTCTTTACCCAGTCAGTGACACTGGCTTCTTGGCTGTTCTTAGCCATGAAAAGCTTAGTCTTGTTCAAATCATTTGCACTTGTTCCCTCTTTTGAAATGCCCTTTCCTCAGATAACTAACTTGCTTTAGGTCTTTACTCAAATGTCACCTTTTCAGAAAAGTGAGGTTTTCCCTGGCCACCTTATTTAAAACTGCTCTGCTGCCTCCTCCCCACTTTATTTTGCTCCCTTCTCTGTTACTGCCATCCCATATATTGCATTTTTTGATGGTTTGTTTCCCCTCACAAAGATGAAGCACACACAGAGTACAGACTTTTGTTTATTTTGTTCACTAACATATGCTAGTGCTAGAACCTTACCTGGCACATAATAGGTGCTCAATAAATATGTGTTGAATGAATGAATGAAGACAATGACAGAAAGAAGGAGAATGTATGATGTGAATAAGGTCTGATGTTTGACACTGTTCAATGATGCTAGGACTTCTGTTCTAACAATTTGTTTTTTGACCAAATGTAGCATTTATGCCTTAGAGTACGTGCTGTACTTTACTTCAAATATACTGCTTTGGCAGAATATTAAGGCTTACCAAAAGCCAAAAAAACAACTATCCCACAAACTTCAGAACCACTAAACTTGTATGCTCATGTTCTAATCTAGATTCAGTAGAGCCAGCTTTGACTACTATTGATTTGAAGTGTGCTCTTGGCCAGCCTTGCACAATATGGCACTGCATTAAATACCTAGTAACCAAATAAAAATAGTAGAGATTAAGAAGAGATTAGAGCTAAATGGAATGTCAAACAAAACTCTCAGCTGGGATACTATTTTATATTCCTGAGTGGTTGCAAGTAATTCCTGAAATTATTCTGAGGGTGAATTCAGTCTGCCCTTGGCCACTGCTTCCCCTTCTTGACCCCATCACTACACTGAGCACACTTTCCTGGAGCTCACTGCAGACGTATCCTAAACTCCGGTGAAGCACAGCTTGTTCAGAGCTCTGAGTATACCATCTGATACTGAGCTTTGCAAAACTGCTCCAAAAAGGCTTTGTGACTGATGAATGCCTGACCAGGGGAGACCTCAGTGACTGTGGGTCGCCGGTACTTTTAAAAAGTACTCCAAGTGGATTTGTGCTGTTTTCCCAAGGCCTCTCAGTGCTTGCCTGGTCTGTCACATCCACAAATCGCAGCAGTGCCCTGTCACAGAAGTTCAGACCAGTAATGGCATGATGGCTCTTTCCCTACTTCCTTCTTCAAAAACCACCAGCAGAACTTTAATCTACATTCCTGGTCCTCTGAACAACCAACAAAGAGCCACTTCTGAGAAGCATCAAATCTGTTTTCTAGAAATATATTCAGAGGTAGAAAATAAGGATTTTATAAGAAAAAAAAAACATTGTGTAAAAAGAAAAATGGCTAGTTACTTAAGCTAAAAAAACTGTGCAGTTGGCTCTGAATTTATAAATCAAAGTATAAAATCAAAGACAGCCACATTTTAACATAAGGAATTTAAATATGTATTAATTTTCTTATTTAAAGTATACTTTACTGCTGATAGCACTTACATATAAAATACAAAGTAGTATTTTCAAAAATAAGAATTATTTCAGACTATCTAAGATAGCTCTAACATATAGGTCCTAAGTCTCCGAGGAATTAAAATGCAATCATTTCAAAAGCCAGTTTCAAGATTCAGTATGACAAATCTAACAACGACTTTTTAGTATGCTAATATTTGATTAAAATGTGATGACAGAGCTACAAACAAAACAGCTCTGAATCCTAAAAATATTTTTGAAGCCAGTATTTCTTCTAAGGAAGGAGAAGGGCTATTCTGTTGAACTCAATTCACATAGGACAGCCTACATACAGGTCATTGTTCTATGCTCTTGGGAGTAAGGGAATATAAAGACAGCCTCTAGGAGCCTAGAATTCAGAAGGGAGAGACAGTTCTATAAATGCCTACTTAGAAAGAGAAGTCCCTGACATGAGAGGCGTGAAATGCTGGGATGGAAGAATAATATTGTTGAGGATGTCGTTAGTTACCAATACTACCACCAGCACCACCACAAATGGTCTAGACGTTCACAGATCTAAGCTACCCAGCAAGCCCCTGAGGTAGGTTGCATTCCCCTTCCCTTCACCATTTATAAATGAAGAAACTGACATTTATAGCATCTAGGTATATTTGCCCAACATTACACAGACAGGCAAGTGGTGGGTCCAGATTTAAATCCATTATCTGCCTGACTCCAGAACCTTTGCTCTATCTACCATATCAGGCTGTCTCACCGTAGTTCAGATGAGGAAGAGAAAATATCTCCTGGGAGCTCAGTAACACTGAGGAATCCTTCAGGAATGAGCTTTAAAGGAATGTGAGGATGAAGGTGGTGGCACTGGAGGCAAGGTGCTCCGTGTGGGGGAACACTCCTGCAAGGCCCAGCAGCGGCACAGGGTGGGCTGAACTAAGGAACTCAGATGTAGTCGCCTGGGGTGATTTTCAAACTATGCTTCTTACAGCCCTCTAAGTTCTCTTCAAGTGTCTCAGACACTGAGAAAGGATGAGACGGAAAAAGCTTAGAGTATAGGGAGGGAAGAGGTCCAAGAAACACAACTCTGGGGATGCTTTCGCTTAGCTTGATACTAACAGAGGAGTGTGCACAGAAGGTGAAGAAATGGAAGAAGCTAAATCAGCCCATATGAAAACTGGAAGAGGGTCTCAGGAAGGGGGTATGAATTCTGGCAGATGGGCAGAAAGGCCAGAGAGCAAAGGACTCAGAAGTGGCTACTGGATTGAAGATGAGGAAACAGTCAGTGACATCAGCTCAGCAGTGGTGGAGGGATGGAGAAGCCATCTGCCAGGGTTTGAGACGTGAGTGAGGAGTGAGGAAGCGGAGGCACTAGGTGTGCCAGACTTTTAAGAACTTTGGTGGTAAAAAGGAGACAGGTTGTAACCTAAGAGCAACAAAGATCTAAGGAAGATTTAAAAAGGAATACACTACCCCAAAGTGGATGTAGAACATGAAATGTATTTCCAGAGTTAATTTTTAATTTCCTGAGTTCACTCCTGTAAGAATTTCAAGCCATTTTGGCATATATATCCTGGCATGTGCATGAACCTAACTGTAGAGATAAACGCAGTAGCAGCTCAGACAGAAACCAAAAATCCCCTGTAAAATTACTGGAATGGTCATATTAAGTCCTCCTCGAACTTCCAATCACCCCATAATTTCAACTATAACATAATGGTTAGAGGTCTCTCCTCCAATGGGTGAAGGCAGCTGCCCCAAAATGTAGCTCAGTAAAGTTTGTTGAATGAACACTAGCACTAGCACAAAAATACCTAACAACACATACAATAATGATTATTCAAAACTTCAGATCTTCTCCACTGTTAAATACTTTTCCTTTGTATTCATGTTTTATTTGTTTTACCTTAAGTCACCCCCAATCATGCTGACATCTACTACCGATGATTATATTAGACCTAAAAGTGTTCTTAAACAAATGAAAAATACTGACTTCCATTCCTGAAAGCCCTGCTTCCAATTTTCAGGAGGAAATTAAATAATGTATAAATCAAATACTGGGCCTAAGCCCAGACAGCTGAACATCGTTTTGTCCTTTCAAGGCAAAGAGGAAGTGTCTGCTGTGGCAGAGACATGCCAAGAGAAATAAAGCTTAACCTCAGCCCCATGTGAAAGTGATTTTAGATAATCGGGGGTGTCTGCAAATAGGTTAAAAATGGGACCACATACTAACAGGGAACTTTGCATGGAAGTTAAAAAATGTATCAAGATCTAACCTCCACCTTAAAAACAAAATATGTTGGGAAAATGGCATGGCCTTAGGAATTCTATATAAAGGCTGCAGAGGAAAGGGAAAGCTGCTGGGGAGGAAAGACTTGACAAGGCAAAGGGAAATTAAAACGTGTTTTTGCTTATCAATTACTATAGGCTCACAATTTGGTTTCTTTGTAATTATAATTGCCAAATTAAAAAAAAAAAACGATGTCTGCGTGTGAAGAGGAAAAGAGGAAGGGGTAGGGGAATAAGGGATGGGGAGAGAAAGTGCAAAAAAATATGTGGGTAGAGTGGTAGATGGTGAAATTATTTAGATCAGGGGCTAGCTAATTTATTCTCTAAAGGGCCAGATAGCAAATATTCTAGGCTTTGTGGAGAACTCAAATCTGTTCTTGTAGCGTGAAAGCAGCCACAGGCGATATGTAAATGAATGTACGTAGCTGTGTGCTAATAAAACTTTATGGACACTGAAATTAGAATTTCATGTATTTTTCTTCTTTTGATTTTTCTTCAAACACTTAAAAATGTAAAACTATTCTTATCTTATAGGTCTTAGAAAAACATATTGTGGGGGCAGATTGGACCTGGAGACTGCAGGCCATAGTTTGCTGACCTCCGACTTAGTTAACTCCCCATTACACAGAACATTCCTATGAAATTGGGCTTGACTCAAATTTTGGATTCTGGATAAGAAAAACTAGTGTTCTTCCTTTCTTTTTTTTCTTCCAGGAGATAACCAAAAAGATGGTAATAATGGTAAGAAGCATTTATTTGAAAGATACAGATCTTCTCAGCCTATAAAAAAGACAAGCATCTCTACTTTTTTTCCAGTAGGACACTTACACTAGGTAGCATATCAAAGTTTATGTAGTAAAAAATTTGAAGCCAAATGCTATATAACCATTAATATGTAGCATTATTCAGAGATCAAGAATGATTTTAAAATATTATCCCCTTCATCAGAACTTAACATTTTATAAACATCCTTTGCAGCATAATGCTAGTCTGGAATTATATTTAAGTTTCCATCATCACCTCTATGGAAACCAGAGGGCTGGTGACTAGAAGGATTTTCTGGTGGAACATATGCTTTACAGATCACATGGTGATAAAAACTTTATGGAGCATCTGACCTAGACTTCCAGAAACAAAGGGAATATAAAAGTACAAGGCATCTATGTTCATGGTTTTTGTGAAGAGTAAGTTTTATATATTAAATGTACTGTTATGGAACAAACACAGACTTTCCTTTTCTGTATTGAAAGAGAAAGTCTTGTAAAACATCCTGGGAGGTGTCTCAGAACCTTGATCTGGGAAATACAACATTCTTTCTTTTCCCATCCCTGTCTCTCTCTTCTTCCTTTTATTTATTTATTTATTTTTGGAGGGGGAGGGGAATAATCCCAGTTAGTCTCCTTAGTTATCTGAGCAAATGAAGCCATCTTCTTTAGGGAACTGCTCCTCAAGTACTCCAACACTTTGATAAGCCAGTCATAGTGCCCTGTCCCTCAGGCCACCAGGGTAGCTGCATGATAGAGCTGGTACAGACAGGTTGTATCCCAAGGGTAACAACGATCCAAGGAAGATTTAAAAGGAATACACTATCCAAAAATGGTTATAAATTATGATTATGTCCAGACTCGTATTTTTATGGACTAATCACCCATGGCATACAGAATCCCAATCAATGTGTATTGTATACTCAAGCTCATTATAGAGAACTTGGAGCATACCTTTTTATTTGATGGCAAGTTCTGGGCAGGAATGCAATCCTCCGTTGTAATATTGTTTGTATAAGGAAATATAATTCCTTCAACAATGATCTGTTCTGTGATGGTCTCCTTTATGGCACAGTTTCTAGGAACTGACTGCAGGAGAAAAAGTTGCTTTAAACATCCACATAAAAGTGACTGAGGCTAGAGGAGAGGGATGGCCACAAAGAGTGGAAAGGCCAAGTGTATACAACAGGCAGTGGCAATGAGGGCACTCAGTGAATACCTTTTTTTATTTCCTCTCATCCTGTTTTTTTTTTCTTAATAGACTTTATTTTTTGGGGGGAGTTTTAGGTTTACAATAAAACTGAGTGGTAAGTACAGATACCTCCTGTGTACCTACATACACACAGCATCCCCCATTATCAACATCCTCCAGAACTTTGGTACATTAGTCACAATTGATGAATCTACATTGGCACATCATTATTACCAAAGATTAATAGTTTACATTAGAGTTCACTTTTGGTGGTGTACATTCTATTGGTTTAGATTAATGTATAACAATATGTATCCATCATTATAGTATCATACAGAATAGTTTCACTGCCCTAAAAATCCCCTGTGTTTTGCCTGTTCATCTCTCCCTCTTTCATAACCCCTGGCAACCACCGATCTCTTTACTGTTTCTATAATTTTGCCTTTTCCAGAATGTCATATAGTTAGAATCATGCAGTATGCAGCCTTTTCAGAATTCACTGCTTTCACTTAGTTATATGCATTTAAGTTATATGCATTTAAAGTTCCTCTATGTCTTTTTTTTATGGCTAGATAGTTCATTTCTTTTTAGTTCTGAATAATATTCCATTGTCTAGATGTACCAGTTTATTTATCCATTCACCTACTGAAGGACATCTTGGTTACTTCCACACTTGTTATAGTTATTCTTTTAATTTTTCTTTTGCTTTAGAGTCAAAGTATCAGGTTTACAGTTATGAAATGAATAAGTTATGGAAATAAATGGTACAGCACAGGGAATGTAGTTAGTAATATTGTAATAGTGTTGTATGCTAACAGATGGTAGCTACACTTGTGGTAGCATAGCATAACATACAGAGTTGTCAAATCACTATGCTATATACCTGAAATTAATGTAACATTGTGTGTCAAGTATACTAAAAAAAAAAAAAAAAAGTATGCAGAATTAATCATGTCAAAAAAAAAAAAGTCAAAGTATCAAAAGTAGACAGGGACTTAATTAGCAACCATTATAATCCTCAATACAGGTATGAGGAAACAGACCCAGAAGTGACATAACTGGTCTATGGAGTTTTTCCCTTCCTGCCGCATTTGTTCGGGCCAACTGGCAGCCTGTGGGTTGAAAGATGTTGGTCTCTGTAGTAGGGTGTTCACTCCAGGCTTAACACCCCAAATGTCACTTTTTAAAATAGTTTATTTTGATACATCCAGTTTTACAAAATACTATGACTCACACATCTCTAAAAAAATTTATTGGCTGTGTGCTTACTCAAATTAGAGATAAAATATTCAGGTAATAATTTAATCCTCACTATGACTCTGGGAAGTAGGTGCTTTTACTGTAACTACTACACATATGATGGCCATAAGGCTAGAAAATGTCAGAGATGGGATTCAAATCCAGGTCTGCCTAATTCCTTGAGACTGAGCTCCTTTTATCTCTGCAATACTGCCTGTCTGTCTATCTATCTATCTATCTATCTATCTAATTATATATACATTTTTTCCAGTTGAAACTTTAAAAGAAACTGTCTTTTTAATCAGAGACAATAAGAACTCACAGTAAGGAAATAATAAGTTTCAGATTTCTTTACCATGGTCCTAAATCTTGAGGTCTATTTCAGCATCCACAAGATGCAAGGTGCCACTTATATAAGAAACATAGGGATTAAGATTTAAAACTGCCCCTTAAAACTTCAGCATACAAGCCACCCTAATTTGGAAATATAACCAATTTCTTGAATGTACATACCCAAGAAAAGGCATCATATTGTAATTATGCATTTATCACATACTTTATATTTTTAGTTTCAGAGACAAAAATTAAGACATAAGCCAGTTAAGTCAGTTAGCTAAGAATATAGGTCAGATTGTTACTGGACTTTCTGTCCTCTCCAGGTCATTTTCCTGGCCCCAAATAAAATAATGAAAAAACAATTGTAGGTAAGAACCATTTAAAAGAACAAAGATAACAGAAGAGGCTACTAGAACTTTATTGAAACGCTGCTAGCAAACTTATCTGCACCACCCCTAGGGAGTCTCATCATTTGGTTTCTGCAGGCTCCCAAAGTCATTTAGCAAATGTGAATGCCTGGACTCCAGGGTAGAAATGGGATATTTTTACAATGTGTTACTGTGGTTGTTTACATTGAACTGGAACACCATGGGGTTAAAAAAAAAAAAAAGTACTATGGAGAAAACTAAGGTGGATATAATTCAATTAAAATATAAACTGTTTCCCACACTCTTAGATGTGAAGGCTAATGCATCTGTACAACTCAAGAAACAACAGTAAATGTGCTTGTGCTTAATCACACAGCATATGAGTTGTTTTTATTCCAACCCTGGAACTTTGGGAATCTTCTTCTTAGTGAAAATATGACTCTCAGTAAACTTGACTTTGACCAAAACGTTTCAGATAACTTTCGTGAGATCAATTGATGGTTCTTCATTCCCGATTCTTGCCTCAAGTTCTTTCATATAAGAATGACACCCTGTCATTACCAGATGGTCTTTCAAATACATGAACTATTCTAATGGAGAGTCCTATGATTATTTCCAGATTTAATCAGTGCCTAAAGCACTTGTGCTAGAGAAATGGGTAACAGGATATGATAGGGGTTTTTAAAAAATGTATTCTTTTATGTAATTAATCTGAAACTTGCCCCAAATCAGCACTGATCCAAACTTGTTATCATCAAAAATCAAAATTCATACCCAATGTGAAAGGAAGTAAGCAAGGTCTCTTTATCTCCAGTGAGTGTTTTGGTGAGTGCCTGGGACTTGAAAGTATTTGTTACTAGACTCAGTGGTTTCAGACAGTCCAAAAAGAACATGTACTACTTCTTTCCTGAGACAGAGAGTTTTTAATGTAGTAAATTTTTACAAAAGTGAAAACTGCATGCATTCAACCTTTCATTAATTAAACCTGTGAGCCAGACACTGTTAAATCTTCTCTGGTCAATCAATTCACTCTAAGATTCTGAAGCTTTAACACTATTACAGAGGCATTCTTTCTAGAGAGTGGAAATGGTTCTCAGATCATTGCAAAAGGGCAAGTATTAAAATAATTAAGAAAACCCTTTAAAACTACACTGAGCTACAACTAACATATAGACTCACTCTTTGTGATAGTGAATATGAGACTAGATTATCAAGTAGGTCAGAATGTAAAAAAAAAAAAAAAAAGAAAGCTATAGTAGAAGTTTCATTTGAGCGAAAATGTTAAATAGACAAGATCACTAATATGATCAGGTCGTGACCTAAACAGAAAGTATGTAAAACCATGAGACTAAAGGATCATTTGTCACATCAGTGTATTCAATCTGACTTTCTTATCTAGAAAGTAGTATTAAACTATACTAAAAAATCCCATTTCTATAAGCATATGATCATCCACACATATAGAACTTCTTCTTTCTCTTTATGTAATACATCTTATATTAATTAAATTTTTACATAATGGATCATATTTTCATTTGAGGAGAAATTCCAACAAAATGAAAACTAGTCTAGATAATCAACTCCATTAAGAGGATCCACAGATGCCTCAAACTCAGTATGTTTACATTTTTAAAATGTGAATTTCTGTATATTATTTTTCAAAAAGAGGGACTGGGCTTTTCTATGTATTACACTACACATAGTAAAGGGTAAAAAAATCAATCTTATAATAGTTCATTATATATGGATTCAGTAATTCTATGGGTCAAGTAAAAGACTCATGAAATAGACTCAAGTTGACACTTGCAGATCAATAAACTCAATCCCCTTTTCAACTTTCCAGGCCCCCTACCTACAAAATCATCTATATCCACCCTATTCTCAACAATGTAAGAGGACAGGGCTCCCTTCCTTCAGCTAAGAGCCAAACCTTTCTTTGTGCTCATGATCCCAGTCCTCTGTGACCTTCCTTCATTAGTTACTCCTTTCCCCATTTTCTCTCTTGGATATTTTCACTCTCCCTCTGACTCTTCCTCCTCAGCCTGTAAACATGCCCATCTTTCTCATCCTAGTCCCTACCCCACCAATATTTCTCTAGATACCAATCTAATCTCTTTTCTCCTTTTGTTCAAATACCTTAAAGGAAATACCTACATCAATACCTCACATTCCATTTTCATTTCAATTCTCCACAATGTAGATTTTGCCCTCACTACTCCACTGATACTGCTCTCAGTGAAGTCACTAATTGACTTGCATATTGCTAAACTCAATAGACCTGAATCTTTTGGTTGCATTTGGTAATGTTTTTTATCCCACCAGTTTCCAGAAGCCATCTCTCTCTAATAATTTCTGTTATGTTTCTTATGTCTACCTTTTAGATTTTGGTGTTCCAGGTTCATTCTTGAACCTTTTACTATTCTCATTTTATATATTCTACAGCATGATCTTTATTCTCTTGGTCTCATCTCTTAGTTTGTATATTCAGCTACCACCTGCTGACCTCTCTTCTTAGATGATTCAAAAGCCCTTGATATTGAACATGTCCCAAATTGGGTTTATTACTTTTATCCCCAAACTGACCTATATTTTTTCCTCTCACTTGATGGTCCTATCATCACCCAGGGTAGCTACCTGAGTTGATTCTTTTATCTTCTTGACTAATTAATCCTTCAGTCTTACTTCCTAACTGCTTTATGAATATCCTTCATTTCACTATCTTTAACTAATACAAGTTTAGGCCCTAATATTACTTCATCTGGGCTATTATCTTTTTTTTTAATTTTATTTATTTTTTTATTATATATATTTTTTAATGTTTATTTATTTTTTTAGAGGGAGAGAGAGCATGAGCAGGGGAGGGGCAGAGAGAGAGGGAGTGAGAGAATCCCAAGCAGGGTCCCCACTGTCAGCACAGAGTCCGATGCAGGGCTTGCTTGATCTTACAAACTGTGAGATCAAGACCTGAGCCGAAATTAAAAGCTGGACGCTTAACTGATTGAGCCATCCAGGTGCCCCAGTTATGTCTATCTTAACTCTACTTTTCATACCACAACTAAGGATATTTAGTTAAACCTTCCAGTAGAGAAACCAAGTGCTGTTTTGAGGCTCATTCGCAGATCCAATCTCAGGATGGATGGGGGTAGTACTAGATATTGTAGCCAAAGAGGACAGAGGTGAGTTAATAATGACTTGGTGTTGGATCCTGGTAACTTCTGAGGCAGAACATCTTGTACTACCATGACCATTGGTTAGGAATGATGGATGATTACCACAATATTACACAAACAATTCCACTGAGCTCAGACTTTTTAGAAATGTACGGGATTTGAGTCATGCCAATAATGTAAGAACTCTACTTTGATTTGATAAAATACTACTCAAAGGCAAAGAGGAACATGAAGTGTCAGTGGAGGAAAGTAAGTTTTAAATACTATGGTCCCATTGTCAAGTACAGAAATCATGAGTGTAGCCTTTACCACTTTGTCCTTGATTACAACTCTTAGCTATAGTATCTAAAGAAAAATCCTACTCTCTTCCTTTTTATTTTCCTATTTTTAAACGACATTTTGTCATTAGCTTTTCTTCTGCTGTCTTCCTTTCTCCAATTAATTGTATATAGAGGATACTAGTGACAGTTAAATTTACAATTTAATCCCTAAGTTATAGCTTTTTTTTTTGTGGCTGTCAAACAATCCTTTACTGAAATATTTTCCTTTGTAGTTCTTAACTAGCTGGGTATTCTACTGCACCACTACTTAAATTTTTTTTTTTCTTTTAATGTTTATTTTTGAGAGAGAGACAGAGCACAATTCGGGGAGGGGCAGAGAGAAAGGGAGACACAGAATCCAAAGAGGCTCCAGGCTGTCAGCAGAGAACCCAACACAGGGCTCAAACCCACAACTGTGAGATCATGACCTGAGCCAAAGTTGGATGCCCAACTGACTGAGGCACCCAGGCACCCCTCTACCGCACCACTATTGATGTCATCTATGATGTCACGAGGGTAGTGGCCACCAACATTGTAGCTCACATACTGGGTAGTCCCCAGGATCTAATGGTTCCAGAGAGATTTCTGGCTAAAGATTAGTGCTGCATCTGTTGGGCAACGTTGACAATCTCATCAAAAGTGATATTTCCACCGTGTTTAATGTTTTTCTGTTTCTTCTTTTCTCCTGACAGCTCCTTGAGGTCTTTGACAATCAGGGCAGAGGCAGAAGGTACTACTTTAGTCTGGGCCTGTCTGCTTTGAATGGTTAGTTTCACTGTAATCTTTCCAATCAGAACCTTCCAATCACTGGTTGCCTTGGAGATGCCATCACCAACCGTTTTTGGAGAGAGACCCAATCTTTGGGGTCAGGGCAGACGCAGAACCAACTTCTGGTGCATGTCAGGTATATGACTTTCAGGCGCCTGGGTGGTTCAGTTGGTTAAGTGTCCACCCCTCCCCTGCTCACACTCTGTCTCTCTCGAAAATAAACAAACACTAAAAAAAAAAAAAAAAAAAGATATATGACTTTGATTTTGCTGGGATTGAACTTAGGCAGCATGGTAGAGGCAAATGGTGTCAGATGAACCTGGATTCAGGATGACCAAAGAGAGTTGCACCTGAACCTCTGCCAAGTTGAAAGCCAAAAGACCTAAGTTATAGTATCTTGCAAGGCCACAGGCAAGATGGAAACATGATCAAACCACAGAAAGAATGGGAATCACCCAGAAGACTATGCACTTGGAAGAACAATGGTCACATGGTATCACTTCTTCTTCCTCTTCTTTTTTTTTTAATGTTCATTTATTTATTTTTGAGAGAGAGAGAGACAGAACACAAGTGGGAAATGGGCAGAAAGAGAAGGAGACACAGAATCTGAAGCAGGCTCCAGGCTCTTAGCTGTCAGCACACAGCCTGATGCGGGGCTTGAACCCACAAAGCATGAGATCATGATCTGAGCCAAAGTCAGATGCTTAATCGACTGAGCCACTCAGGCGTCCCCACACAGTATCACTTCTGAATGCTATCTTTAGTTGAGGAGGGCAGAGTACATTTATAGTTGTTTACAGAGAACAACAGTTTCACATATGGCAGTATGGGATAGTAAGTGTACCTAATCTGCGTATTCAAGAATAGAACATACACACTGATCAATTACATATGGCCTACTTCATATTTTCGCCTTCTCTCGGAAATACCCATGAAATTAGTCTTCCAGCAGTCATATCAGAACAATTAGTTCAGGGGAAGTCACATGACTCAGAATGCACCAATCAGATTCTTTCTCCAGGGACTTTGGAACTGAGAGAAACAAAGAAAAGCTGAGGGTAGCTGATTCATATTCACAGCTACAGAGCAGTTACAATTTCTGTTGTTGAAGATTGTGGAGTCTTTCTAAACCCTAACCTTCCAAAGATCTATTCCTTAAAAACTGAGAGATCTTCTAGTTTGGAAACATTGTTTTGTCTTGTTTTTGCTCAAGTCAGTTCTAGCTGGTATCTTTTACTTGCAACAAATAGAAACTTAACTACTATATTATACTTGTTGATATAGAAATACCATTTGCCCAGGTTTCAGGCTGAAAATGTTAAAAGTCAGTTTTGATGCTTGACTTTTAGTCCTTGTTATTCACCAATTACCAACTTTTACAATTGTTAACATTAACTCTCATTGTCCTTATTTTTCATTTACACTGTCTTCGTTCTACTTTATACCACCCTTACCTTCTAGTAGCTTCCTGACTAGCCATCTTGCTTCCAGACTAATTTTCCAAAATCACAGCTCTGATATCACTTCAAAAATCTTTGAAAGTTCTTTAGTGTTTACCTGGTAAATACTAAGATTTATTCTTTTTTTTTTTAAATTTTTTTTTCAACGTTTATTTATTTTTGGGACAGAGAGAGACAGAGCATGAACGGGGGAGGGGCAGAGAGAGAGGGAGACACAGAATCGGAAGCAGGCTCCAGGCTCTGAGCCATCAGCCCAGAGCCCGACGCGGGGCTCGAACTCACGGACCGCGAGATCGTGACCTGGCTGAAGTCGGACGCTTAACCGACTGCGCCACCCAGGCGCCCCACTAAGATTTATTCTTATCATTCTTATTCTGCCTACAGAATGTGCATATTCTAGGCTCCTTACAAAATAATCCTTACTGACCTTTAGAGCCTTACCTCCCAACACCGGACAGCCCATTTCTCAGTATATATCTAGGCCCTACTGAATCACATATCCTTCTTTGTCTCTGCCTCTGCCTAAAATGCATTCTCTCCTGTGGTTTCCTTACAAAACTATGCTTATCTTTTAAAGGTTCATCAAAATGTTAACTCTTCTGTGAAGAGTTTCTGATCTTGCCCCACTGGATGTGTTCTTTATTTCCTTTGATGTTTCATTGCATTTATTTCCCTTTCTGGACTTCCTACATAGCTCTCATAATTCCCTTCACCATTTACGTTAAAACTTTTGGGATCTTTTCCTTCTGTGAGGGTTAGATTTCATCCTGGAAACCTCTAGAGGCAAGCTCAATTTTTCCAACAGCTACTCATGATAAATTAATGGCTTGCCAACTTGAGGTCTGATTTGCTTTGCTTTAGTCAAGGTACTTCAGGTCATCCTAGAAATACATAAAGATGGCATGGAGAAGGTCCATAATTTGATACCATTTTTTCCTTTACTTTCCTTAAAATCAAAATTTATTTTTCTAAATTCAATTAATAGATGCACATGGCTAAAACAAACAAATGAGTAAGGAATAGTTTATAAAAAAAAGCAATAGCCCCTTCCTCTCCCTTCCTTGTCCCCATTCCATTACCCAGACTAACAACTTCTAATATTTATTTATTTAAATACTTTTGTTATGTTTAATTCTTCTGGTGGTTGCCTGTCTTCAAATCTTGATTCACCAACTTCAGACATGATCTACTAATGCCCTATTATAGCACACATATATTTAGCTTATTTATCCCACCACTTTCTTCTTTTACTTTGTAACATTAAACAATATGCTTTAACCTCTATTTTTTTTATTCCATTAACTATAGACAGTATTTATCTTTCATTCCTTAGTTTCTGAGATTAGGATATTAATATCATGTTCTTCAATGTACTTCTCTGTCCCCTTCCTTCTCTTAACTTTATTATTGTTAGTGTTGATAACCTCTAATTTTTGTTCTATAACCAAAATTAAGCTTTATCTACAGATTGAAAATCAATAAAGAATGTTTAAGTAAATTATCTAATCACCCTTCTTAACCCAATAAGTACATTTAATATTCTTTTCCTCCTTTAAAATTTGGGTTCTTCTGGCATCTCAATCATTATATCTAGTCTATGGAGCCTACTCTATTTACCCTGACACCAGCCTCCTGGAACTCTACTTCCTCCTTTCCATACGGACTGACTGCCCTCTAGCCCTGCACCGCAATGCTCATCCTAAGACTTTCCATTATTACTTTCTCCATGTCTTCCCATTTCTTGAGTTATTTCTTTGTTTAGCTGGCATACAACCTTAACTAAATTTGTAAAAACAAGTACATGTTGAATCCCTTCTAGAATATTATAAAATGACTTTATTCAATCCTTGTGTTTCTAAAGTTGGGTTTGGCATATAATGCTAAGTTAAAAATCCTTTTCCTCAAGGTTGTGAAGGAAATCTTCCACTGTCAGTACCTTTGTCTTCTCCCAACTATCCCCGCCCCCCCCTCCCATTTACTGAAAACATTCAAAATAATTCTAAAGAACAATGGACATCCAAGGAAGTTAGGATTTAAGGGCATAGACTTTGGAGTCACACTTGGGTTTAAATATTGATTTCACTACTTGTTAGCTGTGAGACCTTGAAAAAGGTGACTTTATAGTTTTCTCTTCTACAAAATGAGTATACTAATTTTGTACCTCAGAGGGTTGCTGTATTAAATTAGATACATGTACTTTATGTAAAGTACTTTTATGTAGTACTTTATGTAAAGTACTTATTATTACATCTAGCCCATAGTAAGTGCTCAACAAAACTGTGACAAATATTCCTAATATTAATATATTATTATTTCATTATTGAACATATAGTGAAGGCCAATAAAGAATCTGGTGGCTATGTACTTATCTACCATATTTTCCCCAACAAAAATGATTTATAACCTAATTCAAGTGGAAGTCACTGTGAGTGGCCTAGGAGGCTTATATCTCATGTATCCTTATAAACTTCTACAGGTAGATACGCTCCCTTCTGGTTGTAACTTGTCTCCAATTCCTGAAGTTCCAGCTCTTCTGGAGCATTTTCTAGAGAATAACTGAAGCTGATAAGTGAGGGTATGATGTGAGATGACTATCAGCAAAGCAATCCCAAACTAGTGTTTAGCATCCAGCCATTTGGCACCCAGTGAAGACTGAAGAAGAATGATTTGTGTGTGTGTGTGTGTGTGTGTGTGTGTGCGTGTGTGTGTGTATTTTTTTTTTTTTTTAGAGAGAGAGAGAGAGAAAGAGAGAGAAACCATGTGAGTGAGGAGGGGCAGAGAGAGAGAGAGAGCGAGGTAGAGAGGATCCAAAGCAGGCTCCATGCTGACAGCAGAGAGCCCAATGCAGGGCTTGAACCCACGAACGGTGAGATCATGACCTCGGCCGAAGCTGGACACTTAACCGACTGAGCCACCCAGGTGCCCCAGGAATGATATTGTTAAACAGCAAACCAACATGAGGGAATGTGGAAGAGAAGTTCATATATTCAAGACATAGTTGTGCATAGCCAAGTTTTGCAAACGGTAAAATCCTAGAGATGGACTTTGTGTGTATTTAGTCAGAAGAGGTCTACCAAAGTCACAGTGGTATTTTCATTACATCCATAGACGCAGAGAATGGGTTATCTCTCAACAGCCATCTTTGAAAATGGAAAACAAAACATTTTCTAGCAGACAGAAGCTCAACAGTGTCACCTTGACTACTGGTATTATCTGAGCATCAAGATTAAGTGATGAAATTCTGCACTGCCTTTGCTGACTGGTAGAAGCATTTATAAGCTGATAGGAAAGAACATTGTTGCCAACACCTCAAAGAATTTCATTATGTACTGTAGTGCATTCTTGTTAATGTGATCATGATTCTTAGCATTTGAAATACTGATTATCTAACCCTTTCAAAACTGGGTTTGGTAAGTAAGTCTTACTTATATTTTGGAGAGAAAACCAAAATTATCAATTTCATTTTGGAGCATGAAAAAAAAAACAATGACATATTAAAAATAATGTGCAGGGTAGAATTTTAACTGTAGGGCCCAGATGACTTTCTCGTGTAAGTTACAAATGGCAAACAGAAAGCTTCAATTTATTAAAATATATGTATGTGCATCACAGTTCCATCAAATACACAGTAAGTCTCAAGTACTCAGAGAATTTTGTGCTCAGGAGTAAGCTGCTAGAAACAAAAAAAGAGTAAGAAGAAAGCTTCACTCAGAGAGATCAGGACATCCTTCAAGCTATATAAAAAAATTTTTTTTAAATGTTTTTATTTACTTTTGAAGGAGAGAGAGAGAGAGAGAGAGAGAGAGAGACAGAGCATGAGCAGTGGAGGAGCAGAGAGAGAGGCAGGCTCCAGGCCTCTCTCAGCAGAGAGAGAGGCAGAGGCTCTAAGCTGTCAGCACAGAGTCTGATGTGGGGCTCGAACCCACAAACTGTGAGATCATGACCTGAGCTGAAGCCAGCAGCTCAACCGACTGAGCCACCTAGGGGCCCCTCCTTGAAGCTATATAAAATGAGGCTTGCAGGCAAGGCCACAGTGACTTAGCAGTACCTAAGTCAAGGGGCGAAATTCACAGGGACCCCCCCTGGAGCTATGCATTGCTGTGTTCCATTGGCAAGAATTCATTAGTGTCATCAACTTTTGATAACAAAAGGATCCCCATCTAATTTTTTAAGTTAAAAAAATTTAAACGAAAAAAACCCCACAAAAGATGGATATTTTAAACTATTTCCACAGGTGGAAAGCCAGGAGATGGTAAAGACAGCTGAAGATTCGTATCTTCAAGCCATTCCGACTATTTTCTTGACAAGTTGGGAAGGATAATTTTCCTTAAAGGTGTATCTAAGTAATGCTTTGACCTTGAAATAGCTCCTAAGTGAGGGTTTTTTTCTGGAGTGCTACAGTCACTCTCCAGCATTGTGCTGCAGTAGATGATAAGGATATCATCAATCAATCATGCTAAATTTGGGCATATTCTATAACTTATGCGGACATAACTCCGTGGCTCTGCTTCTTCACAGGTGTCACAAAAAGTCTCCTCAGAGAAGGACTGAGTGATAAAAATGATGGACTGCTCTGTTAATTTTTCACATGTAACTTAATTTCATAGTCTTCAAGATAAAAACCTACCCTCTGAGTTGAAATGGTAATCTGTGCATCCACTTTTTAGGTTGAGCATAAGAAGGTAATAATATCTCTAGCTATGATAGAGCATTCTTCTAAATGCACTTTGATCAAGCTTCAGGTTAAAATAATTTGGCTGCCAACATATGCCCTTGATTAGGGTTTTAATCCTCAAAATTACAGGTGGAGTTTTTAAAATGTTATGTTCCTCTTTTAATTTAATAAGCTATGTTTTCTGCATTATTTAGTTGAAGAATCTAAAAGGAATAGATGAATGGGAAAGCAATATGAACTTAAATTCTTTGATACGAATGGCACAAAAGATTTATAGTTATATCTTCATTATATTTCTAAGCCTTACAAATAAATATTAAACATCAGCCAGTTCTCAAAATGTTTGGTTAGGGACTACTGTTCCTCACAGAGAGGATGCAGGTAATAAAGGCAATAAAGTTGGTTATTTTTAATACTCACCAATGATAAATTATTTTTCAGATTGAAAAGCTATTGCCATACTCTACTAATGTGAGTTTTATATTTTCATGGTATGGAGGCAGATTCAAACCCCATGTCACGGGTATCTCATAATGACAACACTATACAAAAACTCAAATTCTCATAGCATTAAGTTATGTTTTTATTCTTTAATCTCATCTTTTAGTTTTATTTACCAGAGGAGATTGTATCTGGAAAGCTATTTAAAACTATAAATCTGTTGACAGTTGCTTTTACAGGAGTGACATGGGAAAAAGAAAGGACAGTATTAAGAGGGACAAAGGATGCATTACAAGGAACACTTGAAATGCAGGACTTCCCACTCCAAATACAGTGTTATTTGGATGCTCTATGCCTTAGCTTGTGCTTACAAGGGAAAGGAAATATAAATTACAAATTTCAAACTTAAAAATGTCAGGAATGTAAAAATTGGAGGTTCCAACTTTTATCTGAAACTGAGGCAAAGGCATTTTATTAAAAACAAGACTGACAGGTGCACACTTGTCAAGATGGAATTTTAGTGGAACTTCTCATATACACAGATACACAAACTCGCTGTGTAAGCAACACCACATCTATGTTCTGCTTCTTGAGTTCATGAAACTAATGGCTGCTCAGGTTATAATTCTGGGAAAGAGTAATAAAATCAGCCATGTGTTCAGTAGTTTTAGCTACAGCAATAGTTTTTAAACTGCTCTGCAGAATCTCTAAGGTGCTCCAGAGGTCATAGCAGGAGGAGGAGGGAAAGGTATGTAGGGGGGCCAGGCCCCAGCCAAAACAGACTCATTCTTATCTTTTTATATAATAGTCTTTCCTCAGAACATTTTATTTGAAGGAGGGGGAAAGGTTCTGCTATTAAAATCTTTTGGAAACTACTCATCTTTAGTTTCAAAACTGATAGAAAAAAATAACACTGAATTCTAAAAGAAAGCTTTCATGGAGAAACACAGCTCTGAACTGGAGTGAGGAGGTGGAAAGAACATATGATCAATTTTTGAAACAATATTTTTCTTTCATAGTTTCCAAGTGTAGCTGATGTAATCTTCACATACTAGTCTTTTTTACTATTTATTCTCAATTAGAAAGCAAATTCAGCCAAATAGTGACAACTTGATAAGAATGCCTTTTCCTTGCCAGCTTATATAGAGAAGCTTAAAAGTGTGTGTGTGTGTGTGTGTGTGTGTGTGTCTGGAACTTCTCTTCAACATCACCATGGGAATTCCCTTCACCATTCTCCTGTGTTGAACTGCTTATTTCCTGGATCCCATGTCTTTTCTTTGTTTTTGGTGGAACACATCCACCAGTAGCTTTCCTAAAAACAAATTACATGGAGATAAATTTGTTTTAGATCATGCATGTCTGAAATGTAGTTATTTCATTTTCACATTTGACTTCACAGTTTGGCTAGCTATAGAACTCTAGGTTGGAAATCATTTCCCCTCAGAAATTCAGACGCATAGCTTTTCGGTCTTTTGGCTTCTGCTGCTGCTATAGAGAATCCTGTGGCAATCCAAATTCTTGGTCTTTTGTATGTGATGGGTTGGGGCTGGACACTTGGTAGAATCGATACAGAAACTTGTGTTCCTCAATTCTTGGAAGGAAATTATCATAGTTTTCTCTCCTCTGATTTTTCTGTTTTCTCTCCTCTGATTTTTCTGTTTGCTCTTTCTCAGACCACTATTAGTCATCTGTATCCATTGCTCCAGTTCTCATTTGTCTTTTTGTTTTATTTTCTGGGAGACTTACTCAACTTTTTCTTCCAATTCTTCTACTGCATAAAAAAAAAATTACCTGAACATTTACAGATTTCAATTAAAGATAAACTGAATATTCTTTTGTAGAGTCTGTGGTGCTTGTTTCATGGCTGTACTTTTTCTCATCTTTTAATCTGCTCCCTCACTGTCTCTATTTTCCCTGTGTTTTAGAGTGTCTTTCATATTGGAAGCTTTCTTCAAATATTAGTGATCTCTAGTTTTCCATTCATATTTAAGAATGAGGCACTAAAATTGGAAACTATGTGCATGATGAGGCTGGTCAGTTGTTAGTCCGCACAACTGCAATTTAAGTATCTGCGGAGCTGTTCTTTTAGACTCCAGAGAGTAATCTTCCAATCATTTGCTTGTCTGACAGCATGATAGGAGCAAAGCAGGGGAGGGGGCTTGGAAATCTTCGCATGAAGTATATAGATTTTCATTTAATACTCTATTTTTGGTTTGGCATGCTACTTTCCCTCCATCAACAGATGGGATTGTTAGCTTCATGTCTAGAACCTGTGTACTTCAACTTTTCTAAAAATAAGAAAGAAAGAAAGAAAGAAAGAAAGAAAGAAAGAAAGAAAGAAAGAAAGCAAGCTCTAGCTTTCTGTTAGGGGTCGTCTCCTGTCTATGAGGATCAGGGGAAAGAATCTAGGTATCTATTTCCTCTGTGTAAAGACTCGCAACAAACCCTGTTTTTGACCCTTTCCCCCTTTCTTCAAAGGTGCCCTATATTCTGATTTATTGGGTTCTGTTGTGACAATCAGCCTATATATATTGCCTATATGTTTCAGCATTCTCTAACCTGCTCATTTACTGTTCAGATTGAAAAACTGAATTTATATTTTCATCTGCTGTCATCTTCTCCCTCATTCTCTTTGTCATTACTGGCTTATGCATTTCTTATTCTTTACTTTCATTTTAGTACAGTTTTAGAAGGGAAGAGATGTAAATGAGTGTGTTCAGGTTACTATGTTTAGTGAGAACTTTAATGATGTTCAGACAGTTTCGACAGGTCACCCTATACATTCAACGTATCTGTGTCTCATTAAGTCAGCATTCAAGATGCAGAGCCACCTGCCAGTAAAACCATGCCAGCATTCTGTGTCCTGTGTCCTGGACATCGATACCTCAAGTTCTTAATGACATTACTAAGACATGTTTTTCTAAATTTTTAACATTTAAAATCAGTATTTGTTATAAAATAGATATGCACATTAAGGGAAAGTCTCTATGCCTCCAACACACATGGTCACTGTAAAACTATTACGAATTTGATGATATCTCTTACACCTGATGGCATTTTAGAATCAAGGATACAAGGTAGTACCTATCTGAAAGGGTTGTTGGAAGACACAAATGAGATAATGCTTATAAAATCTTAAGAACAGTGGCAGAGCGATACTATGTGTTTATATTTTAGTTGTTCTTACTAGCTTTTCCAATATGCTTCTGCATGATGAAATGTTTTCTACGATTGTGTTAAGATAGGTCATTATGTTAACATAAAGTATATAAAATCACCAGACAGACATAATGAGCTGCTGGCTTATTATTTTTAAAAATGTGTAGATGTATAAATAATTGCTGTTTTCTGAAAAACGTGAAATGAGAAAGAGTCAGCATGAAGTTCACAGCACTTGGACCCACGAAGCACTCAATATTTCCTTTAGTCATTTATTCTTTTATGTAAAAAAAGTTATAAAGCATCTCTTAAGTGCTTAGGTACTGGAGACACAAAGATATGACATAGATCTTCTCTTAGGGAAGCTTACAATTCAGCAGTTGCAGGTTACTATGATGCAGTCTGTTGAGTGGCCCATGCAGCAGAAGTCATGAAGTTCTTGATGGCTGATTTGGATATACTGATTCTGGGAACCTATTTAATAGTATCCTACTGAAAGTTACAGATTTGTATATTTTAATAAAATAGGAGGATTTGACTTTAGTTTAGAGCCTATGAAAGAAGGAATTCTTTGCCAAAGGGTGTATAATAAACACCTTTCCTTTTGCCATAGCATCCAGATGAATGCTGGCCTGAAGGCAGGATGTGGCTACCAAAGAGAACAAAGGTACAGACACAAGGTTTCGGTTGGAAGAGACAGAGCTGCATAGCACCATTGGGCATAACCAGCATTTTGATGCACAAATTAGAGAAATAAAGCCCTTTTTTGAAACTTTTTTTTTATATATGAAATTTATTGACAAATTGATTTTTAAGGGCTCTATTCTAAAGGCTATATTGAGGAAGTACACATTCTAGGACTTTGCAATAACAGCCCTGGAACAACAACAACAAAAAAGAACTTGTGGACACAGTATGAGATAATAGCACCAAGACATGTGGTTGAGATGCAAAAGTGAACCAGAATATTTCCCACAGCCATACTGCAGAAATGAGAAATTATCAGGAACTATTACAAGAGAGATATGTCAGTAAAATCTGCTAGAGTTTTATTACACTGTATATGTTAAGATATTTTCAACAACTTTTCTCCATTATCACCAGGTGCTAAGTTGAGGAATCCATTTTAGCTTAAAGTTACCAACCATCCCCCCCCCCCAAAAAAAAAAACCAAAAAAAAAAAAAACTGGCCCAGGTGTATGCTAACTCATTGGTCAAGATTCTCAAAACCAGTTACAGTTGCTTTTACTTACTCTGTCTTAACAAAGGTTTAAAAAAACAAAAATCTAGATATGAAAGAGAAATGTACAAAATATTATGGGATACAGAGTATAGGTATCTAATCTGGGCTGGAGGTGGTCATAAATGGCTTCCTGAAACTAAGCTGAGTGAGAGCAGAAGACTCAATTGAAAAGTTATATGAAGCTGCAGCTATACAACAAAATGTTCTAAATATCCTTGTATTCCTCATCCAATAAGATAAATTTATCCCCATGGAGGTGGGAGATGATAGCAGCTCTATAAGTGATAGGCAGATGGGAAAAGCAAAGCATAATACTATAAAGACAAGATGTTGGGGCCTCTGGGTGGCTAAGAGTGTTAAATGTCTGACTGTTGATTTAGGCTCAGGTCATGATCTCATGGTTCATGGGATCGCATTAGTACAGAGCTTCCTTGGGATTCTCTCTGCCTCCCCCCAACTCTCTCTGCCCCCCCCGCCCCCCCCAACTCACCTTGTCTCTGTCTCTTTCAAAATAAATAAACTTTAAAAAAAAGACAAGGTGTTACACAGGAAATTAAACTGACAGCAGGTGAATCTTCAATCTTTAATATGCTAATGTAAGTTAATGTTGTAATAAGGTCTGCAAATAAAGCCCATGGGTCTCTCCAGAGAAATAAGGGAAGAAATTGAATAATCCTAAGCAAAGCCCAACAGTCTCCCCCAGAATAAAGAAACATTTCTCAGTTTTGCTTATGATTACTAGTCCTCAAACAAAGCTTCCAAATTACTCATTAAAAAATGCAAAAAGATAAATCTAGATAATAACTTATATTCTGCTCTACTACTAACTCCCGTTTGGCATCTGTTAGTTTCTTTAAAAAATTTTTTTTGAGGGGGAGGAGCCAAGATGGCGGAATAGCATGGAAGTTTTCTGTGAGTCTCCCGTCCATGAAATACAGCTAGACCAACACTAAACCATCCTACACACCTAGAAAACTGACTGGAGGATTAACACAACAATCAGCACAACCTGAACCACAGAATTCAGCAGGTACGTGGCGCGGAGAGGTGAACTTGGGGAGAGAAGCCAGCAGCGGGCAAGGAGAGAGGATGGAGACTGGGGCGGGGGAGAATACAAGAAAAGCACCCCTCCCTAAAAGCAGCTGGAGAGAAAGTGGAAAATTGGAAACAGCCACAGGGACTAAACTAAAAAGGGAGAAAGGAGAAAGGAGAAAGGAGAAAGGAGAAAGGAGAGGGCTTAAATTCCATTAAGACTGTAAACAAGGGGAGCACAAAGGCTGCAACTCCACAGCTCGATACCTGGCGGTGCTCTGGTGGGAAGGGCGAATCCCCAGGAATAGAGTGGAGTCCGGGAGGTTCTCGGACCACACAGGGAAAAGTGGTTCCACTGCTGGAAGGACATTTGGTAGAGACTGTTGAAGCCACCTGGTCCCAGCATACCCCAGAAAAAGGCCACATTTGCTGGTGCTGGGACAAGGTCATTAACGGTGAAGACTGGTGCCAGATGTGTGTTGTGATTTTCCATAATCCCTGAAAAGCTGCTGCTATACTATCTTGCAAACTTTTTCTGGGGCAGGCTGGCACCTGGCCACAGTCTTGGGGCACCGGCAGCAGCAGGGTCCAGCAGGTGTTCCTGGGTGTAACCGACATTCAGCCATTGCTCGGTGAGACCCTCCCACAGAAGGGAGGAACGGGTCAAAGCCGCAGTCCTTCAGAAGTAAGAGGCCAGGGAAAACAGCCGCATCTGAGACAAAACTCAAGAGAGAAGTACTGCCTGGGGCTTGGTCACGGACAGTGAAGAAGCGAGAAGTGGATGAAAGCTGAAGACAGAGGATGGGTGCGCGAGTGCTGATGTGGGAGAACAGACTGGGTAGCTGGGTGACGCCATTTTCACTGCTCCCGCCCATGCGCATACACACCTAGGAGTCCTGCAACAATCAACCCCAGTAGGCTAGCAGCGCCATCTAGTGGAGAACGAGCTGTTACACTGAGCCCCGCCCAACTGGCTCAACCGAGCTCTTCAAGAACACAAGTCTCACTGCCGGCTTAATTTATGGACTATAAAGCACTACATAGTCTGACTTCTGGGGAAAATGAAGTAATTTCAGTCCTATTTCAGTCTGTTAGCAGGTCCATCTATTCAATTTTCTTTCTCTCCTTTTTTTCCCTCTTTTATACTATTCTTTTCCTTGAATACAGGAAGAGAAAAAATTCATTTTTATGAAAAATATTTTTCTTTAAATTTTTTACTATATTTTTTACTTTTGTGTAAATTTTTTCAAAATCTATCTTCTTTCCATCATTCTATTTTAGTCTACTTCAGTGTATTCACCTTTTCAAATTTTCAAACGATTTTCTTGTTTTCTTCTCTCTTTTTCTTTTTTCTCTTCTTCATTTCTTTTCTTTTTCTTGAATGCAGAAAGTGGAAAACTTCATTTTTACTTTCAATTTCTATTAAAAATATTTTCTTTAATTTTTTTACTATATATTTTTTGCTTTTATGTAAATTTTTTCAAATTCTATTTTACTTCCCATCATTTTATTTTAGTCTACTACAGTGTATTCACTTTTTCAAATTTTCAAACAATTTCGTTTTTCTCTTTTTCATTCCTTTTCTTTTTCTTGAATACAGAAAGAGAAAAAATTCATTTTTATTTTTAATTTATATTAAAAATATTTTTTCCTACTATATTCTTTACTTTTGTGTAAATTGTTTCAAATTCTATTTTACTTCCAACATCTCATTTTAATCTACTTCAGTGTATTCATTTTTTCAAACTCTCAAACGATTTCCTTCCCCCCACGGCCTTTTTTTTCTCTAATCTGTCAAACCACTTTCAACACCCAGACCAAAACAAACCTAGGATCTAGCATCATTTATTGGATATTTTGTGTGTGTGTGTTTAATTTTTTAATTTTAATATTTTTTTTAAATTTTAACTTTAATTTTAATTTTTCTACCTCATTAATTCCTTTTCTCCCTTCAAAATAACAAAACGAAGGAATTTACCCAAAAAAGAAAGAGCACGAAGAAACAACAGCCAGGGATTTAACCAACACAGACACAAGCAAGATGTCTGAAACAGAATTTAGAAACACGATAGTAAGAATACTAGTTGGAGTCAAAAATAGATTAGAATCCCTTTCTGCAGAGATAAAAGAAGTAAAAAAATAGAATGAAATTAAAAATGCTATAACTGAGCTGCAATCACGGATGGATGCTGCGGCGGCAAAGATGGATGAGAAAGAACAGAGAGAATCAGCGATACAGAGGACAAACTTATAGAGAATAATGAAGGAGAAAAAAAGAGGGAGATGAAGGCAAAAGAACACGATTTAAGAATTAGAGAAATCAATGACTCATTAAAAAGGAACAACATCTGGGGTGCCTGGGTGGCTCAGTTAGTTAAGCTACTGACTTTGGCTCAGGTCATGATCTTGCAGTTTGTGAGTTCGAGCCCCGCGTCGGGCTCTGTGCTGACAGCTCAGAGCCTGGAGCCTTCTTCGGATTCTAGGTCTCCCCCTTTCTCTATGCCTCCCCTGCTCACACTCTGCGTCTCTCTGTCTCTCAATAATAAATAAACATTTAAAAAAAAAAAAAAAGGAACAACATCAGAATCATAGGGGTCCCAGAAGAGGAAGAGAGAAAAATAGGGGTAGAAGGGTTATGTGAGCAAATCATAGCAGAAAACTTTCCGCACCTGGGGAAAGACACAGACATCAAAATCCAGGAAGCACAGAGGACACCCATTAGATTCAACAAAAACTGACAATCAAACAAGGCATATCATAGTCAAATTCACAAAAAACTCAGGCAAGGAAAGAATCCTGAAAGCAGCAAGGGAAAAAAAGTCCCTAACCTACAAGGGAAGACAGATCAGGTTTGCAGCAGACCTATGCACAGAAACTTGGCAGGCCAGAAAGGAGTGGCGGGATATATTCAGTGTGCGGAATCAGAAAAATATGCAGCCAAGAATTCTTTATCCAGCAAGGCTGTCATTCAAAATAGAAGGAGAGATAAAAAGTTTCCCAGACAAACAAAAATTAAAGGAGTTTGTGACCACTAAACCAGCCCTGCAAGAAACTTTAAGGGGGGACCCTCTTAGGGGAGAAAAGATGAAAAAATAAATACATACACACATACATACATATCAAAAGCAACAAAAATTAGAAAGGACCAGAGAACACCACCAGAAACTCCAACTCTACAAGCATCATAATGGCAATAAATTTGTATCTTTCAGTACTCACTCTAAGAAACCCACTTTAGACCTAAGACACCTTCAGATTGAAAATAAGGGGATGGAAAACCATCTATCATGCTAATGGTTAACAAAAGAAAGCTGAGTAGCCATACATATATCAGACTTTAAAATAAAGACTGTATCAAGAGATGCAGAAGGGCATTATATCATAATCAAGGGGTCTATCCACCAAGAAGGCCTAACAATTGTAAACATTTATGCGCCGAATGTGAGAGCACCCAAATGTATAAATCAATTAATCACAAATATAAAGAAACTCATCGATAGTAATACCATAATAGTAGAAGACTTCAACACCCCACTCACAGCAATGGACAGATCATCTAATCAAAAAATCAACAAGGAAACAATGGCTTTGAATGACACACTGGACCAGATGGACTTAACAGATATATTCAGAACATTTCATCCTAAAGAAGCAGAATATACATTCTTCTCCAGTGCACATGCAACGTTCTCCAGAATAGACCATATACTGGGACACAAATCAGCCCTAAGTAAGTACAAAAAGATCAAGATCATACTGTGCATATTTTCAGACCACAACGCTATGAAATTCGAAATCAACCACAAGAAAAAATTTGGAAAGGTAACAAATACTTGGAGACTGAAGAACATCCTACTAAAGAATGAATGGGCTAACCAAGAAGTTAAAGAGGAAATTAAAAAGTATATGGAAGTCAATGAAAATGATAACACCACACCCCAAACCTCTGGGACACAGCAAAGGCGGTCACAAGAGGAAAGTATATAGCAATGCAGGCCTTCCTAAAGAAGGAAGAAACATCTCAGATACACAACCTAACCTTATGCCTTAAAGAGCTGGAAAAAGAACAGCAAATAAAACCCAAAACCAGCAGAAGACAGGAAATAATAAAGATTAGAGCAGAAATCAATTCTATCAAAACCAAAAAACAGTAGAACAGATGAATGAAACCAGAAGCTGGTTCTTTGAAAGAATTAAAATTGATAAACCACTAGCCAGTTTGATCAAGAAGAAAAAGGAAAGGACCCAAACAAATAAAATCAAGAATGAAAGAGGAGACATCACAACCAACACAGCAGAAATACAAACAATAATAAGAGAATATTATGAGCAATTATATGCCAATAAAATGGGCAATCTGGAAGAAATGGACAAATTCCTAGACATATACACTACCAAAACTGAAACAGGAAGAAACAGAAAATTTGAACAGACCCATAGCCAGTAAGGAAATCGAATTAGTAATCAAAAATCTCCCAAAAAACAAGAGTCCCAGGCCAGATGGCTTTCCAGGGGAATTCTACCAAACATTTAAGGAAGAGTTAACACCTATTCTCTTGAAACTGTTCCAAAAAATAGAAATGGAAGGAAAACTTCCAAACTCTTTCTATGAAGCCAGCATTACCTTGATTCCAAAACCAGACAGAGACCCCACTAAAAAGGAGAACTACAGACCAATTTCCCTGATGAACATGGATGCAAAAATCCTCAAAAGATATTAGCCAACTGGATCCAACAATACGTTAAAAAAATTATTCACCATGACCAAGTGGGATTTATACCTGGGATGCAGGGCTGGTTCAATATCCACAAAACAATTAATGTGATTCATCACATCAATAAAAGAAAGGATATGAACCATACGATCCTCTCAATAGATGCAGAGAAAGCATTTGACAAAATACAGCATCCTTTCTTGATAAAAACCCTCAAGAAAGTACGGATAGAAGGACTATACCTTGAGATCATAAAAGCCATACATGAATGACCCAACGCTAATATCATCCACAATGGGGAAAAACTGAGAGCTTTCCCCCTGAGGTCAGGAACAAGACAGGGATGTCTACTCTCGCCACTGTTATTCAACATAGTATTGGAAGTCTTAGCCTCTACAATCAGACAACACAAAGTAATAAAAGGCATCCAAATTCAGCAAAGTCACAGGATATAAAATCAATGCACAGAAACTGGTTGCATTCCTATACACCAACAATGAAGCAACAGAAAGAGAAATCAAGGAATTGATCCCATTTACAGTTGCACCAAAAACCATAAAATACCTAGGAATAAATCTAACCAAAGAGGTGAAAAATCTATACACTGAAAACTATAGAAAGCTTATGAAGGAAATTGAAGAAGACACAAAAAAATGGGAAAAGATTCCACGCTATTGAATAGGAAGACAAATATTGTTAAAATGTCAATACTACCCAAAGTAATCTACATATTCAATGCAATCCCTATCAAAATAACACCAGCATTCTTCACAGAGCTAGAACAAATAATCCTAAAATTTGTATGGAACCAGAAAAGACCCCAAATAGCCAAAGTGATCTTGAAAAAGAAAACCAAAGCAGGAGGCATCACAATCCCAGACTTCAAGCTATACTACAAAGCTGTAATCATCAAGACAGTATGGTACTGACACAAGAACAGACACTCAGATCAATGGAACAGAACCCAGAACCCAGAAATGGACCCACAAACATATGGGCAACTAATCTTTGACAAAGCAGGAAAGAATATCCAATGGAATAAGGACAGTCTCTTCATCAAGTGGTGCTGGGAAAACTGGACAGCGACATGCAGAAGAATGAACCTGGACCACTTTCTTACACCATACACAAAAATAAACTCAAAATGGATGAAAGACATAAATGTAAGACAGGAAGCCATTAAAATCCTCAAGGAGAAAGCAGGCAAAAACCTCTTTGATCTTGGCCACAGCAACTTCTTACTCAGCACATCTCTGGAGGCAAAGGAAACAAAAGCAAAAATCAACTACTGGGACCTCATCAAAATAAAAAGCTTCTGCACAGCAAAGGAAACAATCAGCAAAACTAAAAGGGAACCTATGGAATGGGAGAAGATATTTGCAAATGACATATCAGATAAAGGGTTAGTATCCAAAATCTATAAAGAACTTATCAAACTCAATACCCAAAAAACAAATAATCCAGTGAAGAAATGAGAAAAAGACATGAACAGACACTTCTCCAAAGAAGACATCCAGATGGCTACACATGAAAAATGCTCAACATCACTCATCATCGGGGAAATACAAATTAAAACCACAATGAGATACTACCTTACATCTGTCAGAATGGCTAACATTAACAACTCAGGCAACAACAGATGTTGGTGAGGATGCAGAGAAAGAGGATCTCTTCTGCATTGTTGGTGGGAATGCAAGCTGGTGCAGCCACTCTGGAAAACAGTATGGAGGTTCCTCAAAAAACTAAAAATAGAACTACCCTACAACCCAGAAATTGCACTACTAGGAATTTATCCAAGGGATACAGGTGTGCTGTTTCGAAGAGACAAATGCACCCCCATGTTTATAGCAGCACTATCAACAATAGCCAAAGTATGGAAAGAGCCCAAATGTCCATTGATGGATGAATGGATAAAGAAGACGTGGTATATATACACAATGGAGTATTACTTGGCAATCAAAAAGAATGAAATCTTGCCATTTGCAACTACATGGATGGAACTGGACGGTATTATGCTAAGTGAAATTAGTCAGAGAAAGACAAAAATCATATGACCTCACTCATATGAGGACTTTAAGGTACAAAACAGATGAACATAAGGGAAGGGAAACAAAAATGACATAAAAACAGGGAGGGGGACAAAACAGAAGAGACTCATAAATATGGAGAACAAACTGAGGGTTACAAGAGGGGTTGTGTGAGGGGGGATGGGCTAAATGGGTAAGGGGCACTAAGGAATCTACTCATGAAATCATTGTTGCACTATATGCTAACTAACTTGAATGTAAATTTAAAAAAATAAAAAATAAAACAAGTTAAAAAATTAAATAAAAAAAATTTCTTTAACGTTTATTTATTTTTGAGAGAGAGAGAGAGACAGGGTGTGTGTGAGAAGGGGAGGGGCAGAGAGAGGGAGACACAGAATCCGAAAACAGGCTCCAGGCTCTGAGGTGTCAGCATAGAGCCTGACATGGGGCTTGACCTCACAAACTGCAAGATCATGACTTGAGCCAAAGTTAGACACTTAACTGACTGAGCCACACAGGTGCCCCTGGCAGCTGCTAGTTTCTTAATGCAGGCAACAAGACTTGGCAAAGAAATACATCCATTTCTGGTCTGGTCTTTGGTTATCCCTTGCATGCTTGATATCACTAAAAGAATTTTGATTTTATACTATAAAAAGAAAAGCAGTTAGGAAGTCAACCAAGATGGCAACATAGGAGGTTCCAGAACTTCTCTGTTCCCACAGATACATCAAATGTATACACATGGAACAATCATCTATGAGGGACTCCTATACATTGGGCAAATGAGAAAATACACTGAAGTGGGTAGGAAAGGCTAAGATGTACTCTTACTAAAAACTCTACGCCTGGCACAGCATCATACAATCTGGAGAAAACCCCCACCTCTCAACTTGTCCTTGAGGAGTTAAGGGTTTGGACCACACATCTAGGGCCCCACCTGAAGATTGGGTTCCCCAAACATCCAGCTCTGAAAGCCAACAGGGCTGGCATACATGAGACTAATAAGACTACGGCAAACAAAGAAGCAGTGCTTCACGGGCAGATGAGCATTCACTGCAGCTATCCCCTTAGGGCTCAGCACAGAGGGAACCAACAAAACTATACATCTTCTAGTCTTTCCTGGAAGGGGGTCTGAATGCATACTTTACAAGCTGCTGCCTGAGGGCCTAGCTTCTTAATTATAGTGTGCATTTAGGGTTGGCTGCAATCCTTGGGGGAAGCCGGCAGACATTTCCCTGCCTTCTCTTTCTGGCTTGCTCAAACAATAAAATCAAGTCGCCAGTATCTCCCTAGAAGGACCTAGTGAATGTCTGGTGACCTAGCTCTGAACTATCAGAAAGAGAAACTAAGAAAACAGTATCATTTACAATAGCTTCAAAAATTAAAATGGTTAGGACTAAATTTATTGAAGGAGATAAAAAAACATCTGTACACTGAAAACTATGACAATGATGAAAGAAATTAAAGAAGACCAAGTAAATGGAAACATATCCCATGTTTGTGGATTAAAGGAATTAATATTGTTGAAATGTCCATTTCAAAAGTGATCTATAGATACAATGCAATCCCAACCAAAAAGCCAATGGCATTTTTCACAGAATACAACAATAATCCTATGATTTGTATAGAACCACAAAAGACCCTGAATAGTCAAAGAAATCTTGAGAAAGAAGAACAAAGCTAGAGGCATCACACTTCCTGATTTCAAACTATATTACAGAGCTATCATAATCAAAACAGTACAGTATTGGCATAAAAAGAGACACATAGACCAATGGAACATAATGGAGAGCCCAGAAATAAACCCATGCAAATGTGGTCAATTAAATTTCAGTAAAGGAGCCCGAAACAGAGGAAACAATGGGGAAGACAGTTTCTTCAATAGATAGTATTGGGAAAACTGGGTATTCTCATGCAAAAGAATGAAACCGAATCCCTGTATTATACTACACACAAAAATCAACTTGAAATGGATTAAACACTTGAACATAAGACCTGAAAGTATAAAATCTCTAGAAGAAAACATAGGGAGTAAACTCCTTGACACTGGTCTTGGTGATGATATTTTAGATTTGACATCAAAGGCAAATAAAAGCAAAAATAAGAACTGGGACTGTATCAAACTGCAAGACAAAGCAAACCATCAAACAACGAAATAGCAATCCATGGAATGGGGGAAAATATTTGCAAACCATATTTCCAAAAAGGAGTTAATATCCAAAATATATATGGTATTCACATAACTCAACAGCAAAAAAACCTAAATAACTCAATTTAAAAAATGGGCAAAGGACCTGAATAGACACTTTTCTAAAGAATTCATACACAGTCAACAGGTAAATTAAAAGGTACTCAACGTCACTAATCAAGAAAATGTAAACTGAACCACAATGAGACATTATGTCATACCTGTTAGGACAGCTATTATCAAAAAGACAAGAAATAGCAAATACTGGTGGAGATGTGGAGAAAAGGGAACCCTTGTATATTGCTGGTGGGAATGTCAACTGGTACAGCATTATGGAAAACAGTATGAAGGTTTCTCCAAAAATTAAAAACAGAACTACCTTATGATCCACGAATCCCACTTCTGGGTACATATCCAAAGAAAATGAAAGCATATCTTGAAGAGATATCTGTACTCCCCTGTTCACTGCAGCATTAATTATGATGGCCAAGGTATAAAAACAACCTAAGTGTCCATCAACAGATGAATAGATAAATACAATGTGGTGTGTCTGTGTAAATACAGAAACGTCCTTACGCACACAATGGAGTATAATATAGCCTTAGAAAAGGAAATCCTGCCATTTTCAACATCATGGGTGAACATAGAGGGCATTAATCTAAGTGAAATATGCCAAAGACAGATATTGCATGGTATCACTTATATGTGGAGCCTAATAAAAAATATATAATAAATAAAAGGTAAGTTGAATTCAGAAACAGAGAGTAGAAAAGTGGTTGCCTAGGAATGTAGAATTTGAGAAATCAAAAGAAGTTAGTAAAAGGGTACAAATTTTCAGAAGATTTATAAAAGTTCTGAGGATCTAATGTATATAAAACATGATGACTAGAGTTGATGACACTACTGTATAACTGAAATTTGCTAAGAGAGTAGAAGCTAAATTTTTGCACATATACACAAAAAAAGTAAATATGGGAGGTGATGGATACGTTAATTAACTTGAAGAGGGAGTCTCACAATATACATCAAACCATCATCCTGTACACTTTAAATATCTTACAATGTTGTCAATTATACATCAATAAAGCTGAAAAAAAAAAGAGGAAAGCAGGAGAGAGTAGAAAAAGCAAAGGTGAATGTTTATTGTCTATATTAAATTCCAAATGATAGCTTGTCTGTTATTGCCACTCAACATGTAACTGTATATTTAGTTCTCCTGCCAGGCTTTCATTCTCCGGAGTTGTTGTAACATGCAGGGCCTGACCTATTCTATGGGCATTTTTAGCAATGTAATAAAAGGCACTAGTTTACTCTATGACTCCTATAAGGTAGCTTTGTTAATTTTTGGGAAACTTGCAAGATATGAAAGATAATTTGGTTTCAGCTAAATTTGAAGTTTTAATTTCTATCACCTGTTTATGACCTGGGTGGATCTAAACATGCATACATGTGCTGTGGTAACAGAACACTCCACTCCAAAATACACGTAAAGCTAAGTCAATGTAACACAAAAAATTACCTTAGATTGCTCTGTAGTACTTTAGTATATAGTATTTTGTTAAGGTATTTTTTTTATTGTGTCACCAAAAAGAGATTGCTGAATAAAGGGATCCGCTGATACTCATTTAGAAACAGAAATCTTCAGATTAACTATAGCATTTGACTTTATCTGAGACAATTTTAAAAAAAAGCAATTTTCATTTTCATACTAATTCATTTTTTTTAAATAAAATGACTATTTCAAATCTTTATCTTTACAAGTCCTTTCTTCCTTAAGAGTATGGTTTCAACTAATGTTCATTCATCTAATTTCATTCCTTTTTAATCTCATATTAATTATACAATTCACCTACAGAAAAATTTTACCAACGAGGGTCATAAAAGATGTGTCAGTTACTGAAACAGGAAGAGAAAGTGAATCAACCACACACCCTGTCACTCCACATCTTTGGAGTTATTCTCAGCAGACTCTGCTCCTCTGCTGCTTTTTTCCTTCCTAATCCCAGGTATTTTCACAATAAAGATACTGTCAGCCTGGGAAAAAACTTTTGGGGGAAAAATGGGTTTTGGTGGGCTCAGTATAAATTAATTAGTAATGGGGCAGAATTTCATATTGAGAGATGAGCAAGTCTAAAGATGGACACTGTCTTCAAAGTCTAAAGTGCGTGTCTGAAGTTCTAAACTTCCCTCACAAACTATAAAGGTTTATGTATAGATTTTTGAATTTTTTTGTCATTTTGATGACTTATGAATCTCTTCTAGAATTTTTTTTAGTGATTTAGCTTACTTGGAAGATTCAGAATTTAAAACACATTTTTAAAGAGAAGCAATGTAAACTCTTATTAAGATACTGGAAAATATTTCAGATAGCCAGGTATAGGAGTACTGCTGATACAAATCTGCCCTTGGTTTACTGAGACAGTAACTTAGGGTTCCATAAGAGGTGACAGTTGACCCACTGCATATAACTGCTAGGTGAACTTGAGTCTAATAACAAAAATATTAAGAATATTATTCTAGTTAAAATCAGATAAAGAACAAAGTAGGACATAAAAACATTAAGCCAAAAGAATCCCAAAATTTTAGGGCACTATTTCTATGTAACTTGGATGCCATTTAGTAAGTTCCTCAGTTTTTATATCTGCCTTCCCTCTGCTTTCTTCATAGGGGCAAGCAGAAAGAATCGTAGTCTATAAATGTTATGCTTTAAGCTTTTCTAATATGAATAGAATTACCAAAGAATGACAGTGTTTTGCTGCTCTGTACCTACTGGGATATATTCCAAATAGATGCATGTCCAAAAGCCGTGTCAGCTTGTTATCATTTAAAAATCCTCAATTAATTTTGAATGAGATTAAAAAATTAGAAAATACCATATGTGAAACAAAATTTCTTGCTTTAAATTTCTCTCTTACTATTTTATAATGTGGGCAATATTTGTATTTTTTATAGACAATTTCCCCTAACATTAGATCTAATACTCTTTGAAAATAACAGGTAGTATAGTGCAAAGTAAGCATCATAAAGATATGTAAAGATAGGCTCTCAGGAATTATTTCCTTCAGCATAAAGATACAGAAATACAAAGAAAGTAAGACTTGTTTGAGGTCATAAAGTGACTTAGCAGAACTTAGAGAATGAGACTTTATTACATCACTACCAATATGTGATGTGACAAGGTTTTTGTATCACAGAAATCTTAAAAAATATAAAAACTTCTTTCTATAATGTACTTCCTCATTTAAAATGTCCCTCTCCTCATCTATCATCTCCTAGTACACTTCTGTGTTTTGAAACACGACTGTATAGTACTGCCATTGTGTAGTGTGTGATCTACATATAAATACTGCATGTGCCCAAGTTAAAACTACTCCCATTGAGTAGGGAGTCCCAGTTTCTAAGGAGAATGTTTTTCTATTCATGCAGGCAGAATATCTGACTCAAATACAGTAGCATAATGTTCAAAAGAAAAGAGAATGGTTTTCTTCATGGTTAACAGTTCTTTGAGGGAATAATTCTCCCTTGCCATTAAAAGTTATAAATCACCGCAGCTATAAAATGAGGACAAAAATAAACCAGTGAGGAAATATGGTGATTTTTTAATCCATAAACATTTACAAAGCATAAACTGATTCCAAATAGATCTCTTTTTCTAGAAATAATACATTTAATCCCTTACTAAATATATTTTGAAAGAAAAAAATTAGTAATTCATTGAAATTAAAAATTTCTGGGGCGCCTGGGTGGCTTAGTTGGTTAAGCATCTGACTTCAGCTCAGGTCATGATCTTATAGTTTGGGATTTTGAGACCTGTGTTGGGCTCTGTGCTGACAGCTCAGAGCCTGAGGCCTACTTTGGATTCTGTGTTTCCCTCTCTCTCTCTGCCCCTCCCCCATTCATGCTCTGTCTCTCTCTCAAAAATAAATAAACATTAAGAAATTTGTTTTTAAATTTCTGCTCTATGAAAGATATTGGAGTGAAAAAATAAGCCACAGACTAGGAGAAAATTTTTAGAAAACAATGTAATAAACGAGTGACATCTAAAATATACAAAGAACTCTTAAAATTCAGATAAGAAAACAAATGACCTAATTAAAAAATGGGCAAAAGATCTGAATAGACAGTTTACCAAAGAAGATATACAGACAGCAAATAAGCGTATGAAAATATGCTAAACATCATGTCATTAAGGAACTGCAAATTAACAATGAGATACCATTATACACGTATTAGAATGCCTACGATCTAAGATACTGACAATATCAAATGCTGATGAGGATATGTAGCAATAAGAACTTTCACTCACTGTTGGTGAAAATGCAAATAGAACAGCCACATTGGAAGACAGTTTGTCAGTTTCTTATAAAAGTAAACATATTCTTACCATATGATCCAGCAATCACACTCCTAAGTATTTACCCCAAAGGGTTAAAATCTTAAGTCCAGGGGCACCTGGGTGGCTCACTCATCCGACTCTTGGTTTCAGCTCAGGTCATGAACTCACAGTTTGTGAGTCTGAGCCTCGCATTGGGTGCTGTGCTGACAGTGCATAGCCTGCCTGGAAGTCTTTCTCTCCCTCTCTTTCTGCCCCTCGCCCATTCACTCTCTCTCAAAATAAGAAATAAACTTAAAAACAATTAAAAAAATAAAATAAAATCTTAAATCCATAAAAAAACTTGCACATAATGGTTATAGAAGCTTTATCACCCAAATTTGTAAGCAACCAAGATGTTCTTCAGTAGGTGAATGGATAAACAAACTACAGTACACGCAGACAATGAAGTATTATTCAATAGTAAAAAGAAATAAGCTATCAAACCACAAAAAGACATGAAGGAAACATGTGAAAGATTCCAATAATATTTCACTCTGGAAAAGGCTAACCTATGTAGACAGTAAAAATATCAGGGGTTTGGGATGAGGGAGGTAGGGATGAATACAGAACCACAGGGGACTTTTAGGAAAGTGAAATTATTCTATATGATATAGTACTCTTGTATACAAATGTCATTACACATTTGTCAAAATCCATAGAAAGTACACCATCAAGAGTGAACTATAACATAAACTGTGGACTTTAGTTAATAATATATTGGGGTGCCTGGGTGGCTCAGTCAGTTAAGCATCCAACTTCAGCTCAAGTCATGATCTCATGGTTCAGGAGTTCAAGCCCTGTGTCAGGCTCTGTGCTGACAGCTCAGAGACTGGAGCCTTCTTTGGATTCTGTGTCTCCTTCTCTCTTTGCCCCTCCTCTATTCACTCTCTCTTTCTCTCTCTCAAAAATAAATAAAACATTAAAATATACATATATCAATATTGGCTCAACAATTTTAGCAAACATATCACAATAGTGCAAGAGATTAATAATAGGGGAAACTGGGAGGAGGAGATGAGAGGGTAAATAAGAACTCTGTATCTTCCACTTCTTTTTCTTTTTTCTTATTTTAGAGAAAGAGTGAGGGAGAGCACACACATGTGGGAGGGGGCAGAAAGAGAGGGAGGGAGGGAGAGAGAGAGAGAGAGAGAGAGAGAAAGAGAGAATCCCAAGGAGGATGTGAGATCATGACTGGAGCTGAAATCAAGAGTTGGATGCGTAACCGACTGGACCACCCAGGCTCCCCTTCCACTTATTTTTCTGTAAGCCCAAAATTGCTCAAAACTAAAATCTATTAATAAAACATATACATATTATTAAAAATGACATTTATGAGATAATTCTAGCTATTCAAAGCATATCTTTTAGTATGGTAGGAGAAACATTCCTAATTTTTCTAGTGAGATAAATGTTTGGAGAGGAGATTCCCATATATAACTTGCATCACTGAAAAAGAAAAAAAAATGATCTTTTGACAATAGAAAATACTACTTTTCAGAATTTGTACACAAATACTACAGAAATATGGTGTTAAGCATATATAGTCTAGTTTTAGGGGTCATGCTGAAGGATTGGTGATGAAATATTTATAAATATATCTTCTTTAGAAGTTCTTTTTTTTTTTTAAATTTTTAAAAATGCTTTATTTACGTGTGCCTGGATGGCTCAGTCAGTTAAACATCTGACTTCGGCTCAGGTCATGATCTCACAGTTCCTGAGTTACAGCCCCACATCAGGCTCTGTGCTGACAGCTCAGAGCCTAGAGCCTGCTTTCAGAGTCTGTGTCTCCCTCTCTCTCTGCCCCTCCCCTGCTCGCACTCTGTCTCTGTCTCTCAAAAACAAAAATAAAACACTGAAAAAAAATTTAATGTTTTATTTTTGAGAGAGAGAGAGAGAGAGAGGGAGAGAATGAGCAGGGGAGGGGCAGGAAGAGAAGGAAACAGAATCCAAAGCAGGCTCCAGGCTCTGAGTTGTCAGCACAGAGCCCAATGAGGGGCTTGAACTCATGAACTGCAAAATCATAACCTGAGCAGAACGAAGTCGGTCGTTTAACCGACTGAGCCACCCAGGTGCCTCTCTTTAGAAGTTCTTTAATTGATTACTTCTACATCTAATATATTTCCAAAAATTTTACATAAAAATGTTTAATAAAGAAAGCTTCTTACAAAGGGCAGGAATTGGTTATTAATTTTATTCTTTATCTCAGCTGTCTTTTTGGTGCTTGTGTGGAAAACTGAATTTTCTGCATTTTAAACTATGAATTTCATCTTAAACTGGGGCCTTCAAACCAAAATTCTTTTAGGAACAAATCCTTGTCATCAAACAAAATCTTACAGATTAAAATTGAGCTCCCCCAACTGAAGCCTGGGTGAGGGGCTCTAAGATCCTTTCCCTTCTGTGCTTCTATTCTAGTCCTGAAATAACTCCAAAGAACTCTAATGCTTTCAGAGACAATGTTTTAAACTATCCTCTAAAATATAAGGATTTCCCAAGTATAAAATCACTTACCACAGTATCTTCTATTACCATTATCTTCCTTTTAACTTCTTCCTGAAAGTCCCCTAATAAGGCTCAGTAAAATATAATAGCAGTGTTTAAGATGAGTTAGACTAATACTATAGAGTCAATAAAATGTATTATGCAATTTGATTATAACCATGTAAAAATGTAATTGCATACAATAGAAAGGATTGGGAAGTCCTTTCAACAAACTGTAAACACTTTTATTTATGTTCATTGAATGCTTTTTAATGTAAAAACTGTTAGTGTGGAATAATCCTTTTTTACAAGGAAACTTGAGCCCTTCAAGTATCTTGAAAGTCAGCAGAAGGGGGACAGCAAGAGTTAAGAACAAGAAAAGCTACAGAAAGCAGAGTCGAATACTCTGGAATTCTTTTTTATTCACTTGTTTTTATACAACTGGAAAAGTAACCAGTTAGAGGTTTATTTGGGAGAGAAAAATTTTTAAAAATGCAGATGCCCTTGTAGTAATACTGACTGATGATTTGATTTGATTCAGTCAGATGTTTTTCTGAGACCATTGATTGGGACTGTCAAAAAAAAGCACTTAGAAAAGCAGGTCTAGAGGATATGGGCTGGGGCGGGTGGGGGGGTGCTACAGAAAACTTGGAAGGTGAAGGGTGAAAAGTGAAGACAAACTTTGTCTAATCTAATCTTCCACAGAACTCGCTCTGTGCCTGAACAAGAAAATAAAATCTTTTTTCCTTTGGTTGGCTTTAATAATGCATGTTCTGCTCTGGGAGCTACAACTTGTTTGCAACTTTCAGATTAGTTATACTAGTGGTGAAATACATTTTGGGGGACTACCATGGGAAACTATCCATTCTAGAAGCACTGCTTCTAGAAAGAAGTATATTCTGAATTCTCAAAAGGCAACTTACTGTAAATTTTTGGTAAACTAGGAACTGCCTATAATCATCTGATTCTCAAAGACAATTAAGGCTGAAATTAATGACTATAAATTAACAGAAATAATCTTCATTAGTTACAAAGAAAGAACCTCAAAATATGACATAACCAGTGCTATAAAGATGCGAACTATAATGGACTCAGCCTGCTCGGGCTGCAATAACAAAATACTGAAGACTGGGTGATGGAAGCATAGAAATTTATTTACTATCACATCTGGAGGCTAAACATCTGAGGTCAGGTGCCCCTATGGTCAATTCCTGGTGAGGGCTCTCTTCCTATCTTGCAGACAGCCACCTTCTCATTGTATTTTCACATGGCCTTTCTTTTATGCATACAGGAGGTCTTATTAGGGTCCCACATATGAATTTATTATGAATTTATGGATTTATTTAATCGTAATTACCTCCTTATGAGCTCTACCTATAAATATAATCACATCAAGGGTACGGCTTCAACATAGGAATTTTGTGGAAACAAAATTCAGTCCATTGCAGACTACTTAAAAATTATAAGCAATTACCATTAGGAAAAAAGGAAAGAAAGCTTGAAACTTATTAGACACTGACATCTCCCCCCCCCCCCAAGGCTGTGGCTTTCCCTGTGAAGCACATAAAATGGTAGCAATATTCTCCTTTGCTTTATTCTACATTTTGTCTATTATATGACTATAAACATGAATTATACATTGATCACCAAAAGTATTGGCTATCAAAGAAGAGAATATACTATCTTCATGAATGGTTAGCTTACAGAACATGCTCAATTTATACAGAGAGCTATATTTAAACATAGCTTTACAGATGAAGGTGGTTCAGGCAGCAGGTCAACTGATTCTTTAAATACCTATGCAGTTATGTTTAGGCCCCTTGGAGGTCCTTAGGATGTATCACTACTTGAATATCAAAAATAATTCAAAATAATACAGAACATAGTTATATACTATTTTATGCTATATTATTATGGAAAAATTATTATTATGAGGTCTCTTGGTACTAACTGCAAAAAACCACTTGGGGTAGGATCCAAGTTATGTCCACATTAAACCAAATTTTATACTAAGCTAGGTCATGTTAAAGTTGAACTTCAATGTGTTTTAATTTTTACATAATTTAAAATGTATAATAGCAACCAAGTCTTGTCCTTACTTGAGTTATTTTATTATGTCCCTAAAATTCAATTATTGCTTTTTAGTTGTATGTACAAGTACAAAATGAATGAAAATATTAATGTAACTTACTTTACATAATTCTCTAAAATTTTGTAAACAAATATTTTTTTTAAAATGCATAATTTAGGGGTGTCTGGGTGACTCAGTCAGTTAAGTGTCCAACGCTCAGGTCATGATCTCACGGCCCATCAGTTCCAGCTATGTGTCGGGCTCTGTGCTGACAGCTCAGAGTCTGGTGCCTGCTTGGATTCTGTCTCCACTCTCTGCGCTACTCCTGCTCGCACTCTTTCTGTCTCTCTCCCTCTCTCTCAAAAATAAATAAACATTAAAAAAAATTTTTAATGGATTAATTAAAGCACTGAAGGTATTAATCTATCCATGAAAATATCCCATAGGGTTTAAAATTAAAGTGGACTAGCCATGGCAGGAGGTTTTTGATGTGTGGCACAAAGCAGATGTACAATACTAATTTCATAAATGAATGACAGATGAAGTCACAGCATAAGTGTCTTTCATTAAACTATAAGGAAGCCATTAATGAACCATCAGACCAGCTTTTGTGAACCTGTGCATGTGTGAATATTTCATGTCAATTATGGCCAACTCAGTGGTATAACAAGAAATTTCATTTTGAATTGACAACTTTTAGAATTAAATGATTCCCCACCCCAATCTCCAGTTCTAGCATAGGCTTAGGGCACAACAACAACAACAACAACAAAATACGAAATGCTGGGGGACTACTATTTTTATATCTGAGAGTATTTGTTTGACCTTTTATATTTTTAAGGATTCTGGCAAGAAGTTAATGCTAGGTAAACTAAATAAAATTCTTGGTTTTAAATATAAAACCACTCCTTAAGGATTCTTTTGAAGTGAATAAAAAAATATGCCAAGGGGCTACTTTTGCTACTACTGAAAGAATGTCTTGTTCTAATGCCAAAAACAGTTTAAGTGAAATTTTTTTTAATTCTGAAGAAAAAGAGAAAATAATTAGTTTATAATTTGAAACTTCCACAATGGTAAATACCGCATGTGCATTACACATAATGTCTTGAATAAGGAAACCTTCCTAAAATATAAAAGCAAAAAAAAAAAAATCAATTTTCCAGATTTTAATAGCAAAAAGAGAGCTAATTATTGTTAAAGAACTCCAGCAATAATATTTGGAGGTTGAAAACATAGATTAAACAAAAAAAGAGAGCTCTGAAGATCTCAATAAGGCTAGTTTTCTTTCTAGTTTAAGGAAAGGTTAGATTCTGTTTTTAAATTTCCAAAACATGGTGAAGGTTATATATATTTAAGAACAATATAATGACTGTACTGCAACTCTGAACAACCATTTTAGAGAGTTTAAGTAGCATTTTAATAGAATGACACCTTTGAGAGCTCAGAAACTGCCATTTGGGGATGAAGAATGAGAACATCCTTATGTCACCATCATACAGCAAATGACATGTAGTGCTTTTGTCATTAGTGTTAGCTTTCTGGGCTTTACCTAAATACCTGGGTTTAAACCTAACCTAAATAAAAGGGCACAGTAATTAGGAATGCTTATTTCCTAAGTGATTATTCTAGTAGAAACAGAAACCCTCAACTTTCTGAAGTTGCTACGTTCACTTTTTTCAACCAACAAAATTTATGTTAAAAAAAGTTAGAATTAAGTTGTATACTAGTAACTAGGATTACCTTGAAGAATATGCTGATACAGGGATATTATGTAAGTAGTTTGTAAGGAAACATTAGCTTTACACACTTGAGAGTAAAAAACAGTATACATCTTTAACAAGAAAAAATAAAAATAGGGATAACAATGTTTATAAATATAAACTAGCTGAAATAAACACTGCATGTAACAATGAAACATAATTTGAATTTAAAGAACACACTATTAAGACTAAAAATATGACATACATATGAAACACTCATTATGAGTGCTCATAAAATCTAAGGCAATGAAATATAAAAAATAAGCAGATTGTGGATTTTTTTATGTTAAACATCACTTAGATTGAGTTTGCTGATTTAAAAAAATATAATGAAAATGACTTATTGGGCACTTGCTGTTACTGACAAGGATAAGTACCTTACAGGAATTTCATCTATTCTGGACAATAGATCTATGAAATAGAGATTTTTTTAAACCTTATTTACATATAAGAAAGCTGATCACAAGGTAGGAGATATTAGGCATTTGGATTTAGATCTTTCTCATTCCATAACGCATTTGCTTAACTAAAATGCAATTTTGCATAGTTTAAAATATTCTTTTTTTTTAAAAAAAAATTTTTTTTTTTAACGTTTATTTAATTTTGAGACAGAGAGAGACAGAGCGTGAACAGGGGAGGGGCAGAGAGAGAGGGAGACACAGAATCTGAAACAGGCTCCAGGCTCTGAGCTGTCAGCACAGAGCCTGACGCAGGGCTCGAACCCACAGACCGTGAGATCATGACCTGAGCCAAAGTCGGACGCTTAACCAACTGAGCCACCCAGGCGCCCCTAGTTTAAAATATTCTTGATAAACAGTTTTCACATATGTTTTTGGCATTCTTTTCATATATAGAATCAAATTATTAGAAATTAACCTTCTATCACCTCAAATAACCAAGCAAAAATATCCAACTCTATCAGAATCTATAAAATAGAATTAATAGCACGCTTTATACAACTTTTTAAAATTGTGTTCCTCTCAAGTTCGTAGAACCCTTAAGTTTTATAACTCTTCTGAAAATGAAGAAGCATAGATTAAATGTGCAAAAATTCTAGGGAGCCAACATGTGTTAATAGAAACTAAGGATCTGGAAAAGGAAAAACAAAGCAGAACATTAAAATGCTTAAATCAGCACTACTGTTGGCTTGCGTAATTCTTCATAGCTACAGATTCAGCCTGGGCCGATGTTTGGGGACTAGATCATAAGGTCTTGACTAATTGGTTGCCTTGATATACTGCTTCCTTATAAAGAAGTTTCAGTATTTGGTTATAAAATGCTCTATTAAGTTTGTTGCTAGCCAGGCTCTCATTCAATGTCCATTTCCTTTCTGACTAATGCTTCTTGTAAGCTGACAGCAGCTTTAAACATCTGGCAAGGAGTCAGTAATACAGGTATTGCAGCACAAGGTGTTCTGGAAAATGATTTGCTTTGGTGTAAACATCTTATCTAAAATATAAAATAGCCTTCAGGTAAGCTGAATTAAGGTTCTTGTATTGCCAATTTGAGTAGAAGCTAAAGTTTACAGATACAGAGGATGTTTATATCTCCATACACTGGACATTTTAAAAACTGCACATTAAAATGAACATTATAACTTTGTAACTTACACTTACTTTCATAACAAAGAGTTTAGGGAAAAAGTGAGCTGGTGTTTATTTCCATTTTACAACACTTTTTTATCATAATGCCTCCAGAAACACACACACACACACACACACACACACACACACACACACACACACACACAATCACTGGGCATCTCTGAGCAGATAAAACTTTCATTTTCATTCAGTGGAAAATTGCTAAGGAGAATTTTATTAAATTCTGAATTCTATGCACTGTCACTCTTTCAATGTTCCTCTTCCTCTGGTGCTATGATTAGAATCTCTAGGCCACAGTAGCAAATATTTAGAGACATTGACTAAGACCCTAAGATCCCAGGTTTCTAGAAGCATTGTAAAGGAAACAAAACCATGTTATATATCCCTAGAAATCCAATCCCTAAGTGATTCCTTATACAATTAATTTAATCTATGACAGGTATATAACCACATAGATTTTTAACACAAGAAAGAATCACAGAGACCATATTCCCACCTCCCCTGTTAAAATATGAAAACTGAGTTCTAGAAATGATAACTGATTTAGCCAAACTAATAGTGTAATACATGGCCAAAATAGGATTAAAGTCTAGATCTTGGCTTTTACCGAACTTCTTCTGTAAGTATGTAGATTGTAAAATTGTGGGGAACGGGGAAGAATAGGGGTGTAGTGAGCTGCCTTAAAAGTTACAGCCTGACTATCTGCTTTCAGTATACGCTGATTTTTGCTCTAGAGATTCTATCAATTCATTTGCAAGAGTAGGCACATTTTAGCAACCGAAAAGTGCTGTGGAGATAAGGTGCTGGCCCTAGGAGCTTATATTTAGTATTATATGTGATAAGACGGCTCAGAAGACATAACACACCTTACTTTCAACACTTTGGCCATTCATACCAGGTGCTGCACCTCATGGCTGGTTTAGCGCTGCACAAAAGACATCTTTGTTGTTGTTCTAAAGCAAGGCAGACCTCATTTGGATGTGTGTCGAATCTTAAGACTACCCTATGTTCTCCTACAAATGGTACTTGAGAGCCTGTCTGGATGTTCTGGCAGGGCAGTGCAGCTACTTGTACACCCTCCGTCAAAAAATGGTCCTCTTCAACTGTACACATAGCTTTGGGAGGTATGCACGTGGAGCCATGAGAGAGGAAGAGGACACCAGTCTAGCCAGCCAGATCAGCTGAATAAACCCTAACAATCAATGGGGTGACAGATGTTGCAGCCAGACCACTCTCGCATCCAAAAAAGACACTGCATAAAGACATCTTTAATATTCCCATCTCCCTCCATAATGGGTAATAAATAACAAATTCTCATAATTTATCCCATTCACAAAATATGTTCGTCCAAGGGTTTATGAGGCAAATCTTAAAGTCACAGAAAATAGTTTATCTACTTGGGCTGTAAAAATCTAAATTTCTTTATTCAATGACTACATATGAACTTTATATGAATTACGGTGCTGGGCACTCTGAGGGATATTGAAAAGTGGATAAGCCAAAAATGAGACAGCTTTGTAAAGATGTGAATGTTGTGTCCATACAAGGATGCCCAGCTTGGGGGAGAGGGGGTAAATAAGGACTGAAATACGGACTTTATGAAAGCTCATGCTCTGCTTGACAAGCCTTTTGATCTGGCAAGTAGCTGTCACCAGGTAGGACCAAGGAGCATATTTTTTTAATTCACTTAGCGCTTGGGTAGGCTACTTAATGGTGGCTTTGACACAAAATGCCACCAATCTTTTGATAGCACAAATTTGATGACAACATTTCTTACTAACTTTTTCAATGGTTCTCCAATGCTTAAAGGAGAAAAGCCAAGTTTGGATGATATTCAAGGTCCTTCACATTGTCTTACCTACTTTTCTTGCTTTATCACCTACTACTTCTATAGGCAGACTCTTTCTTCTGGTCATATTTCAACCTTTAACCAAATCTAGAACAATCCATGTTCTTTTCTTTTTTAAATAGGCTTCACACCCAGCACAGAGCCCAATGTGGGGCTTGAACTCATGACCCTGAGATCAAGACCTGAGCTGAGATCAAGAGTCAGATACTCAGCCAATGGAGCCACTCAGGTGCCCATATTGTGTTCTTTTGTGCATCTCTGCCTTTCTATCAGGTAGGAATGCTCTCTTCCAAGCTTATGGAACTCTACTTATGGAACTCCTATTCACCCATTAACACTCAGATCGACTATCCCTTCGTTCAATCCCAGCTAGTGTGAGTCACACCCTGTTCTTTCTCCCAAAGTATTCTGCACATCATTAGATCGTGCCACATGAATACATTATATGGAACTTAGTTGTTTATATGTTTTTCCTTCAAAACTGCAGGCCTTATTCTCAATATCTGAAAAATATGGTAAATGAATAGATGAAAATATAACTTCAAGTAGCTTATACTTATTTGGGAGGATGACAACAAGGTAACTAAAAATAATCACATATAAGATAAGTACATATAAAAACATAAAGATGTTTCATATCTGCTGTTTAGTTCACTAACTCACTGTTCATAAAAGAAGGCAAGCCTTTACCAAAGATTCAGATATGTCAAAGGGAATATTGAAACACTTTCAAAGACTCTTTAGATGACTCAGAGGAATGGAGAAATCATGAAGAGTCTTTTAGGAGGAGTTGAAAGATTTGGTTTCTGGTCCTGGGTTTGTCACTTATTTGCTGTGGGACTTCAGACAAATCCACTGTTTTTGCTTGGGTCTAGTTCTCTTGTTATAGCACTATTCCCATAGGGTTAAGATTCTCAAATAGATAATGTGTACAAAAGTACATTTAAAACTAGAAAATTCCACTTTAAGTGAATGTTAAAACTGACATTTTTTTGTTGGTGAAATGACAGATTAACACATAAATTTATGACTCATCCAACATTAACATCCACTGACTATGAGACACTGGAGATAGTCTAAGAAGTAAAAAAAAAAAACCCGGTTTCTGCTGTAGAGAATCTTAGTTTATTTGGGGGAGATGATGGGGCTGCTCATATTAAAATAACTACGGGGGGAAATGTGCAAAGAGCTAAACAAGGGAAACAGAAATCAGTGTAAAAGAATTAAAAGACAAGTCACTTGTGCTGGGGTGTTTTCATAACAAAGCAGTGATTTCAGTAGGTTATGTAAAAAAGTATTTTGAAACTCTGGGGTACAGAATTTTAAGGTAAATGCACATGAAGGGGTAGAGAGATAACAAGGATCTTAAAAGCAGTAGACCAGTTGGTTGTAGCAGTATGTTTTCATAGGGCAGTTTCTGATTAGGTAGGACAAGTAGGTTACAGTGTACAGGAGGTTGCTAAGTACTGTGGTACTCTGCTTCACTCTAGGGACAGGAACAGTCCTGCCAAGCTGCTTTCTAACAATACTAACCAGAGAGCCTGAGACTGGCTAACAGGTGTTTGTTTATCACTATCTCAGAGGTATTGTTGGATAGAGTCAATCTATGTCACATTCGAACACATTGATCCTGATTTTTAGTTTGGGAAAAATTGTCACAAGAGACTTCATGTAGGAAGAGTACAGACATCCTAAATAGCTATAATTGTTTTTTCTGTTTTCACTGTGTTGGAGAAAAGAGAGACAATGTCAGAAGGAATGTTAATCAACAAGACAGTAAATTAATTTACGGTTCTCCCTTTATTAGCTATAATAGCTTCAGCATGGTGACTAGAGCCTTCTTGAATAAATGAGTTACACTGGGAGGTAATTTTTTAATGTCAAGTTGGCATGAAGACCTTGAGCTATTAGACCCAGAAGGGCAAAGACTACAAAACAAAATCCAGGGCAAGGTAATCATTTTAGTCAAACAAGGATAAAGAGACTAAATTTATATGGAGTTAAAGCTTTTTAAAAACTTAGTGTGGAATGTATTTAACTCTAACAAATTGCTTTAAGAAGACTTTCTAGCGGTAGGTTGATAAGATTACCCTAAAATCACCATACTAAGCACATGTTATATTTTGAAGAAAAGAACAAGAAGCAACTCATTTATTATTTAGCTTTCAGTTATATTATATGGTTACTGAGGGAATGCAAAACATTACCATCTTATAGCAATATCATCTAAAACTTCAGTGGTAAATATAAATAGTGAACAGATAAGAGGAAGAAAGAATGAAGGGAAGTAACATTTATGAAGCACTCTTTATGTGTCACACATTGTTTTTTGGTGCTTTTATATTTGTTACCTCATTTAACCCTCAAAACAATTTCAGTCATTGGAGCGCCTGGGGGGCTCAGTCAGTTGAGTGTCTGACTTCAGCTCAGGTCATGATCTCACAGCTCATGAGTCCGAGCTCCACGTCAGGCTCTGTGCTGACAGCTCAGTCTGGAGACTGCTTCAGATTCTGTGTCTCCATTTCTCTCTGCCCCTCCCCTGCTCATACTCTGTTTCTCTCTCTCTCTCTCTCTCTCTCTCTCTCTCTCTCTCTCTCTCTCAAAAATAAATAAACATTAAAAAAAAAAAAAGAAAAGAAAACAGGGTGCTGGGGTGGCTCAGTCGGTTAGGTATTGGACTTCAGCTCAGGTCATGATCTCGCAGTTCATGGTTTGAGCCCCACGTCGGACTCTGTGCTGACAGCTCAGAGCCTGGAGCCTGCTTCAGATTTTGTGTCTCCCTCTCTCTGCCCCTCCCCTGTTTGTTCTCTGTCTGCCTCTCTCTCTCAAAAATAAATAAAAGTATTTAAAAAATTAAAAAAAACCCAACTTCAGTCACCTAGATATTTTAAAAATGAGAAAACTAAGGTTCTAAGAGGTTGAATAACTTGTCTGTAACTATCCTGAAAGAAAAAGACTACTATTGTATTAAAAGTCTACTCCAATGCAACACTAAAATTCTTTTTTGTTTTCCCTTTACTGCCTCTCTTGGAAGTTGAATCCTCAAATCTTAATATATAAAATAAATGTTAGAATTGCCTATACTATTTATAAAATGTATAACTGATACCTGGCTCTTAGACATATTATCAATTTCACTTTATGAGATAATCACTAAAAGGAAATTAACATCCAAAAGCAAGTAAACATTCAACTCAAATTTTACAGATACTAGTTGTCGGCCTATGTCAGCAAATTCCTACACAGAGAGGAAATTACATATCTTACTCGTCACCTCCGTTCCCAGGCACATGGCACATGGGTAGTGGGCCCAGTTATGCCTTTCATGTGCATATATTTTTGATTGTTGATTTCCTGTTGGTTGGGTAAGATAAAAGTTTTCCTAAAGTAACTAATTGGATAAAAGACAAATGAAAAAATGAAGTGGAATCTGCTACAAATAACTTAAAAAACAAAAATCAAAGCAGAAGAAAACAATAGCTATAACCAAAAAAGACTTATTATTTCCTCCTGAACTGAATTCCCATCTGCTTTTAAATGGCAACATGTTTTTCCATTAACTGGAAGCTACAGCCAAGAAACCAAAGACAATGAGGTTTTGGCCACCAGGGAGTAGAAGGCGCAGGATGGCTGAAGGATGCTACCTGCTTCAGCCTCTCTGTAAAGGCTGTTCCCTAGTGACCCTATTCCCCTTCCAGCTGGCAACAAACTTACTGTGGGGACTCTTCTGAGAATTAAAGAAATGTTTCAGTTCTCTGTATACCCTCTCCAGGGAGGGAAAATGGAGTAACTCAGAAGGGTATGAGAAGCCATTTGAAACACTGTGCCTGTGTAAGCTTTTAAGAAACAACACAACAGGGCAAAATAAAGCACCAGGTGAAAAGAAAACATTTTAAAAAAGTAACTTCCTTCCATCCCAGTCTTTAAAAGTACCCATATCATCTACAATCACCCTCGATAGACTTTCATGGGTTGTCATTTATTTATTTCTTTAAAGTAAGCTCGATGCCCAAGGTGGGGCTTGAACTCACAAGACCGAGATCAAGAGTCACATGCTCTACTGACTGAGGCAGATAGGCACCCTTCTCAACAACAGCTTTTTAATTAAAACAACAACAACAACAACAACAACAACAACAACAAAACACTCACCACAGTTAAACATCTTATGTTTCTAAAAGATAGACAATGGTGTGAGCAAATTCCTCATCTCTGGCTCACCTGGCCAAATTCTTGTATATATAGCTAATAATATACAGTTTAAAATTAATATATAATACACATAATATACCAATTATATAATATTGATGATACTATTCTCTAATGAAGACAATTTATCACCATTTTCATTTGATACCAAGAGTGGCCAATGAGACACACTCTAAATCTGAAAAAGTAGCTGTGCCTGTAGCAGTGTGTATTGCTACAAAGTTAGAGGGCTCTCCTTATGGTAAATAACAAAGGGAAGTTTATTTTTCCTAAATACAATCTTTAAAATCTCTTTTCTTCTTCTGTTCATTAAATGTTTGATAAATACGTACTATGTATTAGATTCTGTGCTGAAGGCTATGGCCTTGGCCGGAAGAAGAAATAAATTAGTTATATCAGTGGTAAAGCACTGGGTCTGTAGGAGTCAGGTGACTGAGTTTCCAGCTTGAATTGGTCTTACTGCTAAAAAATCAAAAATCAAAATGAATTTTAGCTTTCAATATTGCAGCATCATTTTCATTCTGATGGAAAGAGGTGGGGGGAAAGATGGTAACTTATTATTTTATTTGAAGCTAAATGTTATCAGTCTTAAATTTCCTATTTATTAATTTTAAGACTTTTAAGAACGTAATTGTTCTCTTCAAACAATACCTTCACACAGCACCTGTGTGAACTGCCTAAAAAAATCAGACCAAAAAAACAAAAACAAAAACAAAAACAAAAACAAAACAAAACCAAAAACCAAAAAACAAAGCCAAAACAAACAATATGAAATAAATCTGTCTTGCTCAAACTGAAAATTCCAGAACTACTAAGATACAGCTCTGAACAAAATTCCTATGAAGTTGTAATAATATATGGATTACAATTAGAACCATAGTGGGATATACATCTCCCACCTCAACATTATGGGACCAAAAATGTCATTCAACGAGGCACAGAATTTTCTGCGACTTTTCCTGTGACTATTATTAGAAGATCTGATATAAAAATTAATGAGAAAAAAAATTAATGAGAAATGAATGTGCTTATATTATAGATTCAATAAGGCATGCACTACATAAGAACTAGCAAGCTGGTACAATAATTCCTGAGTTTTTTCCTTTTAGCCAGATGAACCTCATTGGCTTTGATTTTTGTTTTTCATCTCTATGTTACTACCATGAATTACTTCAAAGTGAGAAAGGTACATTTATACCTTGCTAACTGCTCTTCCACTTCCCTCAGCTCAAGTGAAAGATTTATGGTTTCTTCCCTTTGCTGTTTCCTGTAAAGTGACATATATATATATACACGATGCTACCCTTGGTCTCACATCAAAAACTGAATTCTAGAAATACCTGAGCAGTCAGTTAACAGCAACTAGATGTTCATTTTAACTTAATGGACAGTCGTGCCCAAAAGATGCTCATAAGGATTATTTTTTCAGGTAGGAATGTACTTCAACTGCCTCTCAAAGTACTTTCTACATGGATTTTGTTTTTTTTAACCTCTAGTGAAAATTTCCCCTCTCTACAGGGGGAAAATTAAATATACATAGTTCATAGTTGAGACAAAACAGTGAGGAGATTTTGGATTTATTTTGGTTGTTGTAATTAGCTATGACTGCATGATAGACTCAGTCCAATTTTGCATGTAAATTTATCTACAATACTCTCTGAGTACCACTAATGATCTGTTATGTATGAATCTCTTTGGTATATACAGAAGAAAGATTACAAACAATAGTAAGCAGATAGAATGTAGAGTCTCAGTCTATTGAATAACTCAGAATAAAAAGAATCTACCATTTCTTACTAAAAAAACATTAATTTCCCAGTACAAATCCTTATCAGTGGTATTCAGAAGATATTTCTATTTTGAGGACTATAGTCTGTCCTTTCCTTAAGAAATGTATGCAGAAAAGATGCACAATTATCTTAGTAGAATTTTATTTTGTAAATAAAAATGGCCTAACTAAAAAGTTGCTAAGGTGAAAAAAAAAGTGTTTATCTGCCATACTTAAAATTTTCATATTTTCACAGAGGTCTTGCTGTTCCTATTGAGAGTATACTTTCACAACTAAGGGTAGATTGTCCCTTTTACAGTTTTTATGAGAGAATCTTTGTTAATATACAAGTAGAATGACATAATTGTCCAAGATGTTAAAAGATGGTAATAATACAATTTCTGCCAAATCTTTTACTTCCTAAAACTTGCATGATATCCTAATTTCATTTTTATGCTCTCTATAAGAAAATATGTAAAGCTGTGTATCATTTCCATTTGATAGATTAAGAAATCAAAATCCAGAGAAGTGTGTGAATGATTGGAAGCTGATGTATCAAGAAACCAGAAAGAAGAAACTTCTCGCCCAGTGTTCTCTCCACTGTATCATGTTAATTCTCTGAAGACTACATTTTGAGAAGCAACAGAAGCCAGGTAAAAACAACTGAGATATAATACAGGCCAGGTAAAATGAAATTTAATTTAGTGATTACCTGTCACGTAGTGCATTTCCTGTTTTAAGATTTCTTAACATATGGCTATTTTTGGCATCAAGCAGTCTTTTTTTTTTTTTTTTTTTTTTTTTAATTTTTTTTTTCAACGTTTATTTATTTTTGGGACAGAGAGAGACAGAGCATGAACGGGGGAGGGGCAGAGAGAGAGGGAGACACAGAATCGGAAGCAGGCTCCAGGCTCTGAGCCGTCAGCCCAGAGCCCGATGCGGGGCTCGAACTCACAGACAGCGAGATCGTGACCTGGCTGAAGTCGGACGCTTAACCGACTACGCCACCCAGGCGCCCCTCAAGCAGTCTTTTTGCTAATGACCCCAACCCACTGTTTTCCTGCCACCAAGGTATTTTGAGAAGAACTGTCTTACCTCTGCTCCTGAATATGTATCAGTTTGGAGGATGAGTTCAGCCAGATCAATGTCATTACCGACTGGCATAGAATGAAACTGCAGGTTAAATATTTCCCTTCTTGTTGCTGCATCTGGTAACGGCACATAGATGATTCTATCAATTCTTCCAGGCCGCATCAAAGCCTGTAAAGAGGATGAGACAATGCAGAAAAACCAAGCTCAGAACTGACATTCCACATGAAAGGTGGATATCTAGAATCTCATGAATAACCCACTATTACTCATAATTAGTACATGAAACAAGTACTAGAGATGCTATAATCTATTTTAAAGATTCAAACAAATAAATCATGTTCAGAGTACTTTTGAAAGTAGCAGAGCAATACTTCTGAGAGGCTTTCTGCTCCTCAGCAACTGTCAGGTCAATAAAAGATGGCTATTCTCTTTTAGGGAAGTGTGTAATATGACTTGCATTCATTGTATCAAAAGACTTTTTTTTTTGGAATTTCCTGCAATATCTCTTAAAATATGGGTTGTTTTAGAGAGCCCTTAAAATAGCACAGCTCTAATAAAAGAATACTTCTAGAGCTGAAAGTAGTCAAATGAACTTCCCTCATATTTTATTGGAGGCTAAGGCCTAAATTATCTTAGAGCTAATGAATTCATGTATTCAGAAAACCTTACCAAGCATGCACTATACACTAGACATTGTTCTTGGTACTAGAAAATAGCATGAATAAGATAGATATGTCTAAAATTGATTGTGGTGATGGCTGCATGTATTTGTGGATATACTAAGAGCCACTGAACTGTGTACTTTAAGTGGGTGAATTTTATATTTATTCTATCCCAATAAAGTTAGTAAAACAGATACAGGTCTAAAATGTGTGTGGGTGTGTGTGTGTGTTAAGGAGTTGGGGCAGCTTTTAGTTGGGATAGTGAGAGAAAGCCTCTCTGAGGAGGTAACTTATGTTGATATCCAAAGGAGTCAGCCTTTGAAATATCTAGGGGAAGGGCATGCAAGGTAAATGGAACATCAAGTGCAAAGGCAAGAATGACTGGTATGTTCCAGGGAAAGAAAAACAAAATCAATGTGATAGAGTGAATAAGGAAAAAAGAGGTAGGAAATGAGGTCAGAAAGACAGTCATAGGCAGATCATAAGACCTTAAAAGACATAGTAAAGAGTATGGATTGTATTCTACTTTTAATGAGAAGTCATTGGAAAGTTTTAAGTAGAAGGTGAATTGGTAAGATTTACATTAAAAGACCACTCATGGGACAATATCAAAAGGTCTAATATGTGTTACTATCTATAATACCAGAAGGAAAGGAAAGAGAAGATGGGGCAGAAAAAATATCTGAAGAAAAAAGAGCCAAATTTCCTCCAATTGGTAAACAAACAAATTTACACAATCAAGAAGCTCAGTGAATCTCAAATAAAATAAATACAAAGAAAGCCACACCTACACGTATCATAGCAAACTGCTGGAAACAAAAGACAAAATCTTGAAAGCTGCCAGACTGAATATGGAGAACAATAATCTGAATCACCAGTGACTCTCAATCAAAACAATGAAGGGCAGAAACCAGCAGAACAATATCTTTATAGTGCTGAATGAGGGGCACCTGGGTAGCTTAGTCAGTTAAATGTCAGACTTTGGCTCAGGTCATGATCTCACAGTTTGTGAGTTCAAGCCCTTGTGTCGGGCTCTGTGCTGATAGCTCGGAGCCTGAAGCCTGCTTCAGTTTCTGTGTCTCTCTCTCACTCTGCCCCTCTGCTCATGCTCTCTTTCTCTCAAAACTAAATAAACACTAAAAAAAAAAATTAAAAAAAAATAAAGTGCTGAAAGAATAAAAATGTCATCCTAGAATTCTAGTCCCAGTGAAAATCTTCTTTTTCTTTTTTTTTTTTTTTTCAGAGAGAGAGAATGCAAGTGGGGGATAGGGCCTTTATGAGAGAGAGAGGTAAACTTAAGCAGACTCCACACTCAGCCCAGAGACCAATTTGGGCCTTGATCCCACGACCCTGGGATCATGACCTGAACCAAATCAAGAGTCTGCCTGCCGCTCAAATGACTGAGTCACCCAGGTGCCCTGAAAATATTCTTTAAGAACGAAGGAAAAATTAAGTCATCTTCAAACAAAATAAATTTAAGAAAATTTGGTTCCATCAGAACTGCACTACAGAAAACACTAAACGATGTTCTTCAGGTTTAATGGAAATGACATAAGATGGAAAATTGAATCTTCAGGAAGAAATGAAGAGCATTGGAAATGAAACACCACAAAACTGTACATGCCTTCCACCTCTAAAAAAAATTCACTCTTTTGGCTGACATATCAGAAATGGGATTTCTTGAAGATTTAAGAGACACTCACTTATAAATAGTGAAACACAGCATATTTCTACATGTGTACTTTTGAATGAAATATCCAGAAAAAATGTGTGATAGAAGTAAATGTAGAAACTAAGGAAGACAGGAAGTCAAACATAAACATCTTTTAATTAAAAAAATAAAATAAAATAAAATAAAACCCCTGAAAATGTAGTTGCGATCATACATAAAACACTATGGAAAATACAAACATTAAAACCTCATGTGGTTGGCTCTGTGGAAATTAGTTCTTAGAGAACCAGCACATGCATACACACACACACACCATGATATTCTGTGAGTAAGGAACTGACCTCTATCTCTAACCCAAGAATCTCATATCTTTTGCCAAGCTACCATGAAATTGTGGAAGGCTGATTTGTTAGCTTTTAAACAGGGTAAAGTCTCAGAACTTTTATAGTTCTGGACATGTATGTTCCTAATAATGGAGCCTCAAAATAATATAAAGCAAAAATTGATAGGATTAAAGAGATAAAAAAGGTAACTCCACAATCACAATATGAGATTTTAACACTCTTCTGTTAGCAATTATAGAACTAAAAAACAAATCAGTAAAGATACAGAGAATCTGAACAAGGCTATCAATCATTGCAACCTGATATTTATTTATGGGCTACTTTACCCAACAACAGCAGAATACATATTTTTTAAGTACACTTGATATATTCACCAAGATAGCTCATGTGATGAGCCATAAAACAAAAATCAACAAATTCAAAATGACTGAAATCATACAAAGTAGTTCTCTAAGAAGAGTAAATTAGAAAGGAATAACAAGAGAGGAAAACCTCAAACACATGAAAAATTAAACAACACCCTTCTAAGTAAACCATAGGTCAAAGAAGAAATTATGAGGAAATTAGAAAATGTTTCAAGTCGAATGATAATGCAAATATAACATCAAGATAAAGTAGTGCTTAGAGACACATTTATAACTTTAAATGCTGATGGTAGGAAAGAAGTCTAAAATAAATGACCTAAGGTTCAAGAGTAAGTATAAGGCTGGAAATAATAAAGATGAGAGTAGAAATCAATGAAATAGGAAACAAACAATAGAGGAAATTGAAAGTCAAGCGTGGTTCTCTGTAAAGGTTTTAAAAATCTTATTAAATTCTAACTAGATTGAACAAGGATAAAAGAGAGAACAAATCACCAACATCAGAAATGGAAGACAGGTTATCACTACATATCCTACAGATAGCAAAAAGAATAATAAGAGAATATTATCAATAGCTTTAGGACAATAAATAAACAACTTTGATAAAAAATAAGTTCCTTAAAAAATCTAGTTATCAAAATGGACAAAAAATGAAATAAAAATCATAATGGCCCTATATTTTTTTTAATGGAACTGAATTAATTAAAAATTGAATTTATTATGACTAACTTTCACACCAAAAACATTCTAGTCTAGATGGTTTCACTTCTGAATTCTGCCAAAGAAGAAACAAGATTGCACAACCACTTCAGAATAACGAACATTTCTCAAGTTGTTTTAGAAGGTCAACATAACACTAACTCCAAACCTAACAAAGATATCACAAAAAATGAAAATTACAGATTAATGAGCCTCATGAAGACAAACTCAAAAATCCTTAAAAAATATTATCAAATAGAATCTCACAATATGAAAAATGGATAAATCATCTTAACCAAGAGTTATTTCAGGAATGCAAGTTTAGTTTAACACTCAAAATCCAGTTGGTATAATTCACCACAAAAACAGAATACAGGAGAAAATTCACATGATCATTTTAATACATACAAAAAAGTTTGACAAATTCAAGATCTGCTCATGTTGAAAAACCTTCAGCAAATTAGTAATAGAGGAGGACTTCAGTATGGTAGGTAGTATCTAGAAAAACCTGCAGCTAATACAATTAATGTTGAAATCTTGAGTGCTTTCTACCTAAGATCAAGAAAAGGTAAAAAGTCACCACTTGTACTGATAAATATAACAGAGGTACTAGTCTTTATTACAAAGACAAAAGCAAAAGACAAAAACTGGAGGGGGAAAAGGAAATATAGAACTTGGAATGGGCAAAGGCAAACTATCTTCATTGCAGATGACATGATTGTTTATGTAGAAATACTAAGGAATAAACTACTAGCAAGATTACAGAATACAAGTTTATTATAAAATTTGTATTTTTTATATATTAAGCAATAAGCTAATAGAATATGAAGTTTTAAAAATCCACTTTATGAGAATACAAAGCACAAAAATAAAAGACAGAATAAAATTAACAAAAAAAACACTTCACTGAAAAACGATATCACTATAGTAAGAAAAATTAAAGGCCTATATAGATACACCATTTTCATGAATTAGAAGGCTCAATATTATTAAGATATTCATTCTTTTCCAATTTATCTATAGACTCAACACAATTCCAATCAAAATTTCACAAGGGCTTAAAACAACCTGACAAATATTATAATATTTATAACGGAAATGCAAATGACTGAGAACGGTGAAAGCCAAGTTAAAAAAGAAAAAAGCTCAAGGACTTATACTACTTACAATGCTAAAAAAAACAAGACAGTGTGACAAGGTCCAGAGGACAGAAATATAGATCAATGGAATAAAATAAGGGATTCCATAATGGTTTCTATCTTTAAGGCATTCAACTAGGAAAGGAAAGCATTAAAACTAATAATGCTCCAACAACTAGATACTCATATTTTAAAAATCAACATTGATCCTTACCTGGCACCATATTCAAAAATTAACTTGACATGGATCATAAACCTCAATGTATGAGCTAAAACTCCAAACTTAATGTTTATGCAGCCCTGAAGAATCTATAAAGCATTTTCACATACTGTATTTCACTTAGTATTTCTCCAAATCCTATGAAGTAGATTTTGTCATAGCCCTATTAAGAAAAAGAAAATGAGGCCCAAGATTATACAATAAATTGGCAGAAAGGTGAGCCAATGTTGAATCAATCCTTTTTCACTTTAACTATCCTGCCAGTACAAATGATACACAGTATTGATAGACAAATGAAAAATATTCTTATACTGAAATATGATATAGGTAACAAAAAAAATTAAATAATTCTTGTGTCAAAAAAACATTATACATCTACTGTGGGCCGGGCCCTGTTTTAGGTGCTGGGGAAACAGCTGTGAATAGCTTGGTTACTTTTTTTAAAGTTGAAGTTATCCTTTTCACCCTTATGGGAAAACTCATATTCCAGGCTATTTAAAATTTCCTTTCTAATAGTTGAAAGAACACCAGCAAAGGATTAGAGCATACACGTCACCTCAGTCACTGGAACAACACTCAGCATGCATCTGTTCCCCCCTTCCCCCCCCACCCTCCTTTCTCCCTGCCAAGTTGTAGCTGTCCCTGGGCAGTGCAGGTTGATACACTTCAATGATTGTAACGTTGCCTGGGCCAACAGCCAGCTATCTTTTTCTGTTCTGATCTTGTCAGTGAAAGTTAAGCTTAAAAAAACGTAGGAAGAGCTTTCCTTCCTGTAGAACCCTGAATGAGTTAACACCCTTCCTAGAATTTCTTTAAAATACTGTTCTGGGATAGTAGGGTGGAAGAGTGTGTTCTGAATGATGGCATTTTCTGTTATTTTAAAAACCACCATATAACAACTCTCAATGAAAAAACAAGCCAGGCTTCCTAATACTACTCTGAGCCCTTCTAGCCTCAAGGTCATAGATACTTGTTGGCTGCTACATGAAACTCTATTTAAAAATGTCATAGGGCATACTGGCCTTTTCAAGAGAAACTTATTCAAGACCTTGGCAAGTTTCTACACCTCAGCCCCATTTCTTCATGTGTTGAAAACGAAGGTGGTTCTTTCATCAGAGAGGGCTATGTGTATCTGACAAGAATGCTCTCCTCAAATACACAGATGAAAAACACCCCCATACAATTTTATAAATAATTCCATAAAGTCACCTGAAATCTGCTCGTGCACCCAAGATTATGAATTATTAGATGAACTTTTATATGGGCCTTCCAGCCCCAATTCTACGACTCCATTATAGCATCTTTCCCAGGAAACGCCCACAACTTACATTACATGGTCATTACTGAAAATGTGTTATTACTATTTAGTGATACACTAATTAATTAAACCTAATACAATTATCTTTCCTTCTTCTGACCTTTACAAAAAGGACTTAAAGCATTTCGGGCAATTTCATATTAAGGGTTCGTACTGACCCAACCTACTACCACAGTTACAAGGCTGTCTTTCTTTTTATAAATTCTGAAATTTGACATGTGTACTTTCATATTCTAGCACTGCTTAATCTAATTTAGTTAGCATACAAATACTTGTTCAGACCAAGATATTAAAATAGACACTGTGAAAAATCAGGTCCCAGGGCTCCTATTCATTTCAAATGATCAACAAGGTGTGTATGTGACTATAGGGAGTGCCTCCTCTAGGAAAGAAAAGCAGCACTAAGCCTTTACATTTTACTCTAATAAAAAATGTATCCATGTATCATGATTCACGGAGAAAATAGTTCCAGAAACTGGGGAGAGTGTGGATCCTTGGTAAGAGTTCAAATATATTTAAAAGACACCCTGAACTTATTTAGGCATTTCTTGCCCTCCTCTAAATTTGACAGAGTAATAGGCATGGCTAATGCTACTTCTTAATTCTCTCTTGAAATGATCATTTCTACTCCATCTTCTTTATTATATTTATGTGTTTTCTTACTGTTTATCCTTCCCAACAGACTGTAGGCTGTATATATGGCAGGTATCATATTCTTTTATTCAACACTGTAAACTCAGCAATGGGCATATACAGGCACTCAAAGTAGTCAAGGCAACACAATTTCGTGGCTAGAATATCATAACTGCTTGCTAGTTGTCTTCATGCAGACTTATTCTTTCCTTTTTCTCCCTTTCTTGATCTACATCATTGCTATAGGGATCATTCTTATACTGAAAATACTGCAACTTATTTTCTAATCATTTATGGCACCTTAAGGGAAAAAGTACAATATAAAGCATAGGATCTCAGACTTCTATAATTTTGTTGTAACTGTCCTACCTTATCCGCAGCTACTTTATGCTCACCTAAGCACTCACAGTTAGCCAAAATCACCATGCTGCCTTCTGCCTCCCTTGTCCTCACAATATTTCTTTCTATACTCAGAATATTTTATCTCTTTGTCTATCAGACAAATTCCACTTCTTGTTCAAGTCTCAGCTTAAAGTCATTCTTTTTTCTATAACCTTCTATGACTCTTCCAGGTATGTATGAATGTGTGTGTGTGTATACACACACACACACACACACACACACACACACACACACACACACATATATAACTTGTAATTTGACATACATGTAAAAAGTTAGGACAAAAGAATCTGGCCTAACCAGGTTAAAATTCTAACTCCCCGTTTATTAGCTGTGTTTGGACAGATCATTTAAACCTCTTGGTACTTTACAAATCCTAACAGTTCTAGTCTCTATTTAGAGGATGGCTGTATGAATTGAAGATATGACCTAAATAAGTCTCAGTACAGTCTGGCACATGGCATGGATACTTCCATTAGATGCTATTGTTATCATTACTGTGTCTGTATAAGTTACCCCTAGTACTTGACCAAGCTCCTTAAACACAGGAAATGCTAGTTACCTTTGGATCTTGGCAACATGGTAGACTTAATGTTCTTTAAATGAATGAAGAGATAAATGTTATAAAACTACAAGATTAGAATATGTTAGAAAACTAGGCTTAAAACATAGATTCTTGATCTATATTTCAAATCTCAATGTTAAAAAAGGGATTGCTATTTAGTAATTCTACTTGTTTCTTCTCTCTCCCTGCTTTTACCACAGCCTCTGAAATTCTCAATTCATTGCCCTTTCATAATAGACAAAGGAGAAGCCTCTTTTGCTCTCTTCAATAGAAGCCTGATAAAGGAATCACTAAAAGAGAGGAGGCCCTAGAACATGCCTGTATTTATTAAATCTTTCCATGTTGTTGACCCACATGTACTCAGCCTAGAGATGGACATATTTGACTTCTGGAAATGTTTTTTTTCATTAAAAAAAATTTTTTTTAATGTTTACTTATTTTTGAGACAGAGAGAGACAAAGCATGAATGGGGGAGGGTCAGAGAGAGAGGGAGACACAGAATCTGAACAGGCTCCAGGCTCTGAGCTGTCAGCACAGAGCCCGACGTGGGGCTCGAACTCATGGACCATGAGATCAGACCTGAGCCGAAGTCGGACGCTTAACCGCTGAGCCACCCAGGCACCCCCTGGAAATGTCTTTATTTTGACTTTAGCTGCTATCTTTAAAAAACTTTATTTATTCCCAACCTTTATTGAGGAATAACTAACAATATAATTGTATATATTTAAGTGTACAACAAGGTCTGATATACATATAATTATGAAACAATTAGCAAGCTCAAGTAATTAACAATATCCATCACTTCACATAATTAACTCATGTTTGTATGTAGTAAGAACACTTAAAGATCTAACTTTAAGCAAATTTCAAGCACACAACCCCTTATTATTAACTATACTTACTAATGCTGAACATTTAATCCTCAGAACTTATTCATCTTATAACCAAAAGTGTACCTTTTGACCAAAGTGTCCCATTTCCCCATAGCCTCTTGCAACAACCATTCTCTTCTTGGTTTCTGTGAAACTGTGTATGGGTGTGTGTTGTGTGTGTGTGTGTGTGTGTGTGGTGTGTGTGTATACAGTGGGGTATGTTTAAGATTTCACTGTACGTGACAACATACAGTATTGTCTTTCTGTCTGTTTATTTTCACTTTAGCTGCTATCTTTTAAGGCTTCAAATCTCAGTGTTTCAGGAATACAGTGTCTTAATATCTGTTACGTTAATTTAGTGATCTAAATGTTAATTAGACTTGAAAAAATCTATTTCTAAAGAATAGCTTTAGAAACCAATGAAATAGCAATATTTTATAAACTCATGCAAGCCCTTGTAAGAACACTCTTCATTATATTATTTGGTAACTAAACTTTGAGACAATGAGAAAAAAAATATAATTGTACTTAAGTTGGGGGAACGATCTGCGAACAGATACTCAGGAAAAAGAAATGAATTTTATATAAAATTTGAATGAAAAAATATTAACTCTCCACATGATATTTTAAACAGTAACTAAAAAACATTGAGAAACTTTTTTGTACAAAGCACTTTTTTTTTTAAATTTTAACGTTTATTTATCTTTGAGACGGAGAGAGACAGAGCATGAGTGGCGGAGGGTCGAGAGACGGAGACACAGAATCTGAAACAGGCTCCAGGCTCTGAGCTGTCAGCACAGAGCCCGACGCGGGGCTCGAACCCACGGAGCGTGAGATCATGACCTGAGCCGAAGTCGGCCGCTCAACCAACTGAGCCACCCAGGCGCCCCTACAAAGCACTATTAACAATACAAAGAAGCATACAACTTGGTCCTTACTTTTTCATTTCTTAAGTTAGTTATGTATGTATGTATGTATGTATGTATGCATGTATGTATGTATGTATGTATTTTGAGAGGAAGGGAGAGAGGGAAAAGGAGAGGGAGAGGGAGAAGGAGAGGGAGAGAGAGAGAAAGAAAGAATCTTAAGCAGGCCCTGCACTGTGAGCATAGTGCCCTATACGGTGCTCGATCTCAGAAACAATGAGATCATACCCTGAGATGAAATCAAGAGTTGGACGTTCAACTGACTGAGCTACCCAGGTGCCCTTAAGAATTCTTCTTTTACAGTTTTTAGTTTAGTAAATCTTTTTATAAGAAACAACTTGCCATCTTTTAATTCTATAGTTTAACTGAGAAGTAGTAATGATATTTTTTACACTATGCACATCATACTTGAAATAAGTAACCACTTTGAGATCAGTATATTTGATACCATGGGGGAATATAATCTATGGGGGAAAGAAATGGTTTACAAAATCCAAAGAAGTGAGACTTTTTATTTATATTCTTAAAAACATACAATCATTATTGGTGCAGTAGGTAATTGTCTAAATGATTACATCTGGCTCAGAAATGGAAATGAGAATTTTGAGAGTTAAAATTAGTTGATTTAAGATAAGACTTTGGAAAGGAAGCACTTCAAATTTCCTTAAAAAAAAAAAATCTAAAAACATTTCCCTGATGTAACTAAGCTGGGCCTGAAATGACAAGTAGGGGAAATTTACCAGGCTGAGAAGGTAGGAAAAGGCAGAGTGAATGCTATGCACAAATAACTAAAGGTACAGCAATGGAAAAACCATTCCTGTGAGGGCAAAAGATTTACTAAGGTGACAAAATGAGACAGACCTTCCGAACTGCTGCACACAGAATATATGATAGTTGTGTTTAGGATATTGCTTCCTTCAGCTCTCAGGTGGGCTAGGAGCCCAGAGAAGCGAGAGGCTCTAGGCAGGCAGACAGTGACTTTATCTGGTCATTATTCCAGGTGTGACATGCCATGAAAAAGTTTAAGAAGCACTAGCAGAGGATTATTGAGAACAGGGGGAGATGAAGGTAGATGAAATAAAAACAAACAAAAAACAACTCCAGGAGTATGATTATATACATATAGTGGGTAATGTCAAGGACTTTGGTCTTGATCTTATAGCTCTTTGGAAACTGTGGAAGGTTTTTAATCAAGTGAAGGATAGGCTCAGTTTTCTGTTTAAGAAAGCAAACAATTCTGGCAGCAGTGGGAAGGTGGCATCAGAATGAAGTGTAACTTCCAGTTAGGAAGCTAATACAATCTTGAGGTCTTAAATTAGAACATGAATAATAACAGAGGCAGTGAACCTGTAAAGGACAATTTAAGAGATTATCTTTGAAGTAGAATGGCCCAAAGTTTTCAACTTATTATTAGACATTTCCCCCTTTTGACAATGCCTCTCCATTTTGCAAAGGAAGATAAAGACAAAGCAGAATTTATTTTAGATAGATTTGTATTTGCATTTGTATTCTGCAAAGAGAACAATACTTGCCAAATTAAATTGGATCTTATAATAAGCCACGACTTCATTTTTCAACTGCTGGAAATGCTTTTTAAACAACATTTCAATTCATATCGCAGCTACTTAAGATATTCAGTTACTCCTAGAGTTGAGGGAGTTTTTTGAGGGTTCAGTTTGAGACTTCACAGAGTAGTTCAATTCCACAAACATATGCTGAGTGTCTAATATGTGCCAGGCACAAGATTAGGTACTAGGATTACAATGTTCTTTGTTCTTTGAAAAATAATTCTTTTAAAAAGGATTTGTGTATGACAACATCTGAGAGTGTGTTTGTATTAAAACAAATAAATCAATCAGTCTGTAGGCTCTCTGTCTAATGTTGGGCATGCTCAGTTTTGTAAAAACCCGTAGCGCTGTGCAAGAAAAGACTTGATGCATTTGACAGCAGGTGTGTAGGAAGAATGTACCACAGTAAATAGCAGTATTTGGTGGTGAATACAAAAAAGAAAACAGAACAACAACAACAACAACAACAACAAACACACACACACTCTTAAGATCTTTTACTAGAATGATGTTTTTTATCCACTTCTATTTAAAAATGCCCTTTTACAAGGCAGGATAAACAGAATTTATCCAGAACTAATCCTAATTCTTCCTCTTATGAAAAGTGAATCTGCTTTTCGATAAGCCACAGAGGATAACTGAAAACAATGCAATTAATCTTTTGAATATCCAATCTTTTAAAAGTTCTCCATAGGGTATAAGTAGTGGGAGTTGGGGACTTACATGTATACATTGATTTTTAGGGTATTTAAATATCAAGAAACCCACAGGCTCTAAACAGGGGTGAAGGGTGAAGGGTGGTGGTGATGGGGAGAAATCATCTGTCCCCTGCTTATTTCTCCAGTATCATCTTCCATTATTTGGCCCTTCCTTGCCTTTTACTCTCTACCACTACTGAATTCTTGTAGGTCTCTGAAAATAGCACATCTCCTCACACCTCTGTACATGCTCATCTCTCTGAACAGCCCTACTCACCTCTATGTCATGTACTCCAGGAAAGTTCTAATTCTTCCTTCAAATCACTTCTGCATACTCAAAGGAATATTTTCTTCTCTATATTACTTCTAAACACTGTTCACATGTCTGTTGCACATATTACACTACAATATTTATTTACATGTTCTAATGCCCCCATTGGACTATAAGATATTCAAGGGACATATATTTTTCCAAATTAAAAAAAAAAATCAGTTCATCAAAACGTAAAGTGATCTATCTGCAGACACCTACCAGATGCAGAAGAACACAGACAATATATAAGATACCAGGTGATACAAAAATACATTGCTGAGAATATGAATTTTCTGGATAGTTGTTTTTTTTTTTTTACTTGTTACATACAAATCACTTTTAAAAACTTAAAATAGAAATCTGACATACACTACATACAATGGATGATATGTTAAATGTAAGCAAAACTTTTCTTGTTGACTCACAGTTTTCCACATTTCTCATAATTAAACATTACTTGGTGCCAAAGGAAGCATCAAGGATAGAGGATGTAATGTGACTTCAATGGGCACCATGGGACAGATGGGACCCACTGCGGAGCAGCACTGTGCATACTGCCTCCCTGCTCACACCTGTAGGGTTTGCATTTTTCTACAGTCACTAAACTGAACACCGGTGTTTCCCTGCCTCCCTCCCCAAACCGACTGATCATTTCTCTTTTTCCCTCAGGCCAACACCCCAATTTTTTAGGGCACAAAATACCAAAGTATAGGAAGGTATTTCTTATCAATCCAACCATCTGAGATGAGACCGCAGGGCTGTTCTATCCTTTTTTCTCCTCTCCTTTTTGAACAAAACAAAACCAAAAACCTCTCAGGCTGGGGCTGGCCCACTTCTGAGCTCCATCAGTACTGCATCTGGTTTGGCTATTCAGTGCACCTCTCTTCTTCCTTGCCTTGTATGCCTGTTTTTTTTTTTTTTTTAACAATTTTTTTAATGTTTATTTTATCTCTGAAGAGAGAGAGAGAGAGAGAGAGAGAGAGAGAGAGAGAGAGAAAGGGAGAGAGCATGAGCGGTGGAGCAGTGGAGACAGAGGATCTGAAACAAGCTCTGCGCTGACAGCAGCGAGCTCGATGCAGGGCTGGAACTCATGAACTGCGAATCGTGACCTGAGCCGAAGTCTTATGCTCAACTGACTGAGCCACCCAGGTGCCCCTGTTCTTTTTTGTCTTATCTTTGATAATACATACTACAGGCTTTTCTTTCTTTTTTTTTTTTTCATTTTTCATTATTTCATAGTTCATAATTCTGGCTCTACTGCTTACCAATTAAACTTTAATACAGTAGTTTTCAATCCTCACATAACCAGCAGCATCTGAGATTTAGAACATGGTCTAATACTGGCTCAGTGAGGCATGTGGGGCCGGACCACATAGTTTGGTAAACTATAATCCATCAGCCAAATCTGTCCCATCTCCCGCTTTTATAAATAAAATTGCATTGGAACACAGCCATGTTCAGCCATTTAATTATTATGTATGGATGGCTGTACATACATCCATACATCACTGTAGGACAGCAAACCTGAGTAGTTGAAACTGATAACTGATATAGACTGATATCAGATAACTAATGTTGTCTGCAAAGCCTAACATATTTGCTATCTGCTCCTTTACAGAAAAAGTTTCCAAATCCCTTACAGTAGTGACTCCTTTTTTTTTTTTTTTTTAGTAGTTTCATTTTTAAAAAAAGTTTAAGAGAGAGAGTGCATGCATGTACATGTGAGTGGAGGAGGGGCAGACAGAGAAAATCCCAAGCAGGCTCCACACTGTCAGCATGGAGCCCGATGTGGGGCTTGAACTCACGTGCCATGAGATCATGACCTGAACCAAAATCAAGAGTCAGCCACTTGACTGAGTCACCCAGGTGCCACTATGGTAGTGATTCTTAATCCTCATTGTGCATCACGTTCACCTGGTGAACTTTTTATTTTATTTACCATTTTATTGATTTTATCTTATCTTATTTTTTCAGTGGGCTTCATGCCCTATGCAGGGCCCAAACTCACAGCCTTGAGATCAAGATCTGAGCTGAGATCAAGAGTCAAACACTTTACTGATGAGCCACCCAGGCTCTCCTCTGGTGAATTTCTGAAAAGTAGGTTTCCTTGAAGTCCTTTCTTCATAGATTTTTCCCAAGTCCAGGGAAATTATTTTTCCAAGGCTCCTCAGGTGACTCTACTGTGCATTTAAAGTCAAACTACTGCTCAGGATTTCTCAAACCTCAGTGTGCACAGGAATCATCTGACTTATTTATTAATCTAGGAGAGTCCCGTGATTTATTTACACTCCATTTGGGTTTATGACTTGGAAGGAGAGTCGAGAACTCTGTAAGTTTAGTAAGTACGTCAGCTGACTGATGCAGGGAGTCTTTAGATCAAACTTTGAGAGACTCGACTTGTAGAAGTTGCTTTGGAAAAGCTTCACAGGTAAATTTGAACAGTCCTCTCTCCCTCACCCCCCACTAATGAATCAAATCACTCTAATTGCTCTTAAGCCTCAGGTTTTTCATCTGTAAAAAGGAGACTCTTTCTCTACCTGCCTTGTCTGCTTCAGAAGCTTGCTATGAGAAGTTCTTTGTCAATTAGATTGTCAATTTCTAATTCTCTCATCAAAATAAGATACTGTTTTTGAATATTCAGATTATATCTGATATGGCCTTCTAACAACTTAGATAATTGGGGCACTTAGGTGGCTCAGTCTAAGTGTCCGACCCTTGGTTTTAACTCAGGTCATGATCTCACTGTGAGTTCGAGCCCTATATTGGGCTCTGCACTGTCAGCACAGTCAGTTTAGCAATCTCTCTCTCCTCCTCTTTCTCTGGCCCTCCCCCGCCTCTCTCAAAACACATAAATAAACATTAAAAAACTCACATATCGGGCACCTGGGTGGCTCAGTCGGTTAAGCGGCCGACTTCAGCTCAGGTCATGATCTCGCGGTCTGTGAGTTCGAGCCCCGCGTCGGGCTCTGTGCTGACAGCTCAGAGCCTGGAGCCTGTTTCGGATTCTGTGTCTCCCTCTCTCTCTGACCCTCCCTCGCTCGTGCTCTGTCTCTCTCTGTCTCAAAAATAAATAAATGTTTAAAAAAAATTAAAAAAAAACCTCACATATCATATAGTAAGCAGAAAATGCACATACCATAATTTGAGCACTATTCCAAGCACAGACAAGACATAACTAAGAATTGTGTCAATGTCTTTCTGAAATCAAACCTGGATAATAAAGGGTTTCCATAAAGCCAGTCATATACCATAGTGATTACACAGTGATGCTTAGGTTGGAACACAAATGTAGCTAAATCCACTGTCCAGAGGATTTCAACTACCTACAGAGATTCTTTGATAGGCTTAGGGAAGGGAGTACCTGTAAACCCTTGAAATCGTAGGCCAAATTTTACATGCGTACTTTTTCAGGAGAGTGTATCTATTGGATTCCCAAAAGAATCTACTCTCCAAGAGAATAAGGTCAGTCATTTACCCTAGGTACCTATGGCCTAAGACCTAGGTCATATCAACCCATTATAAGAAATTCTAACAGAAAAGAAGTCCTTTATGAGTTATTTCCAAATACTGGTGTCCTAGTTTAAAATAAACACATTTAAGAAAGAAATCTTTGGCTTTCCTGTATTTCTGGTGTTTGTTTACTTATTTATTTTAGAGACAGCAGGGGAGGGGGCAGAGGGAGAGAGAGAAAGAGAGAGAGAAGATAGAGAATCTCAAGCAGGCTCCACACTCAGCGTGGAGCCTGATGCACGGCTTGATCTCATGGCCCTGGGATCATGACCTGAGCCAATATCAAGTCAGATGCTCAACTGACTGAGCTATCTAGGCACCCTATTTCTGGTGTTTTATAAACAAACTAGGTAAAAAATTAATAATAACTTCTCCATTTCTATAGAGATAACAATATTTATAATAAAAATTTTTAATGTGCCAGAAAAGTCTCAATTGCGTTGCTATTAAATATAAGCAAAAAAGGAATTTGGTTATCCTGTGGCAGTATGTTTTTGTGGTTTCTGGCCATTAAGAACAGCAGCATTTTCTTACATGGCCAAGTCCAAATATAAGTACTGACTGACCTGACATTGCTCAGACATCTCATTATTCAGTCACAACAAGTAGTTGACACACCCAGAATAATCTGGATTCCAAACTATGTTTACCCTATCTTTAGCAAAGAACTCAGTGGATATGGTCTTTCCAAAAACACTGGAGTTATGAAAAAAAAGTCTGACTTGCTTCTTTAGTATATGCTATCCAGTGTAGCAGACAATTGAGACTGGAAGTTATGTCAACTTAACACCACCTTTGGAAGACACTGTCTCTTTGGACTGTTGTCTCTAAACTTTTGTGATCATTCATTCATATTATTAAAATTAATTTGAGCACTTTTCCCCAATAGTTTTATACTTATTCAGAAAGTGTATATATATGCATGTGTGTGTGTATACAGACACACACACACATGCATATATATATATATATATGTCCTTATATTAACGTGTTGTGTATATTATATAACATACATAAGCACATTTTTTTTTTTTTTTTTGAGAGAGAGAGAGAGAGACAGAATCTTAAGCGGGGTCCATGCCCAGCACAGAGCCCCATGCAGGGATTGATCTCATGACTGTGAGATCATGACCTGAGCCAAAATCAATAGTCGGATGTTTAGCTAAGAGCACCCCACACATAAATTTTTTAAAAAGAATGCTACATAAAATAATCATGAATACAAATTTCTATTATTTTCTTCCCTTACCCTCTGATATGTGCATGCATTGTTTGAGCTCACTCCTAAGGAACAGGCAGCATATAAGAAAGCTTATGGGTCTATCTCTGTATTTCAGAGAACCAAATCCTTATTCATCTATTATAATATCCTCATGTTATGGTTAAGAAGCAATGGAGAGCCTGTTCCAGGATGATGATGGTGATGATGACGAAGAACAATACCTGCATGTGAAATTTACTATATGTATGATCTGTTCTAAGTCCTTTATATAACGTAACTCATTTAATCCTCCAAGTGTGAGTTAGGTATTATTATTAGCCGCACTTCGCAGATAACAAAACTGAGGTAGACAGAGGTTAAGTAACTAGCCCAAAGTCACACAGCTAGTATGTAATGGAGTCAGGAGTGGAACAATGGCAGTCCAACTCTAGTGTCCATACCCAACCACTATACCAAAATACACCTGATTTAAGATTCACAGTCAAAAGTAAAGCAAACAGAATTGTAAACAGAAGTCAGGTTCCTTGCTTTGTTAGTAATGAGGGCAAGAATAATTTTAATCAAAAGCAAACATTTTTTTCATTTGATATGAAGAAAATTAGAGAATCACAGGATATTAGTATCACAAAGACTCCTTCTATATTTAACGTCTTGCATTTGCTGAGAAGACTGAAGTCTAGAGAGGTTACATTAATGGTAAAAGCCATACATGATTAAGTGGTAGAGCTTAGAATAAGCAATCTAATAATATAAATGCTAATGTTATTGAGTGCCTAGTATACACTCAGAACTGTGTTAAGTGCTTTCCTATGGTAATTCATGCAATCCTCACAGTAACACCCAGAAGAAGATATTTTTTGTACCAAGTTTACAAGAAAGGAAATGAAGGCTTGAAGAGGTTAAATAATTGCCAAAAGTCAGGAGGACATTAAGAAGTAAAGCTGGGGGCGCCTGGGTGGCGCAGTCGGTTAAGCGTCCGACTTCAGCCAGGTCACGATCTCGCGGTCCGTGAGTTCGAGCCCCGCGTCGGGCTCTGGGCTGACGGCTCAGAGCCTGGAGCCTGTTTCCGATTCTGTGTCTCCCTCTCTCTCTGCCCCTCCCCCGTTCATGCTCTGTCTCTCTCTGTCCCAAAAATAAATAAACGTTGAAAAAAAAAAAACAAAAAAAAAAAAAAAAAAAAAAAAGAAGTAAAGCTGGAATTTAAACTAAGGTTTCATTCGATACCCTCAGACCGGGTAACTAAACTATATATTTCATTATTCCATACTGCCATCGTAAGACCAATTTCTAGGCAAATTAAAATATTATTAAAGTTTTAGAAAAAATTTTGGGAAAAAAGTGTCTATAAACCCAGATAAATGTGCCTTTGTTAGTGGATGGAAGTTTTCCTCTTTCTTTGGTAATAAGTGCTACACATCAGGAATGTAAGTTATGTGCATGTATTTAACCCTGTTTAAATGGAATCTCAATAAAAGGACACCTTAAGAAAAGATAACAATTACATGTAATGGAATATAGAACCAGATTCTCCTGGCAATTAATCACCTAATGCAAACCTATAGGCTGTTTCTGACAGATCCAAGAGCTTTGCTTGAATTGTTGGATAAGATGTGTCTGGACTAGCTTATGAGAAGAGGTTCTGTTTAAAGTCTTTGAAGGTGTTTTAACATATATTTACACATATTGATGTGTGTGCACGCAAACATACTGCAAATGGATTTCAGCAACATACATATGTATGTATATATGTGTGTATATATGTGTGTAGTATGTATGAAACTGCAGAACTGTTTTATTGCTCAAAAATATACAAAGAAATGAAAGTAATCTTCCTTTACAGGAACAGAGAGCTATCTGTCATTTAACACAGATACTTCCTGTTTTTAAGCAGTTGGGAAAGCATGATTTCCAACCCAAATACTTAGCTTGGCAAGTTAGTGCCATGTTGATAGATGCTTTTATAACCACTTTTACTGCAACTTAAATATCAATATGAAAAAGAGAGATGATTTGTTTTTTCTCTCAACTTTTTTTTAAGATGTGGGAGAATAGGAGAAAGAGATGAGAGGAAAGGGAAGGAAAATATGGTAATCAGAACAGGTGGGTGATTGAGTTTAGTATAGCTCTGACAGAGGTAGCTGTATCATCTCAAACTTACTCTGAGGGTGAGGGAAGCAGTGATTTATTTGTATGAAATAAAAAGAAAAACAATGGAACTCTAGCTAAATCTTACAAATCTTTAAAGAGAAGATTTTGAAAGTTACAACTACAAGTCCCCACATTCTCTAACAAAGCACTTAAAAAAATCTTTTATGTGGGCCATGGAATTAACACTGCCTTGGGCATTATAGTTAAGACTGTGGAGAGGAGTGGCTGGCTGGCTCAGTTGGTAGAGAATGCGACTCTTGATCTTGGGGTCATGAGTTTAAGCCCCACATTGGGTGTAGAGCTTACTTGAAAAAAAAAAAAGGGGGCTGTGGATAGAGATCTCAAATAGGCAATTCTGCTTAAATGGTTTAAAAAAGTAAACTTTGTTTTTCATTACTTGATACTGTACGTTGATGTCAATTTAATATCTTCATTTGTTTTTGTTTTGTTTTATCTTTGTTGTAATAAGGAAAATTTTCTTTAGGAAAAGTAAAGTACTTGCCTGGTGTTCATGATTTTAGTGTTACGGTAAGAACTGACGTTTAGACTTGATAGTATGTTTTATGTATTTTACCTAACTTTATACCTGACCAGGTGTTCTCCTTATGCAGAAACCATTCCCTCATCTTGCCGTAGTAGAACACAGCACTGTAATTATCCCCCGCTTTGGGGTAACTTCAAGCTCTACTCTATTTGCTCTTTTCCATCATCATTGAAACATATCAGATACCTTCTGCTACTGAACATCCTTGTTCAACACTCATGCTGTCTTAGCTCCTGCCCAACTTCCTTCTTCCCTATGCATGGCTAGAGAGTTGTTTAAGCTCTGTTTCCAGTTTCTCACCTGTCACTCTTATCTCAGTTGACTCTAATCTGTCCCTATTACTGTACCAAAATGACTCCTGTTACGATCACTAATGACCTCCAGATTGTTAAATTAAAAAAAAAAAATACTCTTTCTGCACATATCTTGCCTAAAATTTCAGCAGGATTTAAAAAGCTGAATTATTCTTCTGTTCTTAAAACACTTCTTTCTGACACTCTACATTATTCCTCTGGATGTTCTTATTCAGCCAAGTTTGCTGGTGGATTCCTTTCCCTCTACTTTACCTAAACTTAGAGGGTGAAGTTCTGCAGAGCTTACACCTAAGCTTCTTTTCTTTCTCCTCACTTTCCTATCCATTCCTTTGACTTCAATTACCATCTACAAATACATATCAAATACAAATACAAATACATATTTGATTCCCCAAATTTACATATCAGGTCCACATTTGTCTTCTGAACATGACTCATATGTTAAACTTTGTATTTGACATCTGTACTTATATGTTAAATCGGCATATCCAAATAAGCATGTCCAACATAATTCATAATTTTCTTACCTAAAGCTTCGATATTTCCAAGATTCCTGTTCTCAGAAAATGGACTTTACACCAACCCAGAAACCTAGGAACTATACATCTTCTTTCTCACTTCTCACTTTGAAAACTGCTAGGTTCTGTGGATTCCAAATTAAATACTCTGTTCGCATTGTTCCATCCCACCGTTTGAATTACTTTCTTCTCATTCTTCCTTCTTATCCTTATGTCTGCTCTTGTCACATCGCTCAGTGATTGTTCATATGATATGTTGGTATGATGAAACGATATATCTTTTAAGATTATTTATTTTGAGAGCGAGCACACGTGCATGAGTTGGGAGGGGGGAGAGAGACAGAGACAGAGAGACAGAGACAGAGACAGAGAGAGACAGAGAGAATCCCAAACGGGCTCAGTGCTGTCAGTGCAGAGCCCTACATGGGGCTCTAAAATCCTGAGATCATGACCTGAGGTGAAATCAAGGGTCGGATGCTTAACTGACTGAGCCACCCAGGTGCCCCCTGAAATGATTTTTTAATGCAAATGTGGTAATTCCAGCCACTCTGTACCCACATTCTTAATACTTTCCATCGCTTCCCACTGTCCTTAGTATAAAGGACATAATATGCTCTCTCCAACCTCATGTGTTTTCAAATGCTGAGTCCTCTGAATAGAATCATCTGCGCTCCACTTTCTGCTTTCTGGCTAACAGCCTATTCATTCTTTAGATTTGGCTTAAAAATCAGTAATTCAGGGAAACCTTCTCTAATTTCCCAGCCTAAGTTAACTCTCCCTCCTACATGCTTCCATAGCACTTGATATTTATTTGCAGCTCTTTGAATACCTATAATTATTTTTATATAAATATAAAGTGACTTAATAAAAATGCTATATACCAGAAATTATATTCAGAAATTGTGCCAGTTCTGCTAATATACATTATTTCATTTAATCCCAGAAAAATCTTAAGAGGTAGCTAGAATTACCACATTTCTCATCTTTATACTATAAGCTCCATGAGAATCTGGAACCATATTTATATTCATTTTCATTTCTTTTCAAAAAATTTTTTTGATGTTTATTTATTTTTGAGAGAGAGACAGAGACAGAGTGCAAGCGGGGGAGGGGCAGAGAGCAAGGGAGACACAATCCAAAACAGGCTCCAGGCTCTGATCTGTCAGCACAGAGCCCAATGTGGGGCTCAAACTCACGAACCCTGAGATCATGACCTGAGCTGAATCTGGATGCTTAACCAACTGAGCTACCCAGGCACCCCGTTATCATTTTCATTTCTAAGATGTGGTAATTCTGCTACCTCTCAGGGTTGTTCTAAGGATTAAATGAGATCATGTATATTAAAAATATCAGCACAATTTCTGGTCCATAGTTTGTTCTAAAAAAGTGGAAGCTATCATTATTCAGAATAATCTGGCCTTATGTATTCATTGTTCAGTATTTTGTCATTCCACTGTGTTCTGCTTTGCATGGTTTCTATAAATAATCAGAATTATGTACTTAATTTGTATGTACTATATCCTTTTTCTCCAGCTGCTATTAAGATTTTTCTCTTCATCATTAGTTTTACACAATTCGATCATGTGACCTTTTGTAATTTTCCTTATGTATATATTCTGCTTGGGGTTTGTTAAGATATATATATATATATATATATATATATATATATTTGTATTTGGAGATTTTTGTAACTTTATTTATCAAATAATTTTCTGCTCCAGTCTATTTCTTTTGAAATACTTCAATCACATGATATGGTCTCACAGATTGCTGAGGCTCTGTTCTCCCTCCCACTGTCCCTTGCAAAGTTTTTTTTTTTCTTTCTTTCTGTGTTTCATTTTGGATAGTTTTATTGCTATGTAGTATTTAATCTGTTGGTAAGTCCAACCAGTGAGTTTTTACTTCAGATACTTTATATTCCAGCTGTAGAATTTCTTTTTATCTCATAGCTTCCATTTATCTCCTATTTTTTTTTATATCCGTAAGTGCATTTACAATAGCTATTTTAAAATCTACTATTTTATGTCATTCTTATTAGTTATGGTCTATTTATGTTGACTGATTTTCCTTCTAATTATTCAGTTTTCTTAATAAAAAACATCAGGTTAAACAAACAAATAAAAAAAGACATCAGGTGTGACTGAGGTTACAGAAGATGGTACAAGAAGTTTGAAGAGAGAACACAGGAGATGACTGTCTAAGAAGGTGGGAATAAATGAAATGTTGCTCTAGAAGAAACAGATTAGGAAAAAAAAAAAAACCTGGGAAATCACAGTTTAATAACCTTCAAGGAGATTTGAGGAGGAGGTTCTGACATAACAGATAAAGCATCTATTTTAAGCAGCTCTAAGAAATTTAAAGAAGCTCAAAAGTAAAAGATTAAAAGAAACAGTGTGATCATTGTACATAAAAGGAATTGCCATTATACTGCTAAATATCTGTTCAAATGGAATACATGGGCCGCCCTTTCAGATTTTTCCTAAGATTCGGTTTATTAAACAATGTTGGCTCAGACACTCAAGACTAAGAACTGACGCTTCACAAAATGCTTTAGGGTCTCTTTAAGCATTTCCTGACGTTAATCGAAGCCAGGAAACTTCTGCCAGATCTCTGCTGAAAGAGTAGTACCTTTAAGTCATCCTTTCACCAATCTAGGAAGCAAATCACCATCAGTTTTGGATATCGATCAAGCCTGACTAGAGACAAGAACTTTAGAAAAATAATATGGAGGAGTACAACATAAACAGTAACAAAAATATGGGTCCATTTGGCTTTTATCTTGAAGCAGAGTATTCTCTTGGCTCAAGTTTCTTCAGTTCACAGACCTGTTATTGTCCTACTCTCTAAACCCCTTCCCTGCTCCTACTCCATGACCCTGTGGTGAAACAATTAACTGGAAGGACTTACTGAAAATTATCCTTTCTTATAAATCTATCTGCACAATAATATGCATATAAAAAGCAACCACAAATAATCTATGAGCTTAATAATAAGTAAGAAAGGCGGTAAGAAGTAGTTTAGACATCTCTAAAATGTTGGGGCCTTTCTTTGGTCAGTATGGACCCGAAAACTTAGTCACAGCAATAATGTTCCGTTGTGATTATGAGGGAAGTTCCTTAACAAAACCATAAAAATAATAATACTATGTCAAAGATTAAAACCATGCATGGCTGTTATTACAGTGACATTATAAAATACGCAGCAAGTACATACCAGAATATTAGTGCTTAAGAATTTTTGATGCCTGAAAATGACACCTTTTAGAACAAGGGAAACATGTGCTAAACCCATCCCAGAGCTTTAAAGGAGAATTTGAAATTTAAAATAACAGACACACAAGAAAGTGTTATGTTGTAAAGAGCTATTCCTGACATAATATCCTAACTTATTTTACCAGATCTCTAGAAGTGAAGAAAAATTCTGTTATCCTATTAGCTCAGGCAAAACTGCATTTCCTACAAAAAGCAGGACGTAATGGAGGCCAGGACAAAGGTAAGTAAAATCTGGAACCCACCTCTGACCTGGGACCTTTCAGCTCTCAAATATTTCATACCACCAATCTGATTATACCTGCAGCATCACAGGTCATCATCCATTTAAAGGTAAAACTCTAGATCAGAGGTGTCCAATAAAAATACAGTGTGAGCCACATATATAAGTTTTAAATTTTCTAGTACCTATATTTTAAGTTCTTAAAAAAGATAAAATTACTTTTTTTTTTGAAAGAGAGAGTGCACAAAAGAAAGCAAAGGAACCTGTAAACTATGTAGACTTTTACTTGTTAAGAGAAATATGTAATGGGATTGTATTGTTTCTATGACACTGAGTCCCAAATTCTTGTCATAGACTTTATAGTATAATTATATAAATTAATTGTCCTATATTTTGTGCTGACTTGGCACATTAAGTGCCAATATGAGGAAATGCTAATTCATTTTGTCACAGATTTTGATATGTTTGGATGTAGCGACGGCCACAGCACATAGATACTGAAATAAAAAAATGACGCCCAATATTACCGTTCCCTCCAGTTTCCACTCAATTTTAGGGTGATTTCATCTTTTCATGCTAAAAATTTATAAATTGCTATAGCAAAAAATATTCCCATTCCCAAGCTTCTGAAGTCAGAAGCAGCAGAAATTAGAAGGTAGGCCCATGTGGGTGAAACCATTGTTACGCAAAATCACTTGCATTAAAAGGCAAATTAATTAATTAATTAGCTAACTAAATAAATATTTATGGATGTGGTACTGGATGTATCAAAGGTAAACAATACCAGCCTTGGAGCTTATAGAATAATGGAGATGACAGGTAAACAAAGAATTTCAACTCAGGATGAGAGCTCTTAGATCTGAGAATTTTGTTCTTAAAGGCAAAATCTGTTAGCTTGTTGAAACAAAATAATCATAACAAAAACCTCTCAAATGTCAAACTATCTAATGAGATGGGATTTAGTTCAGTTCAATAAAAAGCGGAATTATCTTTTTTTTTTTTTTTTGGTGTCAGTTGCCTACTTTTATTACACCTGCACACAATTCAGTACAAATAGCAAATGAATTTCTTCATTTCTCCAGTTTCCTATTTTCTGTAAGATTCATTATTGTACTTGACATCCAGGTCGCTAAAGAGAGCTAAAATTCCTCAGGGGAAGAAATTATAAAGGAAATCTTAAACTAAAATCCCCAGTACACCATCCTGGTCCTGCACAACTGCTTCTCTAAATTCCTGCTTTTGGAAAAGGAAATACTTTAAACAAACTTCCTCAAGTACTTGCACATATGCAGTCGTCCTGACACACAGGACTTCAAATTTTATTATCTTGGACAGAGGGAGTCTGATAATATCAACTCAGATTTGATTCTAAGTCCCAGAGAGTTGTTGAGGACCTATGCAGCTACAGCTGTGAATAGTTATGCCACTTCCTCCTCAGTGAATAATATTGATATGGATTTCTTATTGCCTGGTATTAACTAAATAGGGAAGGAAAGAGAGAGAGAAAATACTACAAACACTAGAGTCACATGCTGCAATACAGGATACCTTGTCTGACTTGTTTTTAAACCCCTCAGAGCTGATGATATAGTACTCTTAAAATAACATGATTATTTCTAAAAATAGCCAGGGAAAGGCACTCATGTGTCATGTTAAAGGATCTGGTGTGAGTGGGAGCAGTATGACACAGTCACTCACTACATCCTCCACACATAAACTCAGACTGTCATTTACTTCAGCTAGTTGTCTCAAGTTTTTTCTTTAAAAAATGTTTTTTAACCAAGGGAATTTCTCCCCTATAATATATACCTAAAAATAAAATTGCTGAGTCCAGACGAATGGAAAGAGATGGTCTCCCTTTCGTGAAATTCACCAAGAGAATGTTTAAAACATGACTGAGTTCTAAACAATGAGTAAATCTAAAGACCATTTTAAAACTGCCATGTAGTTCTGGACTCTGCCAAAACTGCTCTGGATGTCATGCTGACGTCTCCCCTGGGCTCTGTCAATATCTTAGTTTCCCTCTACCCCCTGCCATTTCTCTGACAGCAATACTTTTGCTAAGGAAGTTGCTGGTGAGAAATATGACCCCACACCCTTTGGGAAGGCATTCACTTCAGCTATTATGGAGCCAAGAATGGCTCAGGACTCCTAAATGGGGAGGAAGATGGGAGGAGGATTAGAACTGACATTTAGGCTTAAAGTTTATTATTACCCTCCTATTACATGCAAGGAAATTTAAAACAAATTAAGTCATACTGCTAATAAATAGCAAGGTTATGCACATTGAGTTAATTTTTAAAATAAAAATAACTTGACTACTTTCTCTGAATAGAAGAGTGATTCATATGATTGTAAACAATTTTGACACAATGCTGATTAACATTAATTACAAAGTAAAAATCATCAAAATGATGGCTTTGGTGATATTCTGAGGAACAATTTTCCAGACGACTGTAATGTAGACTGTTTTACATAAAAGGTGTATTTATTATTGTTTTGTAACCTACTTTTATTTCCCAGTAAATGTAACGCATAGACTTCTTTTAATATATATATGTATATTTAATAGTTATTATTGTTATGTACATATGTAATATTTAATCCTCAAAGCAACTCTCTAAGGTAAGTAGGTACCGTTAGTCTTAATTTACGGATCCAAACCTATAATAAATCCTGCAGTGAACATTTTAAACTATTATCTTGGATTACTTGTCTTATTGTATCCCAGGATAAATTCCTAGAAGCATAATTAGTAGGACAAAAGGCGAATAACTTAAAAATTTTTGCTATATATTAACTACCCTCCAGAAAGGTTATGCTAATTTATACCTCATAATCACTTTTATCTATATATATTTAGTAAGTATAATATGGTGATGTCTAATGTTGGAAAAAAATGTGGAGTGCTTTTTGAAAATGTCCAAGAAAAACCTGCCATAGGTCAAATCGCATAACATTGTGCTGCATGTATTCTTTTGGTATCTTGGAACATAAAATTTAGGGTCCTAAGTGTCTGTTATACACTTAATTACCACTTAATCTCTACATATATTAAAAAAAACAAAAAACAAAAAACAAAAAGCCTTTCCCCTTTTTACTTGCCCTTACTAGGAGATCATATAGTAAAAACAAAAGGTAAATACCCAGAGTTTTTAAGAGACTCTGCAGTTCAGGAGTAAAGAACAAGAGAAAATGAGAAGTGAGACAGGAACGGGACAGATTCACAGCACAGACCGACAGACGGAATAGCCTCCACATTAGCAGCTCAGGGGCCCCAAAGAGCTCCTCTGACATCGGAGTGCTCATTACACCTTGGTACACGATTTGAACATGCTACTTAGAGATTCATGCAGGCAATAAACATCCCTGGAGGCAGAGAGACAATGGGGATTACTAACTTTTCTTTGGTGGGTATTAAGGGAGGGTAGGAAAAACAGTAAGTTATCTGGAATGTGGAAGGAGCACCTTGGGAAGAACAGACAGGTGGGTAGTTAAAAGTGGGAGGTACTATAATATGGTATGGAAAACACAAGTTTTAGAAATAGACTGGGGGATCAATTTGCAATATGTACAAATATTGAATCATTAACATTGTAGACTTGAAACTAATATGTCAATTATATCTCAGTTAAAAAAAGAAAGACAGGCTTAGAAGCAGAATTATACTTGGCTAAAACTGCCAGTTGGTTGGCAAGATTATTTTCTTATTCTTTCATATTCTTAGTTTCCTCATCTGTAACATAGTGATCATCATAAAACCCCTCTAATAAACTTGATATAAGAATGAAAAAAAAAAAAAAAAAGACTGGCGTTCATATCCACAGGTCTGTTCTCCTCCTCTGTGTGACCTTGGTGAAGCTCTTCATTTTTGGAGTTTTAGTTTTCTCATCAAGGAGAGGGACTGGACCACTATATATAGCATCTCCTTTAGTTCACACATTCTGATAAGACTTTATTCTACAAATAAAGTCTAGTAATCATTAAAACACTCACAATTTATAAAATAATTTCTAACATTTAAAAAATAAAATTACTGATTCATATTACCCACATCATTACAATTAGCATTAGAAGATAATTTTAGTCTACAGCCATACCACCCTAAATGTGCCCGATCTCATCTGATCTCGGAAGCTAAGCAGGGTCAGGCCTGGTTAGTACTTGGATGGGAGAAGATAATTTTAGGGCCTGATTAAAACATAAAAGTAGTTCATGGAAAAGTGGGCAAATCTCATTTGTTAACTTTGTCTTAACTGGTTCGGTTTTAGACTGGGTTTAATGTGTGAAATCATTACATGTATATTCAATATTGAAAATAAACAGAGCAGAATGGGTATTATTTTTCAATTTTAATTTATTTCAATTAAAATAAAACATAGTTGTTGACCTATATTTCTATATCTACATAATATTATTTTAAGATTTTAAAAATATCTCCAAAAAGCAGTCATCCAGCCAAAACAAATAATTTCAATAAGACTAATGTTAATGCCATATTTCTAAATTCTCTCTCACATATTATAACTATGAAACCTGTCATAATTTGTTTTCTTTGCTTACCAAATTTACTATTAATGGCAAAGTAATTGAGGACATTGAAACAAATACGTGTTACTAATTTCCCATGCTTTTCCTCAACCGCTTACTCTGCTGTTTTAAATCTGTGACCTTTGTTTATATTAATAATAAATACATTTGACAGTTTAAATCACTAATCTAGCATCAAAATATCCAAAGGTACTTGTTTATATATATGTAATTTGAGATAGGAAAATTAAGTAAGAGCAAATCCAGTGGGGTTTAAAGGACTTATTACATATAAGCTAATTTATATTAATTATTAAGTTATATAAAAAAATAAACATACAAATTACTCTACATAGCTTCTATAAATATTTGCTGAAATGACTGATGCACACGTTTACTCTCCCAAGCTAAATCAGACCAAACTGAGTTAACTGGGACATGGAGGATTTCTGTTTGCAAGTAAGGTTCTTTTTAAGAGAGAACAAGATACACTTATTTTAGATTAATGTCTATTAGGTACTATGCACATGTGCAAAAATAATCTATACATGAAAACTGCAGTGGTATTATATGGACTTTCCGGCAAGGAAGCCTCATTTCCTACCTAGAAGGCTGGTTGACAGGAGTTCCCTGCCAGCCATCAATAAAATGCTTTAGACAGTACTGAGCCCCAACCATGGAACATAAGCCTTCAAGACAGAAATACCCCAGAAAGCAAACTCCAGCTCCAGCAGCCTCCTGATCAGCTCTTCTTAGAATCAGGGTACTAAATGTTCTTTCTATTATTTGTCATTCCCACAAAGTCTTACAAATCCATGTTCAGTATTCACCAACTCCACCAATGGCTCATTTTTAGTAATAGCTAATTGTATCCACCTGAACTCAGACATGACTTGTGCTTTGCTCAGAAGTGCACCGAATAATAGTTTTTTTGGAGTGCCTTTTTTTCCCTAAATTAAAAATAAATTTGTAGATTTGGAACTAAACATCTGATTTTAATCAAATGGAGTCCAAATGTAAATAAGACTTTTTTCTGTTAGCGTACAACAGAGGTATGCTTAGATGTCTTTGCATAAGCATGTATGAGTGAAATTCGCAAAAAGGAAAATGAAATTCAGAAAAGACTTTATTCATAAAAGAGTTTATTCTCTACAGGATATGTACCCATTAAGTACTGTTAGCTCAGAGCTTAGCTTTTTCACCTTGTATGCAAGGATCAACCTACATATAAGAAATAGTACCAAAACTCCAAATACTGGAAACATACTTGATAAATACCATTACCATGACATTCTGCTTTAAAATAATTTTTTTAAATGTTTATTTATTTTTGAGAGAGAGAGTGTGTGTGTGTGTGCTCGTGCCGGGGAGGGGCAGAGAGAAAGGGAACAGAGGATCTGAAGTGGGCTGTGCACTGACAGCAGAGAGCCAGATGCGGGGGCTTGAGCACATGAGCAGTGAGATAATGACCTGAGCCAAAGTTAGATGTGTAACTGACTGGGCCACTCAGGTGTCTTGCCTTGTTTGTTTGTTTGTTTGTTTTAAATAAAATGAATAATTTTGTAGGTATATGAAGTACAAAAGACTGATGCTGGTGATATAGCCTCAAATGCCAAAACTATGAGTAACACCTTTTTTTGTCTTTTTTTTCCTAATTATAGTATTATTATGCTATTAATAGCTGAGCAGGCATTGGGCTAAGTATTTATTTTATTTTATTTTTTACTTTTTAAAATTTACATCCAAATTAGTTAGCATATAGTGCAACAATGATTTCAGGAGTAGATTCCTCAGTGCCCCTTACCCATTTAGCCCATCCCTCCTCCCACAACCACTCCAGGAACCCTCAGTTTGTTCTCCATATTTATGAGTCTCTTCTGTTTTGTCCCCCTCCCTTTTGTTATATTATTTTTGTGTCCCTTCCCTTATGTTCATCTGTTTTGTCTCAAAGTCCTTATAAGAGTGATGTCATATGATTTTTGTCTTTCTCTGACTAATTTCACTTAGCATAATATCCTCCAGTTCCATCCACATAGTTGCAAATGGCAAGATTTTATTCTTTTTGATTGCCGAGTAATACTCCATTGTGTGTGTGTGTGTGTGTGTGTGTGTGTGTGTGTGTACACACACACACACACACACACACACACCACATCTTCTTACATCTTCTTTATCCATTCATCCATCGATGGACATTTGGGCTCTTTCCACACTTTGGCTATTGTTGATAGTGCTGCTATAAACATGGGGGTGCATGTGTCCCTTCGAAACAGCACACTTGTATCCCTTGGATAAATGCGTAGTAGTGCAATTGCTGGGTCGTAGGGTAGTTCTATTTTTAGTTTTTTGAGGAACCCCCATACTGTTTTCCAGAGTGGCTGCACCAGCTTGCATTCCCAAGGGCTAAGTATTTTTTATTTAATCATCTAACAAAGCAGTGGTATTTTAGAAAATTTTTTTTCAAATATGATAAAATTAAGGCTCAAAGAGCCTAAGTAACTTGGCCAAGGTCAGACACTTTGAAAAGTGGAGTCAGATGCAGAGGCCAAGCTCAAACCATAGTGTATTTCCAGGCAAATGACTCACCAGGTGAAAGTTGCCACTCTGGTAATGCAGGTCTCTGAAGCTACATGTATCCATATATATCTCCCCCTTTACTTTGAGGCTAAAACTACTATCTGTGGCTCTGATTCCTTGTTGAAGGACTTCCAGTTATATTACAAAGTAGCAACGATTTCCAATTTTATCACTTCCAAGGTTGGAAGCCAACATTCCCTAGTTATGCTAAACTCCTTTCAGTGGATTTTTTGTATGGTATTTATTTTGCCCATTATTATTTTCTGAGGGTACCTAAAAGCAAATAAACTAAGAACATTTCAGTTCTTTGTAAACAATACATTCTCAAAAGGCATAGAACTAAATGGATTAACTGGAATGGTTAAGAAAAAGACAGCTGATATACATGTGTGGAGGCAGTGAACAAAGAGAAAGCTTTATGTATGATCTGATGATATGGGTTGCAGGTAGGTGATGAAGAAATAAACTGAGAGGCTGTTAATTAGAACTAGGGAAAAGAGGGGCGCCTGGGTGGCGCAGTCGGTTAAGCGTCCGACTTCAGCCAGGTCACGATCTCGCGGTCCGTGAGTTCGAGCCCCGCGTCGGGCTCTGTGCTGACAGCTCAGAGCCTGGAGCCTGTTTCCGATTCTGTGTCTCCCTCTCTCTCTGCCCCTCCCCCGTTCATGCTCTGTCGCTCTCTGTCCCAAAAAATAAATAAACGTTGAAAAAAAAAATTAAAAAAAAACAAAAAACAAAAAACTAGGGAAAAGAAAAAAAATCCAGGTAGCCCCTGTAGGCTGTTAAAAATAAGTAAATGGAGAATATAGGTCCAGGAAGAAAAGCTAGGAAACCAGTAAACCAAGGATGAGATAAGAACAGTCAACATAGCAAAAAAGGTGTCCTTCCTGTCCCCATCTATTTGTGTTAACTCATTGAGAACATAAGCTCATGGTAAAAGAATAACAAAACAAGCAGTACAGAAATGTGTAGTGTGAAAAGCAAAAATCTGTTTCTTCTTCCAATCTTCTAATTTCCCTTCATAGAAACCATTTTCTTCCAGACATTTTCTATTCTTAGATATATCTAATTGTCCATTAAAACAAACAAAAAAACAGCAAAACGAGAGTATACTTTCTTGCTTGTTTTTAATCTGCTGGTCAAAATTTATCAGTCTTTGCCCACAGCTTCTTTTTTTTAAAAAAAATTTTTTTTTCAACGTTTATTTATTTTTGGGACAGAGAGAGACAGAGCATGAACGGGGGAGGGGTAGAGAGAGAGAGGGAGACACAGAATCGGAAACAGGCTCCAGGCTCTGAGCCATTAGCCCAGAGCCCGACGCGGGGCTCGAACTCACGGACCGCGAGATCGTGACCTGGCTGAAGTCGGACGCTTAACCGACTGCGCCACCCAGGCGCCCCTGCCCACAGCTTCTTAAAAGAACCATGTCACAATCTGACAACTAAGGGTTACTCTACTGGGCCCAGGAAGCAGGAGGGCAAAGTGTTTTCAGTGATATAAAGCAGCAGGATTTTCAAGATTAATCTTCATTCCATTACTCATTTGAATCCTAGAAACAAGTTAATCTAGGTAAAATAAAATTAAGTGACAAAGATTTCTCAGCATTTACTCTAAATTATAAATGGTAAACTAAGTGTGAAAAAATATACCACTATCACTGACTCTTAACTACAGACAATCCGTATATAAAATGGTACTTTCCAGCTTGTATGTTGTGAGAATCTGTACAAAATGTAGGTCCTTCATGACTTCCTGGACTAAATGGTATGGATCTAAAGGATTGAAATCTCTACTGATTTCTTCCTCCAGTTCGTAGTTCACTCTGTTTACAAGCAATTTCTAAGGACTATACTAGCTTGCTGATAAAACTGAGAATTGCCACAGAACATTTTTCTTCCCTAACCAAGCACGCCAGGAAAACTTAAAAGTTGTTAAGGAAGGTATTGTTACTCTGTGGTTCCTGGTTGAATGTCAAAGGATTGGTGAACAGGTTAAAACACACATTTTTATGTTTATAGGTACTTTTACGGGAACATGGTCTTTAGCATGAACCAAAGAATGTTAAGAATTACTAGTTTATTAAGAGTATTCTAGAGACTAGAAAATGAAGATAATAAAATATAAAAATTAAGCTCATTTGCTGGTAAAATGCTTATCTTCTAAGTGAATACTGAATTTAAACACCAAATTTCTCTGTGAGACTTTGAGTCTGAAAACAAAAGGCAGTAACAATAAATAGGAGAGACTCTGTTAATCTACCTCTGTTTATCTGACATCCTAGATTTAATCTCTGTTCTACACTTCCTCTACAAAACATTATGGCTTCTACTCTAGTGATATCAATCACAGAATGTCTATGATTTGATAAGCCAAAATTGTATTAAATAATAGAAAAGTAAAATAATAAGTTATCCAGGGTTCTGGCAGGGATTTTGAAAAGACGTATCAATTTAGGAGATATTTCCAGAAGAGTGGGAAAGTTAAAGAGTCTCTACAAGTGATTTGGAAGAACCCAAGGTGTAGCAACTACAGGAAGCTGATACCGCTTAGGAGGCTAGGGGTCGGGACCAGAGGCATGGGAGAGAGTTGTATCAAAACTTAAATAAAGGTGAACCTCTTGGCTGGGGGGACGAGGGGTGTGGCAGCTCAAAGTATAGTACTAGGAGATACATCTATAAGATGACATGGCCAATGTTGGAATTACAATACTATGGTAGAGAAGAAGTGGGAAGACATATTCTGACTTCTTTCTCCTCCCACCTTCTAATCTGTTGATGCTTCCCACTGGCTGAACCCAGTGGAATGCAAGTCAGGGCTATATAATCCACAGGCATCACCTCAATCTCCCTTCTTTATACAGACATGCACATGCAACCCTGACAAAGGCAAGAATATAAATGGGAAGTGAAACAAGAACTAGCACAATGAACTACAGAACACTTATTATTTCTTAATATTGTTTGATAAGAATCACTTTAGTATCCTGGAAAATATGCCTAACTCTCATCATCATCTAAATATGTTACTCCCAAAGACTTTGTTACATCCTATCCATAACACTATAGATGCTTAGCTTTATAAAAGTCTAACAAACCTTCCAGATAAAGTCTGGAGTTTAGTTACTGTATGCAGGTTAACTGCCAACAACAACAAAAACCAGTGGATAGTTAGATAATCTGCTTACTTGGATCTATTTTGTTTTTATAATAGTTTTGCCATTGTGGTCTGGGTTTATTGTTTAGCCAAGATGTTCCATTAAATCTGTTCTTTCTTTGTGCTTTTGGTGTCATACCTAAGAATCCATTGTCAAATCCAAAGTCATTAAGATATATTCCCATGTTTTTGGAAAGGAGCTTTGTGACATTATCTGTTGTGTTTACGCTACTGACACATTTTGAGTTAATTTTTGTATATTGTTGAGATAGAAGTCCAACTTCAATTACTGCACATGGAAATCCACTGGTCCCAGCACTACTGATTAAAGAGTCTATTATTTCCCCATTGAATGATTTTAGTACCTTTGATGGCCGTATGTTCATGGGTTTATTTCTGGATTCTCACTGGTTTTATACAGTCTATCCTTATGTTAGTACCACACTGGTTTGATTGCTGTAGCACTGTAGTAAGTTTTGAAATCAGGAAGTATAAGTCCTCTAACTTTCTTCTTCTTTTTTTTATCAGTATTGTTTTGACTATTCAGTACCCCTTGTATTCCATATGGATTTGAGGACTGATCTTTCATTTCTGCAAAAAACACTGCTGTAATTTTAATAGGGATTATAGTAAACCCGTAGGTTGCTTTGGGTGATACCTACATCTTTACAATATTAGGTCTTTAATCCACAAACATGGGACATCTCTCTGTTTATTTAGATCTCCTTTAATTTCTTTCAGGATGTTTTATAGTTTTTAGTATTCAAGTATTTCACCTCCTTCGGTAAGTTGTTTATTATTATTATTATTATTATTATAGTTATTTTATTGTTTTGGATGCTATTGTAAATGAAACTGCTTCCTTAATTTCATTTTCTGATTGTTCACTGTTGGTATATACAAACACAACCTAAAGTAATTTGAGTGCCACCTAGGAAACAGGATGGCCAGAATGTGATCTAACTTTTGAGTATCATATTGCTTTCATCTAGAACATTTCATGCAAAGGTGATCTAGTAGCTAATTTTCAATAGAATTCTCTAGAATGCATCAACATTTCATTCATGACTTTCTTCCTAATTCATTTCTTCCTAACATAAAAGTCATTGCTTCAATACCCTATTGCCATGAGGCTGGCAGTTAGGATACGCATAGTTCAGCTGCCATATTAAAGTAGACTTTCTTGTGAATTGCAATATATGGCAAACGAAATATAATAAGAAAGTCTAATTTTTCACTTGATTCTATGAGATAAGCAAAAAGCTCTAGCAAACTTTTCAATATGTTTTGTTAATTGTTTTGTAGAAGATACTTTAAAAATATTTACTGAAGGATGAGTAAAAAATAAAATGAGAGGTAACTGACTGTACTAGCATAATGGAAAACCGCTACTGTCAGACCAGGAAGAAAAATTTGTAAATTTTATATCATATAATGACATTTGGAGACAAGGATTAAAACTTCCTGTAGGGACAGAGGGGATGGAAAGGACACTTAATCTAAAGCAACATGACACTCATCCACTCGAAACATATTTCAGTATGTCTTCCTTGCAGCTTTTCAAGTCTTCTAATAGCTGTTCCTGGGTATTGCCTGTAGAAGGAGATCTGAATTCCAGCTCTGAAACTGAGGAGGTGTATAGTTTTGTGAAATTCACTTAAGATCTCTGAATCTTCACTTTGTCATCAAAGGTTGTATGAGAATAAAATAAGAACATATTTAAAGTATGCAGCACTAACCAGGAATTGTTAGTTATACTGTACTTCATCCAATAAGTAAGCCAGAACACACACAAAAAAATAGGACTACCTGCAGAGTCTCTCCATAGTTAACATTTTCCTGGTAGAATGCCTCTCAGTTTTAAACATCCGCACCTCAGGGAATATATGTCTCTTAATTCATCATTTTCCAGCTGATGTTTATATAGGAAAAAAAATTATACTAATATTCCTCAAACTTAATATAACATTTTAAACAAAAGAATGTATGGGGAGGGGGAGTCATATGTTACATTCCAAATACAATAGGTGGAAAGAGGACATCATATGTATTATTGACATTTTGGAAAGCCCTCTCAGTATCATCGAAGCAACTGTTCCTTAACAACTAGATTTGATTGTTAGGTTAGTAGGAAGCCATGGCTTAAGCATTTTACACCCTAAGATTATAATTTGTTATTTTAAAGACATTTCACTGTATTCAACTAGGTTTTAGGAAATTGGTTGGGGATTTTGGGAAATGAGATCTTGGCTAGTGATTTCAAGCAGTACGTCTGATTTTCTAGGATGTCAAGTTTTCAGCAGGGGATACTCAAATGCTAAAAAGGCATTCTAATATCAACAAAGCATTTTTTAATCGCAAAAAAGCTCATTTCATACAATTTAAAAATCATCTTTATCTTTTTAATTTATATTTTCTCAGAAGAAGATTTCTCTTATTTATATCTCCCAGGGCTTTTTCTCTCAAGAGAACAGAGTACATACTCAACAGCATACAGCAGGTATTTAGTAAATAAGGAATGAATAAATTATATTCATCCTATTTTTTTACATATATGTATATATACTGTTACATATTTTTATGTCCAGTGCCATACCTATAAGATGAATTTTTCCCACAAGTGTTCCATTGATTCAAAATTCACCTTTTCAATTGTACTAACTCGTGAGGTAGCTGTGTTCTTAGTACTGTTACGTACTTAGTTTATTGAATGTCATGTGGTAAAATTTGCTGTGACTACGAAAAACATTCAGCTTGCTGTACAGAGATTATAGAGGTGATGATCATAATAGTACAACAGTTAATCTTTATTGAGTCATTACCTGCTAAATGCTTTGTAAAAATCATCTTATACAAGCTTTATAAACTATGAGACATACATTATTACTATCACAATTTTACATATGAGATAGTATTGTCCAGGGCTGATCAGCTACTAACTAGAGGTGGGATTTGAATGAAGACTATATGATTGCAAAATCCATAATCTAATCCATACCACTAAACTATACGACTTATTACTGTCTGATATTCTGGAAAATTATAATCCTGAATAAGACATAATTGATGAAAAATAAATAAAATAGCAAAAAATGTATAATCTGGTACAGAGAATGCCCTGACATATTTATTCATGACATACATCTCAGTGAGTATTTATTTATTTTTTAAGGGAAAAAACCCTGAAAACTCAATTTCTTGGCAATTCTTTGCCTAGTTCCACCAGCAGTGTGCTGATAAACATTGAACGATTCTTTCCCCAGAAAAAAAACACAATAGGGACTGCCGATTTCCATAGTTTACATAGCCCCATCATAGCAACTGACCATTTAAAAACTGATTTGCAACATTCTTGATAATTTCAAAAGCCGCCCTTGTAAGGTGGCAAGAGCCAGTTTGAGCATATCACTGGGTCCAACTACTTCAAATCAAAACAAAGTGTTAACCTGAAACACAGTTTAAGTAATGATTACTGTCTCCTGTAAATGCTTTCTTTAAAATCCCATGAGAGGGGTGCCTGGGTGGCTCAGTCAGTTAAGCATCTGACTTGATTTCTGCTCAGGTCATGATCTCATGGTTCATGAGATCAAGCCCCGCTTCGGCTTGAGGAGCCTGCTTGGGATTCTCTCTCCCTCTCTCTCTATCCCCCTCCCCTACATGCTCACACGTGCGCTCTTGCTCTCAATAAATAAATAAACTTAAGAAAAAAAAAAACATGAGATATTCATGATTTAGTATATGGCATCACTCACATAGGTGTGAAATGAGATTTTATAAAGTTTCCCATAAACAAAAGAACCTGTTAAGAAGATAAAATGATAAGCTACAGACTGAGAGAAAATATTTGCAAACCACATATCTGATATTAAATACATAAAGAACTCCCCAAATATAACAGTAAAATAACAAAGAATCCAATGAGAACATGGACAAAAGACACGAGAAGACATTTCACTAAAGAAATGATATGGATGACAAATAAACAGACCGAAAAAAGTTCAACATCATATAACCACCAGAGAAATGCAAATTAGAGCTATGATGAAATATCTCTGCACTCTTGATACACTAAATGCTGGCAAGGATATGGAGAAACTGGATTTTTCATATATTGCTCATAGAAATATAAAATGGTACAGCCACTGCGGAAGATAGTTTGGAAGTTTTTAAATAAAGCTAAACATAAATTTATCATGTGCAGTAGGCAGAATAGTGCACACCACACTCAGTTATTCTCCCCCCATCCCATCCCAAGATGTCCATAGGCTAATACTTGGGACCTGGGAATGTTACTTTATTTAGCAAAAGGAACTAAGGTTACACATGGAGTTACGATTGTTAACCAATTGACTTTAAAATGGGGAGATTATTTTGGATTATCCAGGTAGACCTGTGTAATCACAAGAATTACATTATATAACATTACCTAAAGATTAAATGTAGAAGAGGGAGGTAGTACAGAATCAGTGAGAGGAAGATGTGACTACAGAAGAAAGGCACAGAGAAATGCAACTTTCCTGGCTTTGAAGATGGAGGAAGGGGACATGAGTTAAGGAATATTGAGAAGAACTAGGAAAGACAAGGAAACAGATTCCCCCCTAAGGCCTCCAGGAAGGAATATAGCCTTATTATCACCTTTATTTTAGTACAGTGAGACCCATGTTGGACTTCTAGCATACAGAAATATAAAATAATAAATTTGAATTGTTTAAAAGCTGGTCTTGTAGTGATTTTTTTAACATTCTTTTTAACATTTATTAATGTTTTTGAGAGATAGAGAGAAAGCATGAGTTGGGGAGGGGGAGACAGGGAGAAGGAGACACAGAATCTGAAGCAGGCTCCAGGCTCTGAGCTGTCAGCACAGAGTCTGACATGGGGCTCCAAGTCACAAACTGCAAGATCATGCCTTCAGCATAAGTCGGATGCTTCACCAACTTGAGCCACCCAGGCGTCCCTTATAGTGATTTCTTAAGGCAGCAAGAGGAAACAAATATACCATGTGACCCAGCAATCACATTTTTGGGCATTTATCCCAACGAAAGTAAAACTATTCACACAAAAAATATGTACATGGATCTTTATAGCAGCTTTATTCATAATAGCTCAAAACTGGAAAAAACCTAACTGTCCTTGGATAGGTGAATGGTTAAACAAACTCTAATACATCCATACCATGAAATACTACTTGGCAACAAAAAAGGTATAACAACTATTGATATATTATCCAACTTGGATGTATCTCAAGAACATACTGCTTTATGATAAAAGCCAATCTTAAAAGGTTACATGCTTACTGTATGACTGAATTTATATGACATTTAAAAAAATTTTAATGTTTATCTTTGAGAGAGAAAGGGTGGGGGAGAGAAGAAGTGGGATAGGGACAGAGAGAGAGGGAGACACAGAATCTGAAGCAGGCTCCAGGCTCGGAGCTGTCAGCACAGAGCCTGATGTGGGGCTCAAACTCATGAGCCGTGAGATCATAACCTGAGCCAAAGTCAGATGCTTAACCGACTGAGCCACCCAGGTACCCCTTATATGATATTTTTGAAATGAGAAAACTGTGGAGATAGACATAGACCAGTGATTGGGAATGGACAGAGATGAGAGGAGTGTAGTACTCAACTGTAAAGGCATAAATAAGATAGTTTCTTTGTGGTGATCTAAGATATAGTGCCATATCTTGACTGTAGCAGTGATTACATGAATCTATAAATAGGATCAAACTGCACTATACTAAACACACAGAAACACACATGCATATACACACACAAGTGAGTACATTCAAAAACTAGTGAAAACTGAGTAAGGTCTGTAGTTTAATTAACAGTATTATACCAATGGCAATTTCCTGGTTTTAATATTGTTCTATAATAAGATGTAACTATTGGGGAGAGATGGGTGAAAGTTTCATGGGATTCTATTTACTATTTTTTTCAACCTTCTGTGAGTTTATAATAATGTCAAAATAAAAAATTACAAAATAAGGGGAAAGAAAAAATAATCCACTGGATATAAAACTAAGATATTAGAATAGATATTTAAGATATAAAATGTTATCCCTTAAAAATTTTAAGTTTTAGGGGCACTGGGTGGTTCAGTCGGTTGAGTGTCCAACTTCGGCTCAGGTCATGATCTCACAGCTCATGAGTTCGAGTCCCGCGTCAGGCTCTGTGCTGACAGCTCCGAGCCTGGAGCCTGCTTCGGATTCTGTGTCTCCCTCTCTCTCTGCCCCTAAACCATTCACATTCTGTCTCTGTCTCTCTCAAAAAAAAAATAAATAAACATTAAAAAAATTTTTTTTTAAATTTGTTTTATATGTTTATGTTTTTTAATGTGTTGTATAATGTACTTATATATAATTTATAAATAAAAAATATGCACTATTGGTGGTTCATGCTATAATGTTCCCATAGATACATGGAATAAAAAAGTTTACAGGCCACTGCTCTGAAGTATTATCTTTATTAAACAGTGAAAAGCAAAATGCAATATGGTATTTCTATGTAATATTATCTCTAAAATATTCATCTAGCATTAAACGATAACAGCAAGTATACTAAAAATAAAATAGTTTACTAAGTAGCAGTGGAATGAAGCACCAGCCCACTCTAGCAATTAGTAGTTTATATTGCTTCTTTCTAGAAAAGGCAATCCTGATACACTTGTCCATCATCTGTAAAAAGCCTTTTATCATCTAATTTATATATATTGTTGTTGTTATTATTATTACTAATACCTTGTGTATTCTTATTCATTCTTTTTTAGATAATTTGTGACTTCTAATTAACACTAGCAATAGTTTTGGAGGTTATGAGAATACATGAAAATAAAACTGAAACACCCAATTTTTGCTCAGCAAGGTATGTTTGCTCTACAATGCATATTTGAAGAGCACTGGAAATTACCAATAAAGATTAGAAAATTCAAGTTTCATTTATCTGCAGACCATTTTGTTCTCAACCAAAGAGTCTCTTTATTCAACTAGTGATTGGTGTTTTTAATGCATTTCTGAAAAAGAACAATTTATGATTTTGGAGTGGAATCTGGCAAATGCAGAACTGTTGCTAGACATTAGCTATTCAAGAGTTAAACCATAAAGACTCTTATCTCTGTATCTGTCAATTTTTGAGATACTGTTTTACAAAGTAAGTTTAGAATTATTCATGGAAATTTGTTAAGTCTTAGGTGGACTTATAGCAAGTGATTAATTGGCTTAGAAAATATTTAAAACATTTAAAGTCACTCCCTCAAATATGAGGATGTTCACACTACAGCTATACTGGTCTTTCCTGATTTGATAAGGAAAATAGGCAAGGAAAGATTAAATTTAAAATACACTTTTATTTTTTTGTTGTTTCGTTCATTTTATTAAAGTTAACTCATTGTTCTTTCATTGCGCATTCTTGAAAATCTTCCTCTTAGGGTAGTTGACTCTCTAAACTGGGCTTCTTAAGATTTTACTTTGAAGGTAGAGCATCATTCACTACAAAAAATATGATTTAAAATCATGGAATGAGAAACTCATGTGAGGACATTAGATCTTTACTATTATACTGAGACTCAGAGCCTGTGATTTATTTGCTTTTTGAAAGAAACTGACACCCAGCTTGGAGGCTGGAGCCTGATTCTGTGTCTCCTTTTCTCTCTGCTCCTCCCCAACTTGTGCTGTGTCTCTCTATGTCTCTAAAAAAATTAATAAATGTAAAAAAAAAAAAAAAAAAAAAAAGGAACTGACACCTTGTCACAGCTACCTTGCTGTGGAGAGGTTAAAAAGTTGTCCAAGTTCCAGACAGCGAAAGAGCAGCCTCTAAACTGACAACATGCAACGTGCTTGGACAAGCACTTTCTTTTTACAATGAAGTAACAGGATTACTTTTTCGGTGCAACCAAATTCAAACAGTGAAAGAAGCCACTCCAAACCGTGAGCAATGACAAACTGAGGGCCAAGCTTATGGTATACACAGGAGCATTCCCAACTGGGCAGCATGGGCAAGCACAAGTTTTCTCTTCAAAGAAATGTTTTAGCAGATTACATATGCTTCAGCTCCTCAGCTACCCTCAGTTATGTTAGCAGTATGTTATCAGTATGCATGGGTAAGCAGCACAAATTGCTGTTCTGAACACAACATTCCCTTGGAATTTCCAAGACAATGTAAAGTAAGAGTGGAGAAAATAAATGTAACTCCTCTGATAATCCTGAGAACTATATGAAATGGTTATGGTAGGAGACAGATTAACTCACATAATGTGCACTTTTCTTTTGGAACAGAGTAATTGGTGCTAGTGTTTTATTTATCCATTTTATTCAGGGTTGGTGCGTACTAAAGTCATATGAAGGTAGGTCCATCTCTGAAATAATCAAAGTAAACTACCACATATCTTTTACTTCAAAATTTGAAAAAGAAAAAATTAAGGTTTTGCTCCACATATCAATAAAGAGAGAGGGAGGAAGATAGATATATAAGGACGCAGAATTAACAAAAGTGTTCTATGGTATACAAAGGAATCTTAAAGATATTTTTCATTCCCTTAAAACAATTAATTAGCTTCAATGAAAGATACCTATCTGAGAATAAACTCAAAAACAAAGTATAATTCTAGCAAAAGTCTGACAGGATCCCTTCAAACAAGGCAGTAGTCTCAGGCAGGGTTCAACTAGGGAGCCAGAGACCCAAGGGAGATAGGAACACTCTAGTCAGACAGATATATGCACACACATGCACGTGTACCCCTCCCCCAATGCCAAGCAAACCGGGCACGTGATATAAGGAGGAGGCTCTGGGCAGTTATACGCTGAATGCCTCAACTTGGTTTCTCTTATCAGCTTAAGCATGGTTATGCTGGAGTCTTTAAGATCGCAGAGATCCTAGCATTAATGTTATTTAAAATAATTTGTAAGCCAGCATTCAAAAACTTAATTTATAGAGTTAATGCTTTGAATAACACCTGCTTCTTTCTTAAAGTATCCATGAAAGTTAAGTACATATGCTTATGAAAAAGGAACTGGAGTGAAACTAGTAAGTACGGTCAGGGAGCCAAGCAGAGAATTTAATATGTTTTGACTTTTGTAAAATCTTATTTGTCTTTACAACATCTGCTACATGCAAGCGTCTTGGTTCTCAGCCTAGGGACAGATTTAAGAAATACTAGGAATGAATACTAGGGATAAGCAGGGAAAAATATATAATTATGATAAACACTAGTGGTTATTCATATTATTTCAGCTAATATTGTCTAAAATACAAGAACCAATGCCTTCCCTAAATTGTTGTATTGACCGGATTGATGGGTTTCAATATGTTCTTTAAATGTACTTAACTGCCTATAATAAACTTAGGTATGGTCAATGTAAAGTGTGTAAATCCATGATTTTAGACAACTCTCAAATGATTGATTATTGCAATAAAGACTGTTAATATTCTTGCTTATAGTTCTAATGAAAAACAGGAGAAGGATACTTATTCTTTTAAAGCAAGTGCCACTGTTAATATGGATAACATTATCATCTTTGAGACAAAATGACAGCATTCTTGCCCAATATTATTAATGATCATTTCAATTCATTTTATTCAGTGTTCATTGTTTAAGAGAGGTTTGGATTGACAGAAAAATGGCTGCTACAAATCTAGAAATAGTAAAGATACTAACATTACACATAGGGCTGGGAATGGAAATTACAATGACACTGTTTTTAATACTATTAAATAGTCACAAACTTGGAAAGTATCACAAATCGGCTTCTGTAATTTTCACTTTGCTCTCCCTCATTCAATCTCCCACCATACTTGACCAATAAAGAGCAAATAAACCAAGATCTTATTAAGCATGCACCATATGAAATTCTTTAAAGTTCAGAAGTAATGGTCTAATGTGAGGAAAAAAAAATTACATACTTTTTCTTTTTGTGTGAAATGTTCAGGGAAACTATGCTAAGTCACTTAGTATATAAAGACTCCAATCACCTCACATGTGAAAGAGGTATTAATAAACAAAATCTGCTGCTAGTGGTGTGGGTGAGGGTGGGTTTCAGAGAATGGGGGCTAGTGAAATAAATTACCAGTATTTCCAGGTTGGGCAGGAGTATTGGTTTCTTTTCAGGTCAGACTGGCTGTCGCCACCAATACTGACAGGAAGAGTTACTGGAGTGATGCTCTACCTATGATGACTGAGGGACACAGAGACAGCAGAACAGGAGGGAAATCGTATCCCTACTACCTTGTGGATCACCACCAAAAGAAACCTGTTATCTGGGCTTTGTTTTGCTTTTCTTTTCACAGAGGATTAAGATTCTTATCTTAATAAGGTATGTTGTTAAACTTGAATTTTGTATCAGTTTTGTAATCTAGACTTTAAAAACATAAATGTATACTGCACATATGTAAACTTACAATCCCTCTCTCTACGTGCGCTATGTTTTGAAGCATTTACTACTGAGATTCTTCCATTGAAATATTTCCATGCAAAAGTATTAACTATTAATTGAATCTGACATTTCTTAATGTAAGTTTTAAACAATTTATTTTACTATTAGAAAAAAAAATTGAAATTCAAAAGACTAACCTCATGGAGCTATATATTTGTGATAAATTTTGGTAGGTATCTTATACATTAGCTTTAACATAATTCAGACTGAATTCTCAGGGTAGCATATAAATGTGAGGAAAGGGAATGTCTTGGATCAACCCTTCTCTACATAAAACAAATTGGTTTGATATATTTACTTGCTTATTTTTTACTTGACTAACCGGCATGATGCCTTAATGATGAGAGAAGGATGTAAAATATTCATGCTTTTGTTTTGCTTTTGTCAAATTGTTTAACTGCTTGAATCACCATACGCTGTCTATCATTAGGCTTTTATTAATTTAATATCTAGGAGAGGAATGAATTAATGAGTGAATGAATGAAAGAATGATGAAGATTTATAGTTACTTGACTTGTCTTTGCCTTATTTTCCCTATATACTATTTAGGAATAATAATATCATGGGGGATATCCTAAAAGGAAATTGGAAAGTAGATGGTAATCAAGTAAGGAATATTATTCTAATTATAAGAGATCATTATTTTCGTTACTACTTCTACTATCATTAATAAGCACCAGTCTTGCCCAAGAGCCTAGGAACTACCTAGTTTTGTCATCACCATAAAACTAGGAAATCTCATGGTTAAGGTCATACACTGATCATCAAGTTTGAGTCAGCTACTCAAAAATTTAGACATTATTCTAAAATCCAAATGAAATTTTTAATCAAAATGCAATTGAAATACTGATATTTCTTTCATATGTTTTTGAATTTTTGAAATCCTTTAGATTTTATATAACTCATTGAGACAAATTTGCTTTCCCTGTAAATATATTTTTAAAAATGATTCAGTCTTAATGTAATATTAAATATCTTTAAGAAAAGCGACCGTAAAAAGTAAAAAGAAATAATGAGGGTTCAGTGAGTTTTTCTCCGGTTCTTACATCGAACGTGCTTTCTCTGTGCTAATGCTACTGTTTCTTATGGCAGGAAAGCAGATGATTCCCTTTGGCATTCTCCTGCTCTTAAATCCCTAAAGCCACCCAAGAACAAATAATGAATTGTACAAATTCTTTAAAATTTCCAAGAATCACTTATAAAATATGGTAAAACATAAAGCAGCCTATGAGTTACGTATTAACATAAAAACTGTACAACTCTGTAAGTTACCTTATAAAAAGAAATCTGATGATTAGTTTGTCCAAGACTACAGTCCATATATAATAAGACATTTTATAGAAGTCATTTCAAGTTGTTGCTTAATAAAGCCTTATGATTCAATAAAGTACAGAGAATTAATTACTTTCTCACCCTAGGAAACAGTGGAAAGTAAACCGAGAGGCTGATGGAAGAATACTTGCCCTATTACACTACACCTTTCCGTTCAATACACCGGGGACGTTAGTTCTGATGCCATTAAGTCTCTCTTTCCCCCTTTACATTTTAAAGCCTTCTTGGCTTAAAAATGTTAAGTCTGTGTGTGGTCTGTTTTCAGAAATGATTCAGATGGGCTATACATGTGTTATTTTTTTTCTTATTTGTATAAGTGATGACATTTCTATACTTCTAATTTTTGAGAAATATATTTAAAGATGTCAACTTTGGTTTAAGTTTTGATGAAAGTACAAGTCTGTATTTTATGTTCTTTTTCACATTTTGATGAGGAGACAAAGCTACACTTCATATCAGATGTTAAGATCAATCTTCCTTGCTTTTGCTCTGACCTAGTGAACTTCTCTGGTAATTGTACACCAGAGAACAGTTTTGCTGTGGGTTTCAGTCTTATTAAATGCTTTAAACTGTTAAATCATTTATTTATCCACTAGCTACTAAATGAATATTATGCTTTTCTCTTATCTGTAGTACTTCAAAGTGAAGCTTGTTATTATAGCATTCAGTGACTAAAAGTTTATTAGGAATAATAATAGTTATCTTCAATCATATTCTCTGCATATTGCATTGTAGGTCAACATTTCATATTGGTAAATATATAAAAATGTTGTAACATTAGGGAGTGTTTAAAGAACAAACTTTATTAGACAATTTGACAATAAATTATATTAAAAACACAAAAACACAAAAAAATTAAATGAAAGATAAACTGGAAAAAATAAAAATAAAAAACAAACTTTAAGAACAGTGTTTTTAATTTCCTAGATGCTTTCTGAATGCACTGAAGTCTGTAGTATTTATTTTAAAGTTGGTAGCATTGCATTAATATCACCAAGGATGATAATGTGTACTTGCATTAACAATAGCCTTATTGAAAACAGTATCAGGCAGTTTAGCTTTTAATGCTGCGAGCTGGATTGTTCTCACTGTGTTAATCTGCAAAGTTTATAATTCTCCCACAAAATCATGTTTCAGCAAAGTTTTACTAGAAGCTTCAGGTTTCCGAGACCACTTGTATTCACATGGAGTTTACTGGTATCCTCAGAGGAATTAAAGTTATTCAATGATTGAGCAAGCAAAACATAGAAAAAGAAATGAACAATGTACTTTTTCAGATAAACCTAGACTTCTTTTTTTTTGAAATGCTTATTTATTTTTGACAGAGAACGAGTGAGCATGAGCAGGGGAGGGGCAGAGAGAGAGAGAGAGACAGAGAGAGAGAGAGAGAGAGAGAAGCAGATCTGAAGTGGGCTCTGCACGGACAGTAGCAAGCCCGATGTGGGGCTCAAACTCAGAGACCGTGAGATCATGACCTGAGCCAAAGTCAGACGCTCAACTGACTGAGCCACCCAGGTGTCCCATAGACTTATTTCTTAGTTATTCACATGAGTACCTTAGAAATGTTAAGCAAATATTCCATTATAATTTATGTTTATGTTTAAAGTTAATGCTGAATTGGTATATTTCTTAATAGACCAATTTGTTTACTTGATAGATAGGCCTAATCAAGGTAGGATAAAAAACTAGATTTGGATTTAGAAATAAAAACAGACTGACTTAAAAATAAAATATATTTAATTTGAATAGAGTCAGCTCCAAATTAAGGATAAAAGAATCAAACTTTTATATAAATGAATAATATTTTAGTTAAGAAATGCAAGCTTGAATGCTGGGTAAATTGCATTTTTGATAATGGAGGTCTGGGTAATTTGAACAAACTGTCCTGCTCAGTCAGAATAACTATAAAAACTGGAGAAAAACATTTAATTGAAGGAATAAGAGAACTAAAAAGTAGTAATGTGGACTATAGAGATGAGTCCTGTATTTAGGGCAGCTTTTCACTTGGGAGCAGCTCTAACTCATGGGAGAAGCTATTGAGAGATGAGAGCTAGCTGCCTTTTCAATACAGTTGAAAAGGGTCCAGGAGGAGAGAAACTGGAATCAAAGCCTACTAAAAAGAGGGTCCTGGTAAAGTTACTAGGAGAGAGCAAAAGACTCCTTAGTGCAGTGATGGAGATGTTCTGTATCTGTACTGTCCAACAGAATGGTCGTCAAACGCAAGTGGCTACGGAGCACTTGAAATGAGGCTAGTGTGAGACTAAAGAGCTGAATTTAAAATTTTCTTCAATTCTGATTTAAATTTAAATAGTTATATATGGCTAGTAGCCCCTGTATTGGACAATGCATGTCTTTATGAGGAGATGAATGAGTATTTGTTGTAGCACTGAATATTATATCAAAACTCCAGAGTGATTAAAGACAGAAAGGTGTACAGAAGGATTTCTTTAAGAAGACATAAAGAACACAAAAAGAAAAAGACTGGTAAATATGATTACATAAAGTAGAAAACTCCCCTACAATTAAGATACATAAAATATAGGGTGCCTGGGTGGCTCAGTTGGTTGAGCATCTTACTTCAGCTCAGATCATGATCTTGTGGTTTGTGAGTTCAAGCCCCACGTGGGGCTCTGTGCTATCTCAGAGCCTGGAGTCTGTTTCGGATTCTGTGTCTCCCTCTCTCTACTTCTCCCCTGCTCGCTAGCTCATTCTCTCTCTCTTGCTCTATCTCTCTTAAAAATTAAAAAAAAAAACAACAAAACATTAACAAAATTTAAAAAAAGATACATAAAATATAAACAAAATATGAAGATAAGCACTGGGAGAGGACATCTGAGTTACATATAACTGACAAAGGATTCATTAATTAGAATATATGAAGACTCACAAAGTAACAGAAAAAAGACAACTACTCATAGAAAGCAATCCAAAAAAAATGGCAATGATATTGTTAAAGTTTTGGGAGGGAGTGTGTGCCACAATATAATCCTACCTTCCCAATCTGAACACAGCAGGGGATGAGTTGAGGGTGGGGAGGCAGGGAGGGAGAAAGATATGAGACACGAGAATACAGAGGATTAAGAAACACAGAGATCAAAATATCAAAATACGTATTTTCGTACTGGAGAATGCAGCTTAAATGTATAGTCACATGGGCTTCTTACCATTTCACCTCTACATTAGATGTATTTACCCATTCAGTCACCACAAGCTCTTCCTCAGGGGCAAACTTTCCCTATAAGCTAAGAGTAAGGGAGAGTACCATCATGGTACTTCTCTGCTTCCAGGTGGCTCCAAAAATAATAAAGAGCTCAGATGGGTTGATGTGGGCATGCTCATTTCCTTTACCCAAACCAATCAATCAGTTAAGACATTTTTTATCATGGAAGTGAGGTAACACTGTACAGTTGTTAATACTTGACAAAAATATCTACAGGGAGGGTTTGTATTTCTCCTGTGGTAATATCACTTGAATGAATCAAATAGTAATTTCACTTTTAAAATGACTAAATGAATACAAACAACAGTGTCCCTTCCTTTACTTTTCTGAATTATTCTGCCAAACCGCCTGTAATTGATACCTATCTACCATAAGCTAGCAGTCCATGAAAAGTGTTTCCCAGATAGCATGAGGAAGGCATTTATTAGGGTAATGAGTCAAAGGTGACCTCTCTTTAAAGTATTGCATGGAAGCAGTTTTGGGGCGCCTGGGTGGCGCAGTCGGTTAAGCGTCCGACTTCAGCCAGGTCACGATCTCGCGGTCTGTGAGTTCGAGCCCCGCGTCGGGCTCTGGGCTGATGGCTCAGAGCCTGGAGCCTGTTTCCGATTCTGTGTCTCCCTCTCTCTCTGCCCCTCCCCCGTTCATGCTCTGTCTCTCTCTGTCCCAAAAATAAATAAAAACGTTGAAAAAAAAAAATTTTAAATAAAAAAAAATAAAAAAAATAAAAAATAAATAAAAAATAAAAAATAAAAAAAAAATAAAGTATTGCATGGAAGCAGTTTTTTAAATCTCTGTACTCTTTCAGACAACTTTCAGGTTAACACATATATGGAACCTTTCTGCAGTATCACAGTGAAAGGGCTGAATACTGTAAACACAGATCTTAATGAAATCTGAGGCAATGTTCACCTACAAACTGGCCTGTGAACATTCTTCACAATATTCACACAACTGCAGAGTGGATTTTGTAACAAATATGGATGACAAAATTCCCCCAATATTACCAGACAATACAGAAATCATGATTCTATCTGATAAACCCACCCATAGTAGCACCTGATTTCCTTCAGGCGTCATCAATTCTTCTTTTATTCCTGTGAATACTGGTATTATTAACTCCATCCACTAATCTATGAGAGGAAGTCTTTTAATTGGAGGAGAAGGAGGAGGAGGAGGAGGAGGAGAAGATGATGATAGAGGTACCCTTCAGACCCTTTCTCATTCTGCTAGCTCTATTAAACATGCACAGGAAAGATGGAAATCTAACTAGAAAAGTGATACCTCAAAGTCCTCTATTCATCTCTGTGAAATCTGGCCATGACCATGAAATCAGATGAGGTTAGATACAGAAAGCACACTGCTTTATTTTTGCCTCGATCATTAGTGTTGAGATGGAAAACTAATGAAACAAAATGTGACACGTATTTTTCCGGAATTAATTCAGATGCTGGTATGGTGCCAAAAGTGCTATTAGTGAAGCAGAAATATATCCACTACTTCAACTTCTGGTGAGTACAACATCATTAGGAGCTTCTCTTTACCATCTCTTAAACCTTTAAACTGATGTGCATTTTTGAAAAGAATAATCACAGTGTTGTTATAATATCCTGGGACTATTACCTAGAAAGAATGTATTTCTAATATTCAAGTGACTTTACTAAATGGATAAGATTAAAATGAACTCAGACCCAACCAGTAGAAGCAATCTAGGCAACAGGTCAGTATAGACAAAGGGAAGGCAGTGATCAGGAAGGAAGCCTAAGGTGGTAGTCAAAGTGAGCAGACATGGTCAGGGAAGTGGAGAGAAACAGTGGCAGGAACCTTGTTCAGGGTATGGCCCTAGTGAATAGTCCATCTTAATTTTTGTGTACAAAGTGAAAGCTTCTACCTTATCATTAGCAACTTTATCTGAATATGACTAGTGTAAGTTAAAAGTGATTTCTGGGGTTAGTACAGTCTGGAAAAGCCAAATTACAGAAAAGGAGGTTCCTGTAGGAAAATAACTGAGTTATGGTATGGCTCTAGTCCCTGGGAGTATGTTCCAGGTCTCAGTTGTGGTAAACTTACAACTCTGAGCAGATGATAGAGAATGATAAAAGTAGAAACAGAAAATCACAGGTGAATAAATTTCCTATTAAAGACAGGGGGACTATAGAAGAATGAGAATATCATAGGGCACGGTTTCTTAGTATCAACAATAATAACACATGGGCCAGATAATTTTAGTGGTGAGGGGCTCTCCTGTGCATTGTAGAATGTTTAGCAGCATCCCTGGCATCTCTACCCAATAGATATTAGTATTACTTCTTTCCAGTTATCAACCAAAAATGTCAAATTTCTACGGGTCAAAACTGTCCCTGCTTTAGAGGAAAAAGCAGTCATTTTAGGTGCCATATTGTCTCACAGGAGCACCCCATACTAAATTTTATTTATGCAATATATAGTATCTCTGTTGCATAAAATGGAGAATAGTGATTTATTAGTCACACCCTAGACCACCAGGAGTCAAAACAGTGGCTCTACTTGTGGTAAAACCATCTGTATCTCTTCCTCTTTTCTTTTTTTTAAAGTTTTTTTTTTTTTTTTAATTTTTTGAGAGAGTGTGCACATGCACAGGCAGTTGTGGACAAGTGCACGCACAAGCAGGGGAGGGACAGACAAAGAGAGAGAAAGAATCTTAAGCAGGCTCCACGTTCAGCCCACAGCTGAGGTGGGGCTCAGTCTCATGACTGTGAGATCATGACTTGAACCAAAATTAAGAGTCGGATGTTTAACTGAGCCACCCAGGTGGATCTCTCTCTCTCTCTCTCTCTCTCTCTCTCTTTTAAATGTTTATTTATTTATTTTGGGGGGTGGGGGAGAGAGACAGAGAGAGAGAGAATTCCAAGCAGGTACTGTGCTGTCAGCACAGAGCCTAATGTGGAGCTCAATCTCACAAACCATGAGATCATACCTGAGCTGAAATCAAGAGTCGGACACTTAATCGACTGAGCCACCCAGGTGCCCCTCATTTGGCATCTCTTAAGACATTTGGCATGTCTCTTAAGACATATTTTATTTTATTTATTTATTTATTTATTTATTTATTTATTTATTTATTTATTTTTTTAACATTTTTATTTATTTTTGGGACAGAGAGAGACAGAGCATGAACAGGGGAGGGGCAGAGAGAGAGGGAGACACAGAATCTGAAACAGGCTCCAGGCTCCGAGCCATCAGCCCAGAGCCTGACGCGGGGCTCGAACTCACGGACCGCGAGATCGTGACCTGGCTGAAGTCGGACGCTTAACCGACTGCGCCACCCAGGTGCCCCAAGACATCTTATATTTTAAATTAATGTTAAAAACTACAGAGACATTTAACCATTCTTCATATGCTTACTTCAGGCTACCTAAACCAGACTATAAAGTTCTTCCTTACAGAGTATCCACCACTAAGTGTGGTATAACGTCTCACTCACAGCAGAAATTATTGCATTTATTGATAGGATTTAATATAGCCAATAAAATATTTGTTTATGTGATTTAATGCTGTCAAATCCAATCTCAATTTAGCCTAGATACGGACCACCTTCATGCTTTTTCATAACTTTGTTCCAATTCTCCACAACTTTTTTTCAATAACTCTATTAGCCGAAGGGTGGGTATGATAATACTCAATATGCTTATTGATGGGTAATCACCTAAAATATACATGTGAAGATGGAACATGTGTTTCTGAGCCTGGGTTATGACTAGATTCACTGAGTCACCAATTCCTAAATGTGACTATTTGTTTATGTATTTAGCAATCATATACTAAGCACATACTACATATAAACCATTATATACAGGTTAAATAGATACAAAGATAAACCACTTGATTTCTGCCCTCAAAGAGCTTATACTCTAGAGACTGACGCTGAATGCTACAATAGAGATATATACAAAGTGAAAGGAAAGTTGCAAATGAAAGGAACTATCAAGTCTATCTCTGAGGTATGAACAAGGCAAAAAGTGGCACCAGGGCACATATGACATCTCTATACTGTCTTTTATAGAATGAGCCAGGGCTGGTTAGACTGAGGAGGGCAGGGCATTCCATGAAGGGGAAATAATGCACAAAGGCTAAAGCAGTGAAGATATGTACATAATCACTTTTCTGAACAAGAGGGTCTGGAGCATAAGGTTTAACTCCAATCAATTGGCTCCTGAAGGTAAATTCGTAAAATGGAGGCAGACTGTTGCATAAAGATGTATTTGGAAGCTTAGAATTTTAATATCCAGAAACCAAATATGTAATGCTATTTTCTGAATCTCAAATTTTTAAAAATATTTAACTAAAGCACATGCTAATACCTGGATTCTGAAATTTAGAAATTATACCAAGAAGCCAATAAACAAGCCTGGCCAGGAATACCAGGGTATATTCATATACAAAATTATTTTTCTGCTATTTTAAATTAATACAGCTTTACATAGGGTGATGTTCAAAGAAAAGTTACCAAGTAATAAGGAATTTCCACTGTTTGCCTTTTCCTGTTTTATTTATTCCATCTAAATGATCCTGCTTTTTCATATATTACTTAGTGGGTTACAGGGAGACTACTAGAAAGACAAATAGAAGAAATTTTTTTCATATAAGGAAGAGATTGGAAAAGCATTTGTGCATTAGCCCCATCATTTCTTAACCTTTTACAACCATTCACCATCCACCTGTCCTCAGCTGCTGAGTAGCCTGAATCAGCACAAAATAATGTTATTTTAAAATTATTGACGTACGATGTTATACTAGTTTTAGATGTACAATATATTGATTTGAGAAAAAATAATGTTTTCTGAGGCTGCACATAAAACGCCCAAGAAGTTCTTGGAAAGAAGTGTGACCCAGGAAGAAAGATGACATAAAGTAGTGATAGCTATAACCAACAAATATGTTTGGTTCTTTAGTGTTCTATAGAAATAATCTCATATACTTAACCTTTAAGAAGGATGTGCATTTAAAAATAATGAAGAGAAATTCACCTGATAAAGCTGCAAATTTAAGGAATTTATCAACTGCCTCAACATTGCTTTACAGAACAAAAACTAGCTGATTTACAGAACTCTGGGGCCCAGTACGGCATCTAGTAGTCTACAACTACTAGGATTTCTAACTATAATCTGATATAATATCATATATATGATACATAATCTGATGCATTTATGATTTCATATATAGCAGATAAACCCTCAAAACAGAACTATTTTTATGACCAGAATTTTAAAATAGAAATGATTCAAAGCAAGACTTTGGAAAAGGTCAGTAAGTTTTGAGGAAGAAAAAAGACTAAGAAAAAAATATTGTTAACTTGGAACTAAATATTTGAAGTGATAAAGCAGTTTTACCCTAGCATAAAAGTGTAGCCTAATCCCTAAAGCTCATGTGATCATCCATGATTAAAGAATGGTCTATGAAGAAAAATGAGAATGATAATCTTTCTGCCAAAGATTCTGGCTTTTATTTTGAGTGCACTGCAGAAATGTTATCAATATTTCAAGACTGTTAATATTTTACGGGAGAGCTATTGCTTTTCTTTCAAGGATACAGATTGTATAATTTATCAACTATACTTCAATAGGAAATGACTTTGACAGATGTCAGAAATAGAAAAATGGTTTACAATTTTAATGTTATAATGGAAATCATTGGGAAAATCACTTTAATAAATAGAAAGTTGTTGCGCAGCAAACTTTGTAGGAAACTATTCTATTAAGGAACAGATACTAGAATAAATACATCCTTAAAATATACAGAATATTAATTTACTTGGACTACATAATATTGTACTCTATGTATTTAACAGCACAGAATAACAGTGAAATATTAAGAATAAATGTAATTTCATTTCCTTTCTTTTCTTTTTCTTAAAATCCAGAAGCATAATATTTAAAGGCTAGAGTTCAACCTTTTTTCCCTAGGGCATAAAGAGTTGTGGAGGATCTTTAGCTTAGATATAATTAATAAAACGACTCAATTATTACATAGAGTCAGCAATAAATATTGTTTTGATTGCAGAATTTTCTAAGCTTCAAATAGAAATATTCAAAAGGATATATATTAATAAATAATTAAAGACTGTACTGTTTCCATAATATTCTAATTACAAAGAGAAAATGAAAATTTCAGTATATTCTTGGGCAAAAGCAGAATTCAACTATCATAAGTAACACAATGGTCACTCAATGTCATTAAAATTTTCTTCTTACAAGTGGTTTCAGCCTTCCCAGAATGAGTTTAGGGAATGACTACAGATGTAAATTAGTGCTAATAACTTCATAAATGTGAGATGATGAGAAGTAAAGAGCTTACAGAAGAAGTGATTGTGGAAGATTTGTTTCAGAGGATACTGTAAACACAAATGTGTAAACAGTAAAAACCAATGTAGAATGGATGAGCCTTGAATTCTCGCTTTTGTGGTCATTTATATTTTTGAATGTCTGGATTTGCTATTTTATTTACAAAGGAATAATAACAAAATAGGCATTTACATATATGTGCTTTTTCTTCCCAGTCTTTCCTTTAGTATCTATGCATGTCCCCTTCTTTTTTTTTCTTTCCTTAAAAAGCAGTGTCCAGGAGCCACTGCAATGACATAGTCTTTTATGCAGCTCAGCCTGCCATGTGCTCCTTTCACATGCCAGCAAGTGCCATTGATCAGAGTTTTGCAGGTACTTATTCAGTGCAACACCCCCCCACACCCTCACCAACACCTCCCATACCTGTACTCCCAAGTTTTGAATGGTCAATAGCATCTGGTGTTCTTACAATGAAGGTATCATCTTAGGAACATCTCAAAAGGCTTTACACTCCTCATCCCCAAAGACATACATGTTCAGTTCTTTTAACACTGTGTACATGAATACAATTTAGATTACTTTCCTTTCATGATCTTAAAGGTCAATATTTTTTAAAAAATGAAACCTTAAGGAAAACTACAAACCATGATCGAAGGCATTCAATTAGACACTCCAACTAGAGTTCAAATTAAAAATGATTTACCTTTTACAAGGTTATTAGATTTTGGAAAACTAAAGCTTACAAATCAGAGGACTACATTACCTTTAGAGAAAAGAAAGCATCCAGCTTTGACATGCCCACCAACTTCAATCGGAACATGTTATAATTGTTTACCAAGCTCTAAAAGTAGTTGTAGGCAGCATATAATAATGTCAAACTGCCTCATGTTCTGAAACGCCTTAATTTTGGAAAAGTAAAAGTAAAATTTCCATCCTTAATAATTTTTATTCAGCTTCCCACTGCTTGTGTCAAAAATCATCCCTTATTTTAATTAGTCTGTAGTCATAATATCCATCTAAGATGAATCAATATATAATCAGTATCAATCATACTATTAGTAGTTGTGAACTAAAATGTGTGTACGATCTGTCTCCAAAATAATTTTTACACAGGATTTCCTAAGCTACCATGTTATTAATTATTAAAAATCTATAAAAATGTTGATATTACATTCTTATCATGAATTTGTGACTTTAAATGTTTAATCAGACTAGCTACGGAAGATCCAAAGCTTAGCATTTTGAATCTATGTTTTGACTTCACCTAACAAAACTCCTCTTGAAACACACCTGGAGATTTCTGATTAGTTCATACAGAACCCAATACAACAGACAGTTTCTTTCTTTCTATATTAGGGAGAGAGAATGCATGCATGTGAGCAGGGGAAAGGGGCAGAAGGGGGGAGAGAGAGAGAGAGAGAGAGAGAAAGAGAGACAGAGAGAGAAGAGAGAGAATCTCAGGCAAGCTCCTCATTCAGTGCAGAGCCTGATGCAGGGTTTGGCAGGGCTTGATCCCACGACCCTGGGGGATCATGACCAGAGCCAAAATCAAGAGTTGGATGCTCAACCAACTAAGCCACCCTGGCACCCCACAACACTTAGCTTCTAAGTAATTTTTAAAGTACTTGCATATTATGGCACTAAACTGACTTTCTACAATTTGATAACAAGAAAACAGTAACATATTTTTAGAGCATATAAATTGGAAGAACTCCTACATGTTTAAGATGATGCCCTGTTCTGATGTTCCTACCCTATTTCCCAAGTAATGCCAATTTTACTCTAGTAAGCATCATGAGTATGGCTCTGAAGAAGTAAAAACAAAACAAACAACAAAAAAGGTAGGACAGGAATGAAATTTGGAATCAAACCAGAGTTCAAACATCAATTTGCCTGAATTTGGCTAACTTACTGTAACCTGTTTAGTGACAGATGGTACATGTTTGAAATGTGAATATTCATTCATATTTATACTCTCACAAGGCTGTCCTGAATATTAAAATAAATAATATGTAAAACACAAAGTAAAGGGCAGCGTCAAAAACAAGGTCCTACAGTAGCTATTCTAATAATAGTTAATATTATGGTTGTTTCTGATTTTATCAAATTATTAATATTAGATAATAAACTCTAAAATGGGCATAATAATATCTATCTCATAAGGTGATACAATACAAATTAAATGAGAAATAGGTAAAGTACCAATTCAGTGCTGGAATAAAGGTGAACTATTTTTACTAACATTATTCCAATTCTTCAGATACCTGGTCTCAATACCCTCTAAGAATGCATCAACCAAATCCTTTTTTGGGAAGGGGTGAGCACCAAATCATCATAACCTAGGCCTCATCTTCTAAATAAAGGGATAGCTTCCCATCAGAAGACCAGAGTTTTAAGCTTGATGCTATTACAAACTAGAGCTTTGACTTGGCCAAATTCATCTGATCAACATGATACAAAAACTTATATGGCTACTCCTAGGAATTTATTATTCTAAACAAAGAACCAGCATTGTTGGCTATTTTATAGTGGCTTTTTACTGCTTATTTTCATTTTAGAAATTATTATCCTAGCAATCCCTATCAAAGTAACACAAGCATTCTTCACAGAGCTAGAACAAACAATCCTGAAATTTGTATGGAACCAGAAAAGACCCCAAATAGCCAAAGTAACCTTGAAAAGAAAACCAAAGCTGAAGGCATCACAATCCCAGACTTCAAGCTGTATTACACAGCTGTAATCATCAAGACAGTATGGTACTGGCACAAAAACAGACACTCAGATCAATGGAACAGAAAAGAGAACTCAGAAATGGACCCACAAATGCATGGCCAACTAATCTTTGACAAAGCAGGAAAGAATATCCAATGGAATAAAGACAGTCTCTTCAGCAAGTGGTGCTGGGAAAACTGGACAGCAGCGTGCAGAAAAATGAACCTGGACCACTTTCTTACACCATAACAAAAATAAACTCAAAATGGATTAAAGACGTAAATGTAAGACAGGAAGCCATCAAAATCTTCTAGGAGATAGCAGGCAAAAACCTCTTTGATCTTGGCCGCAGCAACTTCCTACTCAACACATCTCCAGAGGCAAGGGAAACAAAAGCAAAAATGAATTACTGGGACCTCATCAAAATAAAAAGCTTCTGCACAGCAAAGGAAACAATCAGCAAAACTAAAAGGCAACTGACTGAATGGGAGAAGATATTTGCAAATGACGTATCAGATAAAGGGTTAGTATCCAAAATCTATAAAGAACTTATCAGACTCAACACCCAAAAAACAAATAATCCAGTGAAGAAATGGGAAAAAGACATGAATAGACACTTCTCCAAAGAAGACATCCAGATGGCCAACCGATACATGAAAAATGCTCCACATCACTCATCATCAGGGAAATACAAATCAAACCACAATGAGATACCACCTTACACCTGTCAGAATGGCTAACATTAACAACTCAGGCAACAACAGATGGTGAGGATGTGGAGAAAAAGGATCTCTTTTGCATTGTTGGTGGGAATGCAAGCTGGTGCAGCCACTCTGGAAAACAGTATGGAGGTTCCGCAAAAAACTAAAAATAGAACTACCCTACGACCCAGCAATTGCACTACTAGGCATTTATCCAAGGGATACAGGTGTGCTGTTTCAAAGGGACACATGCACCCCCATGTTTATAGCAGCACTATCAACAATAGCTGAAGTATGGAAAGAGCCCAAATGTCCATCGATGGATGAATGGATAAAGAAGATGTGATATATGGAGTATTACAATCAAAAAGAATGAAATCTTGCCATTTTCAACTACATGGATGGAACTAGAGGGTATTATGCTAAGCAAAATTAGAGAAAGACAAATATCATATGACTTCACTCATATGAGGGATTTAAGATACAAAACAGATGAACATAAGGAGAGGGAAGCAAAAATAATATAAAAACAGGGAGGGGGACAAAACATAAGAGACTCTTAAATATACAGAGCAAACAGAGGGATTTGCTGGAGGGATTGTGAGAGGGGGGATGGGCTAAATGGGTAAGGGGCATTAAGGAATCTACTTCTGAAATCACTGTTGCACTATATGCTAACTAACCTGCATGTAATTAAAAATAAATTAAAGTTAAAAAAAAAAAAGGTCATCCTAGACCTTACTGACAGAATTCCCTTAGTATATAACTGTGGTAGTAAGTTCAGTATTTCATAGAGCGTATCCAAACTACTGGGAAAATGTTTTTTTTTGTTTGTTTGTTTGTTTTTGTTTTTAGTAAGACAATACTTAGCATGGTACAGATGTGAAACATGAAATACTCTTATCTTTCATGAATGGATTTACTTCCTCAAAGTATGGACAAACATAAAAGGGTAAAAATATTTTTAAAAGATCTCACAATATTTAGGATGCTAAAAACCATAGAAATCTGTAGAGATACTGATTTTAACACATTTAACAGACATACCATTTCTTTCTGCTACAGTATTTGAAATTAATTTTTTAAAGAAAAACTAAATGTTTACTAAAATTAGCATCTATCTCATATTCTCACATGCATTACCTTCCCGACTCAGTTGTGGCTTTAGTCTTGAAAAAAAAAAATCAGGGGCACCTGGGTCACTCAGTCAGTTAAGTCTCCAACTTCAGCTCAGGTCATGATCTCATGGTTCATGGGTTCAAGCCCCACATCGGGCTCTGTGCTGACAGTGCAGAGCCTGGAACCTGCTTCAGATTCTGTCTCCCTCTTTCTCTGCCCCTCCCCAGCTCACACTCTGTCTCTCTCTCTCCCTCTCTCAAAAATAAATAAACATTTAAAAAAATTAAAAAAAATTAGGTTGGGCCTAATGGAAATTAAGCAGTGAACAACAACAAAAATCTATACTCTTTCTTTTCAAAAAAAAATTTTTTTTTTTTACTGCATTAGATAGTTTTGCCAAATGGACAGGACTGTTATCTTTGGCCTATTGGCAACACGTACGTGCTACTACTGTAAAAAGTGACAAGTTTTCATAAGGAAACTACAGAGTGAATATATAGCTTCATATTTTTATTAAGATGATGCTGAAAATTCACATGTAGTATAACTAATTTAATATGGGGTTGTGATGAAATAAATTTCTATTCAAATTCTATTCAAAATTCAAATCCTGTTTAACTTTTTTCTAAGAAATATAGTATCTGTAATAAAAATGGTAATAGTCATGTACAATAATAAACAATAATTTACTGAGTGTTATGTGTCAAACACTTAAATGCTATATTATTTCATTTAATCTTTTATTAAAAGATTAATTTAAATCATTTAAATTTAATTTAAATCATTTAAAGATCATTTAAAACTTATTATCTTTACTTTTTTGGAGAGAGATAAAATATTTGCTCAAATTTATATGAGTAGTAAATAACAGCCAGAATTCAAACTCACGTTGGTTTTACTCTAAAGACCATGCTAGTAACTACTCCACTATTTTTAAAACCTGGCTGAGTCTTTTAAAAAATATGGTTCCCTAGGCCTGACCCTAAGATTCTGATTCAGTATGTCTTCAGCAAGGCCAGAAAAACCTTGGTTTTACAAAGCTCATCTGGTGATTCTAATGTACATTCATATTTAGGGAGTACAGTACTAGGTTAGTCTGCTGTCTTTCCCTTTAAGTTATATATATCACAAAACCAAATAAATCTGAGAAATCCATCTCAGATTTCTACAGTTTCCTTCCCACCTGCCCCCACTCAATATCAGCTTCCATTAACCAAGGCATAACTTTTATTACAAGAAAATTGGTTTAAGTGGCTTTTGATGGAAACAACTGATGGGAGGGGCATTAAGTAAAAAAAAAAGCAAACTGGGAATTAAGTATCCCGTAATTGGACAGAACTTATCTAGTCTTAGGGAGTATTTGTCTTTCCATTCTTCTGCCACTAAAGAAAGAAGAAAGGAGAACTATTGAGGGAATGGAGCAAACATCTGTGAAGAATTTAATAACAACTACGAAGGAAGGAAAGCCAACAAAGTTTTATACTCCAAGTATAAAAATGCAATTATTTACAGCTGAGAGGTTAAACAGGAACATCTGATGCCTGCAGACTAAAGTCCTAGAGAAAGTCAGCAAATATTTGAGAGGCTACTATGTGCAAGGCATTATATTAAGAACTAAGTTATCTATATTCTAGAGACATCTGATCCCATCAGAAAAGGAAGAGTGTAATAAAAAAATCTACATATTCTGGTTGGAACAAGCTACTGCTGCCTTGAAGAACCACCCATTGAGTATCTATTCTTTTTCAAATCTTATACAAAGAATGATTGGCCTCATTGTCTAAGTTAGCAGTTAGCTAACTTAGCTAACTTTAAGTTAGCAGTTTTAAATTAAAAAAAATTTTTTTCCTACAATAAAATTCCAGGGAAATTTACAGCTCTAAAAAGCATGTAGCTTAAAAGAATGATTCATAATATTTTATGTTTTATAGTTTACAAAGCATTTTCAGTATCTACCTTTCAATTAGAAAATAATTAAGCATTTTTAAGAGGTAGGCAGAGTTGGTGTCATTTCCTCAATTTGATGAAGAAATTGAAAACTTCTTCAAAGACTGGTTTGATGGCTTGCTTGAGACCACAGAATCTAATAAGTGGCGAATCAAGGACTCAAATTCAGACTTTGTGACACTGTGTTCACATGTCAAATAGCTTAGCCCTAGGTAATACTAACCTAGACATTAATAAAATGTAGCTGAAGCACAACCAATTTTTGTAACAGTTAAACTATCTACTTACAAACGACAAAACAAAGCAAATATATAGGTATTTCATAGATCACGCAAGCTGGAAGAGACTATTAGGTTTTCTTTTAAAAGGGTCAGAGAAGTCAAAGCTGAACACAAGTGAGTTTGGGCAGAACTGGGTTTGGAAGTAGGGACTCAGTTAAAACAGTCCAAGGGGGTCAAAATCTGTTTTTTGTAGGCCACTCATGCTTAGAACGGTTTCTACATTTTTAAAGGTTGTAAAAAACAGAGGAGGGGGAGAAAGAGGGGAAGAAAATGGTGGGGTGGGAGGACATGCAACAGAGACCATATGTGGCCTGCATAGCCTAAATATTTACTACCTAGGCCTTACAGAAAAAGTTTGCGAACCTCATTTCAAAGAATAAAGAGATACTAAGACCTAAGAACAAAAAGAAAACTACCCATACACCCTAGTATGTCAGGTAATAAAATACAATTTTATTATTATTTTTTTAGTTTTTAATTTTTAATTTTTTAATGTTTATTTATTTTTGAGACAGAGAGACAGAGTGTGAGTTGGGGGAGGGGGCAGAGAAAGAGGGAGACACAGAATCTGAAACAGGCTCCAGGCTCTGAGCTGTCAACACAGAGCCCGACGTGGGGCTCGAACTCATGAACTGTGAGATCACGACCTGAGCGAAGTCAGACGCCCAACCAACTGAGCCACCCAGGCACCCCAATAAAATACAATTTTAAATGTAGTTAAAACTTCTCTATAAAGGATAAATTAAAGATAACATCCTCTTCTCCTTCAAACACCAAAATGTTTTAAAGAAACTATTTTCAGGTTTTAAACACCTGTGTTATCAGAGATTTCTCTTGTTGGAGAATCATGGGATTCATTACTTGTGTATAATGTACAAAAACTTAAAAACTGGAATAGAGAATTCCAGTATGAATGCCAAAAATACAAGTTACTTTGCCTAAATAGATATATAATCCCCCCTCAAAAAACAAATCAAACTCCAGCCCATGCCTACTAGTAACATTGGGTATTAGTTGTCAGTAGTGACCCTAGATGACTTCCTACTACAGTGCCAATCACAATTACTTTTAAAGCCAAATGTACCACATATGAACCTCTATAAATATTAAATCTGTCTCCTACCACCACAGGGGCTAAAGTAGCTATTTAAAAAAAAAAAATCACTTTAGTTCCAAATTGTACCTGTAAAATAGCTAAATCAATGGTTATACTACTAAGTTCTTTATTAGCTTTCCCTTTCCTTTGGAATCACATGCTCAAACCACCTTATATTCTTTCTGATAAAATTCCCCTGGAAAGAACACTATTTCAAGTTAATGACTTTAACAGAATGTCCAATGCTATAAGCATTAATTCTTATAGCAGTTATAAGAGGGTGACATTTATTATGTGTGTGTTCACATGTATGGAAAATTGTGTCAAGTTCCATTCCTGATATGTAGATACTAAAGTCCTACTTAAAGTGTGGTGTGTGAGTTGATGATTTGAAGATTTAACCAAAAAAAAAAAAAAACCAAAAAACCCAACATTCAGATATTTGGGTGAGGAAGCAACCTGCCTGTTCCCATTCTACTCCTTCTTCCAGAATGTTAGCATCTGCAGGAAAAACTGTCTATAGCCCTTGTCCAGTCAGGTACACTAACTTGTGTACTGACTTGTTTTTTTTTTGTTTTTGTTTTGTTTTTTTTGTGGCTTCTTACTGTGCTCTACAACGCTGGGCCCAAGGATGTAGGGGATATAAAAAACATAAATAGGTCTTGGAAGGCAAACTGGTTGAGAGAAGGGGGGGGTATGAAAGTGTAATGCAGTCCATTAGCTCCCTCTGTTCCATAAGCTCAAAGGCAGTTCAAGCATTGTGACTCCTATTTGAGTGTAACTGAGTTTCAGTATCTGGACTGGACCATATACAGCTGTGGGAAGCGCATCTGCAGGCATTAATGGAAGCACAGGGGCACGTGGAATTAAAAAGTACTCTGTAAGTTTGCAGCAACATTTTATTTTTACTATTCTTTATTGCAAACGTAATATATCCGTCATGCTACGGGTTTTAAAGAGGTTGTTCACTATCATTCTTAATACTGTTTTATAGGGAAATGTGAATTTGAACAATTTATACACAACCCATTTTTGAAAACGCAGTTCCTTCTTAAATCCTGTCTACATAAAACAAATGTGGAATTTGTTAAATATTTTTAGAGATGAAACATAGAAATTTCAGGAGATCAAACCCCGAAGTCTGAATGAATAAGTTCGAAAGGAAACAATGTGGTTTCTCCCATGAAAACAGAGGTCTTATAAAATACAGAGAGAGGAAGGGCCAACATGGTGGAGAAGTAGGGGGAATCCATACTTCCCGCGTCTCTCAAACAAAGTGTAGAAGCCAAAGGACTTTGAACACCAGAACCTGGGAGGAAAAGAGACTGAATCTAGTAGGAAGAAAATGGGAAAGCCGGAAAAAGGTGGGTAACTGCGAACTGGGGGAGATTAAAAAAGGTTGTCTGGGCAGGGAGGGGAGGGGCCCCCTTCAGCTGAGAGACAAAGGAAGAGAAAGAGTAGCTAGGAAAGTGCAGGACCGTATCTGGACAGAAGAAAGACCTTGGACTGAGACTGAGAGGGACTGAGAGGGATCCAATCTCTAACTGCAGGGCTTTCTTCCGACTGGAGCACCCCCGCACCCCCTCTAACTGCAGGGCTTTCTTCCGCCACCCGCACCCCCCAACCCCGGGCACAGTGGCTGGGCCGGGCCGGGGGCTCAGTCTGCAGGAGGAAAAGGCCCTGGAGTGCTATGGGAAAAGACAAAGGCTGCCTGCATCTGCCACCCCGGGGGCTCATGGTGGAGAGGGCAGCAGCTCAGTCCACAGCAGGAGAAGGCAGTCCTCCTTGAAGTACAGCGGCACAAAGCCAGCTGGGACCACATACAACTGCACTGAGAGACGCTTCCCCAGCACCAGAGCCCACGGAGGGGGACTTTGAATCCTAGCCAAGTGCAGGGTCAGGGGAGTTGGCAGAGAGAGAAGGACTGCTGCGTCTGTGCACACAGCACAGTGAGCACGACTCAAACTGAGTCCACTGGGTCCGGTTCCGTGGAGAAGAGACTGGGAGATCACCATTCCCCCTAGCCCCCCCCCCCCAGGCGGGGCCTCAGGGATCACTCCCAGGCCCATAGTGCAGGTGGATCCAAAAAACGCCAAACTACGTCCCTTTGCACTGGGTAGCTGCATATCCACCATAGCAGCACAAACCCTGCTGACAGCTACTCCCGACAAGCGATGTAGCATTGCCTGGATTAACTCTAGGTCAATTCTGGATATATAGATATATTCTCCACACACCCCCCCCCCCCCCCCGGCCATTTCTCCTCCTTATCTCTTCACTCCCCTAGGCTGGCTACTCTGGTTATTGGTCTGTCTAAACAGGCATATTTAATCCATTGTCTTGATACATGTTCTACACCTCCTTCTATACACTCCTTTCTCTCTCTCTGGAATAATCAAGCCATAGAGTTTCTCTGTCTGGGTAATTTTATCTTCATTTCATTTTCCCCGCCTCCTTCTTTATTTTCCTTTCTCTCTCTCTCTGGATTAAGCCTTTTAGTCTCTCTGCCTAGTCAGTGTTTATTTTTTCTTCACCCCTGCCCCTGCTCCTGTCAATTCTCTCTTTGTATGTGCTCTTCCATCAGCACCACCTCCACCCTCTTCTTTACTTGTAGTTGGTGTTTCGGGGTTTTTTTGTTTTAGTCTTTAGGTTTTTGTTTTTGTTTATTTGTTTGTTTCTGTTATTTGTGTGTTTGCATGCTTTTGTCTCCTGTTTGTCTGTTTTCCTTTCCAGGGCTACTCCAAGGAACAAATCAAAGCACACCTTGTGGAGGGTCCAAAATATTACTACGAGTAGGGTAAGAAAATAACCAGTCACAACAACAGAGAGCAAGTAACAATCCCCGAAAAAACATCTCCTGAAGGGCCAGGCCCTGGACAGTGTATGACCCTCTTTGAATATAGCAGCGCTCACAGATGCAGAGCACACAAGCTTTCAAAACACATAAGGAATTCCAGAAAAAGAAGAGAGAGAGAAAGGGGCTTAAGGTGTACTTAAATCATAGCAGAGAACTTCCCTGATCTGGGGAAGGAAAACAGGCATTGAAATCCAAGAGGCACAGAGAACTCCCTTCAGACGTAACTTGAATTGATCTTCTGCATGACATATCACAGTGAAACTGGCAAAATACAAATAAAGAGAGAATTCTGAAAGCAGCTAGGGATAAACGGGCCCTAACATAAGGGTTAGACACATAAGGGTAGTAGCAGACCTATCTACTGAAACTTGGCAGGCCAGAAAGGAATGGCAGGGAATCTTCAATGTGATAAACAGAAAAAATATGCAGCCAAGAATCCTTTACCCAGCAAGTCTGTCATTCAGAATAGAAGGAGAGATAAAGGTTTTCCCAAACAAACAAAAACTGAAGGAATTCATGACCACTAAACCAGCCCTACAAGAGATCCTAAGGGGGACTCTGGGAGTGAAATGTGGCAAGGACCACAAAGTACTAGAGACACCACTACAAGCATGAAACCTACAGATATCACAATGACTCTAAATCCATATCTTTCAATAATAACACTGAATGTAAATGGACTAAATGCTCCAATCAAAAGAATAGGGTATAAGAATGGATAAAAAACCAAGACCTATCTATTTGGTGTTTACAAGAGACTCATTTTAGACCTGAGGACACCTTCAGATTGAAAGTAAGGGGATGGAGAACTATCTATCGTGCTACTGGAAGTCAAAAGAAAGCTGGAGTAGCCATACTTATATCAGACAAACTAGACTTTAAATTAAAGGCTGTAACAAGAGATGAAGAAGGGCATTATATAATAATGACAGGGTCTATCCATCAGAAAGAGCTAACAGTTATAAACATCTATGCACCAAATATGGGAGCCCTCAAATATATAAAACGATTAATCAGAAACATAAGCAACCTTATTGATAAGAATGTGGTAACTGCAGGAGACTTTAATATAGCAATGGATAGAACATCTAGACAGAGACTAAATAAAGAAACAAGGGCCCTGAATGATATATTGGATCAGATGGACTAGAACTCTGCATCACAAAGCAACAGAATATACTTTCTTCTCAAGTGCACATGAAACATTCTCCAAGATAGATCACATACTGGGTCACAAAACAGCCCTAAATAAGTATAAAACAATTGAGATCATACCATGCACACTTTCAGACCACAATGCTATGAAACTTGAAATCAACCACAGGATAAAGTCTGGAAAACCTCCAAAAGCATGGAGGTTAAAGAACACCCTACTAAAGAATGAATGGGTCAACCAGGCAATTAGAGAAGAAATTAAAAAATATACGGAAACAAATGAAAATGAAAATACAACAATCCAAACACTTTGGGAAGCAGTGAAGGCAGTCCTGAGAGGAAAATACATTGCTATCCAGGCCTATCTCAAGAAACAAGAAAAATCCCCAATACAAAATCTAACAGAACACCTAAAGGAACTAGAAGCAGGACAGCAAAGACACCCCAAAGCGAGCAGAAGATGAAAAATAATAAAGATCAGAGCAGAAATAAACAATATGGAGTCTAAAGGAAAATAGTAGAGCACATCAATGAAACCAAGAGTGGTGCTTTTGAGAAAATACACAAAATTGATAAACGTCTAGCCTGGCTTCTCAAAAAGAAAAGAGAGGGGAACCAAATAGGTCAAATCACGAATGAAAATGGAATTATTACAAAGAATCCCTCAGCAATTCAAGCATTCATCAGGAAACACTATGGAAAATTATATGCCAACAAACTGGACAACCTGGAAGAAATGGACAAATTCCTAAGCATCCACACACTTCTAAAACTCAAACAGGAAGAAATAGAAAACTTGAACAGACCCATAACCAGTGAAGAAATTGAATCAGTTATCAAAAATCTCCCAACAAATAAGAGTCCAGGACCAGATGGCTTCCCTGGGGAATTCTACCAGACATTTAAAGCAGAGATAATACCTATCCTTCTCAAGCTGTTCCAAAAAATAGAAAGGGAAGGAAAACTCCCAGACTCATTCTATGAAAACAGCATTACTTTGATTGCCAAACCAGACAGAGACCCAGCAGAAAAAAGAGAACTACAGGCCAATATCCCTGATGAATATGGATGCAAAAATTCTCAACAAGATACTAGCAAATTGAATTAACAGCATATAAAAAGAATTATTCACCATGATCAAGTGGGATTCATTCCTGGGATGCAGGGCTGGTTCAACATTCGCAAATCAATCAACGTGATACATCACATTAATAAAAGAAAAGAACCATGTGATCCTGTGAATTGATGCAGAAAAACCATTTGACAAAATTCAGCATCCTTTGTTAATAAAAACCCTCAAGAAAGTCGGGATAGAAGGAACATACTTAAAGATCATAAAAGCCATTTATGAAAAGCCCACAGCTAATATCATCCTCAATGGGGGAAAACCTGAGAGCTTTCCCCCTGAGATCAGGGACACGACAGGGATGTCCACTCTCACCGCTGCTGTTTAACACAGTGTTGGAAGTTCTAGCATCAGCAATCAGACAACAAAAGGAAATGAAAGGCATCAAAATTGGCAAAGATGAAGTCAAGTTTTCACTTTTTTGCAGATGAGATGATATTATACATGGAAAACCAGACAGACTCCACCAAAAGTCTGCTAGAACTGATACATGAATTCAGCAAAGTCGCAGGATACAAAATTAATGTACAGAAATCAGCTGCATTCTTATACACTAATAATGAAGCAACAGAAAGACAAATAAAGAAACTGATCCCATTCACAATTGCACTAAGAAGCATAAAATACCTAGGAATAAACCTAACCAAAGATGTAAAAGATGTGTATGCTGAAAACTATAGAAAGCTTATGAAGATATAAAGAAATGGAAAAACATCCCATGCTCATGGATTGGAAGAATTAATATTGTTAAAATGTCAATACTACCCAAAGCTATCTATACAGTCAATACAATCCCAATAAAAATTGCACCAGCATTCTTCTCAAAGCTAGAACAAGCAATCCTAAAATTTGTATGGAACCACAAAACACCCCGAATAGCCAAAGTAATATTGAAGAAGACCAAAGCAGGAGGCATCACAATCCCAGACTTTAGCCTTTACTACAAAGCTGTAATCATCAAGACAGCATGGTATTGGCACAAAAACAGACACACAGACCAATGGAATAGAATAGAGACTCCAGAATTGGACCCGCAAATGTATGGCCAACTAATCTTTGACAAAGCAGGAAAGAATATCCAATGGAAAAAAGACAGTCTCTTTAACAAATGGTGCAGAGAGAACTGGATAGCAACATTCAGAAGAATGAAACTAGATCACTTTCTTACACTATTCACAAAAATAAACTCAAAATGGATGAAGGACCTGAATGTGAGACAGGAAACCATCAAAACCCTAGAGGAGAAAGCAGGAAAAAAACCTCTCTGACCTCAGCCGCAGCATTTTTTTACTTTACACATCTCCAAAGGCAAGGGAATTAAAAGCAAAAATGAACTACTGGGACCTCATGAAGATAAAAAGCTTCTGCACTGCAAAGGAAATAATCAACAAAACTAAAAGGCAACCGATGGAATGGGAAAAGATATTTGGAAATGATATATTGGATAAAGGGCTAGTATCCAAAATCTATAAAGAACCCACCAAACTCCACACGTGAATAACAAATAATCCAGTGAAGAAATGGGCAGAAGACATGAATAGACACTTCTCTAAAGAAGACATCCAGATGGCCAACAGGCACATGAAACGATGCTCAATGTCACTCCTCATCAAGGAAATACAAATCAAAACCACACTCAGATACCACCTCATGCCAGTCAGAGTAGCTAAAATGAAGAAATCAGGAGACTACAGATGCTGGCGAGGATGTGGAGAAACGGGAACCCTCTTGCACTGTTGGTGGGAATGCAAATTGGTGCATCTGCTCTGGAAAACAGTGTGGAAGTTCCTCAAAAAAATTAAAAATAGATCTACCCTATGACCCAGCAATAGCACTGCTTGGAAATTACCCAGGGGATACAGGACTGCTGATACACAGGGGCACTTGTACCCCAATGTTTATAGCAACACTTTCAACAATAGCCAAATTATGGAAAGAGCCTAAATGTCCATCAACTGATGGATAAAGAAGTTGTGGTTTATGTATACAATGGAATACTACATGGCAATGAGAAAGAATGAAATCTGGACTTTTGTAGCAATGTGGTTGGAACTGGAGAGTGTTATGCCAAGTGAAATAAGTCAGGCAGAGAAAGACAGATACCATATGTTTTCACTCATATGTGGATTCTGAGAAACTCAACAGAAGACCAGGGGGGAGGAGTAGGGGGAAAAAAAAGTCATAGAGAGGGAAGGAGGCAAACCATAAGAGACTCTTCAATACTGAAAATAAACTGAGGGTTGATGGGGGGGTAGGAGGGAGTGGAAAGTGGGTGATGGGCATTGAGGAGGGCACCTGTTGGGATGAGCACTGGGTGTTATATGGAAACCAATTTGACAATAAATTTCATATTAAAAAAAAGGGTAATTATTCTTCAAAACTAATTTTAGCGTTTTGAATGTTTATAGACTAAATTCTATATTTGTTCCTATAATGTTAATGAAGGTGCAAATAACTATAGAAATGATTAAACAAGATTTGATGACATAAGAACTATCATAATATGGGAAGAAGACATTTTTCCAAAGAAGACATACGGATGGCCAGCAGACACATGAAAAGATGGTCAATATCACTCATCATCAGAGAAGTGTAAATCAAATCTACAATGAGATATCTATCACACCTGTAAGAATGGCTAAAATCAACAACACAAGAAACAACAAGTGTTGGCAAGGATGTGGAGAAAGGGGAACCCTCTTGCACCGTTGTGGGAATGCAAACTTGTGCAGCCACTGTAGAAGACAGTATGGAGGTTCCTCAAAACATTAAAAATACAACTACCCTATGATCCAGCAATCGCACTACTAGGTATTTACCCAAGGAGTACAAAAATACTAATTCAAAGGGATATATGCACACCAATATTTATACCAGCATTATCTCTAATAGCCAAATTATGGAAACAGCCCAAGTATCCACTGATACATGAATGGACAAAGAAGTGGTATGTACATGTGTGTGTATTTACACACACACACACACACACACACACACACACACACACACGAATATTAGCCATAAAAAAGCATGAACTCTTGCCATTTTCTTTTTTTTTTTTTTTTTAAATTTTTTTTTTTTTTCAACGTTTATTTATTTTTTGGGACAGAGAGAGACAGAGCATGAACGGGGGAGGGGCAGAGAGAGAGGGAGACACAGAATCGGAAACAGGCTCCAGGCTCTGAGCCATCAGCCCAGAGCCCGACGCGGGGCTCGAACTCACAGACCGCGAGATCGTGACCTGGCTGAAGTCGGACGCTTAACCGACTGCGCCACCCAGGCGCCCCACTCTTGCCATTTTCAATGACGTGGATGGAACTACAGAGTATTCTGCTAAGTGAAATAAGTCAGCAAGAGAAAGACAAATACCATATGGCTTCTTGGCAAACCAAGAAACAGACTCAACTACAGAGAACAAACTGACGGTTATCAGTGGGGGTGGGGGGTAGGTGGAGGGATGGGTTAAATAGGTGATGAGGATTAAGGAGTGCACCTGTGGGGAGCACCAGGTGTTGTAAGGAGATGTTGAATCACTACATTGTACAACTGAAACTACTATTACCCTGTATGTTGACTAATTGGAATTTAAATAAAAAGTTAAGAAAAAAAGAACTATCATAGTATACTTCGCTCCCGCCTGACTACAAAATGATATACATTAAGAGAACGAATGTTTCAAAAATAACACCAAGACACATGTTCCAAAACACAGCCAATGAAGAATAAGAACTAACAGTAAGACACGACAGGGAGGAGCCTGCCCTTCATAGGTGCATTAGCTTATCTTGAGAACATGCTTATCTTGAGAACATGGGCCAACATGGTGGAAACACTGGAAAGGGCAAAGTAAAGTGTAACAAGAACCTCAGGAGACACACCTACATGTTCACTTTAGAATTGAGCAGAAATGGGCTAAAATGAAAGTTGAGTTTCCCTTCCTAAATGAAAGAATCTTTGTTCTTACTACTTATAATACTACTTTTAAATATTTATTACGGAAGTTGAAGGAAATTCACTCAAGATACAAGCAACACTTGCTTTTAAAGAATCCCCCACAAAAAGGCCAGGGGTGGGAATGGGAGATAGTAAGTCTCTTTGCTTCTTAAAATCACAAGCTCTTTTCTAGTTAAAAAGAAATCTTAAGATACTAACAGATACTAATTTTAAGGTTTCCGAAGAAATCTTCTACCTAAGACATAATAAACTAGCTTTCTCTGCAGCTAATATGAAGCGAGATTTTTGTTTTTGTTGTTGTTTTTAATTCCAAAGCTTTTGGGTATGTTTAAAGTTGAATCAGGTTCCCACATAAAATACTAATGCTTTCATTTGATGCTGGGGAGCATGTTTTATTTCAACTAGCATCAACATGCTATCATTACAGTAGCTCATTCCTGATGGGGGAAATGAAAGAGATTTTGGAAATGCTTAAAGAAGACAAAGCATTCCTCTTTCCCTACCTGCCACATGGCAATGGAAGTAAATTCAAATAAGAATTTGGGCCACAGGATCCCACTCTTTCCCTTACTACATTTCTGCTGATGGAGAGAATGGTGTTTGGATTTCACATGCTGAGACTGAATTATTATAATCTTTTTCTATTGATAACACACTATCATGAGGCTCCTCTCTTATTTAATATTTCCTTTTAGACCCACTATTTGGCTACTGGCCCCTTTCCTCCACGCTCACTAAAGATGAAAAGCTATGCATTTGGTATAGGGCCTTGTATGTATATTCATCCTTGAATAATACATAGCATTTTATTTGTATGTTTAATTTACATAAATAATTTTGATGTCAGCCCTTTTTAATAATCTATCACTTTAAAAAAATAATAATCTACATGTTTTGAAGTTATCTTTGTGTTACTGTAGCACTGTGAAAGAGAAAAGCACATCAAGGAGTTGGCTTGGTATTATCAGCAAGACCTTCATTCTATTATAAGCTGGTCTGACACTCCTTTGGTCATCCCATCAGGAATGAGCTGAACATAAGCCATTTGACAGAACGTCAACATCAGAAAAGGCCACTCCGTGATCATAATGAATCAAGACAAACATAAGACCACTGCATAACCATGTATGAACACAGACAAAATATAACCATTTTGCAAGCCACAGAAACAACAGAAAAAATTCCCTATCCTGGCTAGCTGCTTCTCTGCCAATTACAGCTTTGCCTCATTCTATTCTTCCTGCCTTATAGATAAGATTTAATTAAGATAAACCAATCAGAAGATTACTTCTGTTTTCTGACAGTATCCAAGACAAAGCCAAGTCCCACCTTTAACCTCTCACCAATCATCTAACACAAGTTCAGATCTTGTAAATGCTTCCCAACATCCTCTTGCTGAGATGTCCCACAGTTCCCCACAGAGTGCGTTACCAACTCCCTACAAGTAATAAACCCAATTTGTTCCACTACAGATGTATGTTCCCAAGGGTCTCTGGCGGGAGGGCATTGCCAACACAGTTATTTTATTGTTTCTGACTGCTACATTCTATAGGATGCACCCATAACATACTTAACCATTCCCCTTGTGATACTTTGTCTTCAACTCTACCAGAAACTGAGGTAAACATTCTGGAATATACCCCACTATAGACCTGAGCTGGTTTCACTGTAGTATGTCCACAGATATGAGACAACTGAGTGACAGTTGTCTTACTTTTTTTTTTTTTAATGTTTATTTTATTTTTGAGAGAGAGAGAGAGAGCGAGAGAGAGAGAGAGAGAGAAAGCACGCGTGCAAGCGTGAATAGGGGAGGGGCAGAAAGAGAGGGGACAGAGGATCCAAAGTGGGTTCTGTGCTGACAGCAGTAAGCCTGATGTGGGGCTTGAACTTACGAGCCATGAGATAATGACCAGAGCCAAAGTCAACGCTCAACCGACTAAGCCACCTAGGTGCCCTGAGTCATACCCGTACTGTTACTAAGGATTTTGAGATTGCTCTTCAAACCATCTACATCAGTCTAGATTTCCACCAATAGTACTTAACTGTTCCAATTACCCCAAATCTTCACCTACATTTTGATTTATCTACTTATTTTTGAAAAACTTCTTTCCAGTTAGATGGGTGTGATGTGTTATTTTTATTAGGACTTCTCTAATTACTTAAAAGGTTCTACATCTCTCTTTATACACCTGGCCATTCAGGAGCCTCCTTCCATGAAGTGTTAAGCAATAACCTTTGCTTTTTAAAATATATTGATTTCCCTTTCTTATTGTTGAATTTGTAAGCATTTCTCATATAGTCCACATGTTTATCTCTTTTCAGTTTTGATGTTGCAGATATCTGCTTCTAATCTGTCACTGTCATGTTGTTTGTTTTATCCTAGAATTCACTGGACAGAAATCCTTAGTTTTGACATTGTAAAGCTACCAATTTATCCCTGATAGTTTGTACTTTGGGAGTAAAGTTCTTCCACATACCAAGGTCACAAAGATCTTCTCTAACATTGTCTTTCATTGCCTCTACAGTTTTACCTGTCACTTTTAGGTCTTTGTTCTCTCTGGAGTTCATATAGTGTGTGATCTAAGGAAGGGGTCCATGTTCAGTTATTTCATCTAGTAAACAGGTCTTTCCAAGAACCTACAAAGCAACATACCTCTTCCCCACTTTGGGTCTGTTTCTGAGCACTCAACCTCTGTTTCATCAGTCTGACTGCTTCTGTGCCAGTTCTAAACTGCTTTTATTAATATGAATTAAAATCTGGTCAAAATATCATTCTTCTTCCAGATATATCTCAAAATAGACTTAGCTATTTGTGGATTTTTATTCTTTTATCACAGTCAGTTTGGGTCTCCCCCCACCCCCAAAATACTATTAAAATTTTAACTGGAATTGCATATGGTGAGACTTGACATCTTTATGTTGTTGTATGCCTCATCAATGAACATTTTATAGCTCTTCATTTATGCAAGGCTTCATTTATGTTCTTTAGTACATTTTTACAGTCTGTTTTATAAAGCTGTTATGTATTTTTTAAGGTTAATACCTAAATGCATTATAATTTTTCTAACTATTGTGAATTTTGAACTGTAGTTACTGCTAACATGAAAAACAAAACTCTTTATTTTTGAAAGTATATAGTTTTGCTAGTTCTAATGGGTTGTCTATGTAGACATCGTATAATTTCCAAATAAAGACATATTTTTCTCTTTTCTCCCCTCTTTCCTCTCTGTCCATCTTTATTTCATTTTTTTTTCTTGTTGGATTAGCCAGATCTATCTCAAGAATATCACCAGTCTTGGGTATAACTGTCTAAAACTTGTTCACAGTTTCAATTTGGATGTTTGCTATATAGGTTTTAGTATTTAACTTTTATCAATTTGTAGTTTCCTTCTATCCCCAGATTTCTGGACTTATGAATACTAATCACAAATTATAGTTAAATTTTATCAAATATTTTTAAAACCTTTTTTTAGATAATTCTATAATTTTTTGGTCTCTTATGTATTTTCACTAATACAAATTTCATTTTCTTGTGTTAAACCATCGTTGCCATTCAGAGATAAATACTGTATTTTTAAAAAATTTGTTGGATTTAGTTAGCTAATGTTTCACTTAGAATTTTCACACTTGTCACTGTAAAAGACTGACCTATAATTCTCTTTTGTTGTACTATTCTTTTGGAATTAAGATTGTACAAGTCTTGAAAAATTAGCCAGAAAGAATTTCCTCAACCCAACTTTTTTTTCTTTCTGGCTCTCTCTCTCTCTCTCCCTCTCTCTCTCTCTCTCTCTCTCTCTCTCTCTCTTTGTTTTTGTTTTTTTGTTTGTTTGTTTGTTTTTAATATCTGCATGAGACAGGAGCTGTATCTCCTGAAAGTTCAGTAGAAGTATCTTGCAAGCTTATTCAATTTGGGGAGGTATGTCTGTTTATACAAATGTTTATTTCAGTGTAATAATTTTGATTTCTATTTATTTAACAAATATTCTATTAAGTTTTCTACTTTTTAAGAAATATTTGCTTTTTGTTTTCAGCAGTTATTTATTAAAGGAAATTAATCACAAAGAAGCTTTCAACAACAAACATTCTGAGTACAAATGAGATTCTTAAGAACTGATACCTAGACTATATACCCTGGCCCTAATTTTAAGCTCAAAGTGCCTCTAAAAAATGAGCTGTCTAGCAAAAAGTTCTGTTCTTACTCTCTGTAAAAAAATCATCTGTCCGTATGTGGATAGCAGCTTGAATAATGTGGAATGACAGGATAACATCTAAAGGGAAAAATCTTCTGAGCTTTTATACTTCAAAAATAAGTAGTGCTATTAAGCAGTAAGGGACTTAAACAGTAAATTCAACCAAAGAAAATTTGCTGAAGATGCCATAAAGTGAAAATTTTTGCCTCTGAACCTGGCTTTTTAATCTGTTTCATTCTGATAGTTTAAAATCAATGCTCTTCTTTTTAAGTAGTAGATTACAGGAACATAAAGAAATAGGTTCAGGTATAGATTCAAGAGAGAACGTTTCACCAAAGACGTGAAGAGTTATTAGGGATACACTTTGATGGCTAAGTTTTAGATTTCCAAATAATTAAGACTAAGGAAAGTCTGCACAGTTAGCAAATTTATTCAACAGAGACTATTAAATTGACGTGATGGAACCTTTTCTCATGTGCTCAAATACTATACTATTGAATATAGCTGGTCTATGCTGTCCCAGAGGGCTGTAACAGGAGTTTTATACACTGTTAGGATGAATGCTGACGTGCATCTTACTTTGTTTATCACTCAACCCACACCAAAAGGCACTAATTAGAGTAGTTCTGCCACATAATGTTTATACATTAATTATCCTACTTCCTAAACCAAATGTTCCAAGAACTACTAAGAATGCATATGGCAAAAAGCCACTGGTTGCAGCACCAGTATGCTGTTTTACAAACAAAAAGAACAATAGACTCCAAAAGAAAAGAAATAATAGAAAAGTTAACATATGATATAAAGTGTGGTGTGCATGATTATGTCAATAGTATAGGTATTTAATTTTAGTAAGAATTGAGACTTCCAAATTAAAAAGAAAATAAAAATTTAGAAACAAAAATATTACATATAGTAAAGGTACATACACACATATACATATATTTTATATTCAAGGCATATTTATGGGAAATATTAGGAAAAAATTCAAAGAAAAATACAAATTGGTATTGCAAAGCCCTATTTTTGACCTTTAATATTTACTGAGTGCCTTCTATGGGCAAGATACTATGATTCCAAAGACATTCCAAGACATATGGTGTTTCCGGTCTTCAAAGAGTTTGCAGTCTAATGCGAAAGATAGTCAATTACCTAAGAAAATAGAATAAACACAGTGTAAAGGAAATTCTATTAAGTGTTGGGAGATAGCTTATAAGAGCATGTAATCCAGTCTAGGATTTTATTTTGTGTGTGAATGTTTGTATAACTGAATTTTAGCAGTGGGAAGAGCTTCCTGGAACTTTCCTATCTTATCCTTTCTCTCTTCTTGGGTGTTTTTGTTTTACACTGTCTGCTTCTGTAGTACTTATTCTCCTGGCCTTTCCTATCAGTCTGCCGCCTTATCTCGTCCCTTCTGTCTTGAGATTTTACCTTATCTTCTTTTATTTTCCTACTTGGCCATTATGCAGAACAATGTACATTTACTTTTTTGCACTGTTAAAAAATGTGCCCTAATAAAAACAGTGATAATGTTGAAAATAATTATAATAATGGACTTACTATGTATCAGGTTTTTCTAAGCACTTTAATATGCATTAACTCATTAAATTTTCACAAAAATCTAATATGGTAGACATCGAGATTACTTTGTAATGTTACAGATGTGGAAACTGAGGTAAAAAGAGGGTAAGTAAATTTCCTAAGGTCACATAGCTGGTTAAGGGCCAAACTGGAATATTACCCCTGCTACTGTGGTTGAAGCCAAACTCATTTAAATGAAAACAATAGTTAATATTCACTGAGTAACCACCAGGCACTATTCTGGTCATTCCAATCATTCTACAAATATGGTCTCATTTAATCTTTACAATGGCCCTGTTAAATAGGTAGGTTAATAACCCCATTTTAAAGTTAAAGAAATTAAAGTAGAAAGGGTTGTCCAAGTCACATAACTAGTAATAATTTTTAAAAAGGAGAAAAAATTTTAAGAGAATTGAATTTTTAAAAAAGAAGAAAAATCACAAACTAAATTATCTTTATTTTCATCTGAGACCATATTCTCTTGGTCAAGACTTTGGAGAAAACAATAGTTCTGTGCTTCAAGCTAATAATTCTGACTCACTGAAATGTCATCTGTCAAAGTGTTGGCTGGTTCTTTAGCCAAAAAGGAATAAACAGACTCTGCCTTGTCATTTTTCAAATGTGCTCAGCAATTCAGGGAATCACCTTCTTTTCAGTTGACATACACTCAGTCAATTTTTTATTCTATCCTCTTAGTATTACCATAAGAAACTCAGGTAATAGCACCTCAAAAAGAGATAAAAGATCACATTATTGATTAGTTAGATGGAATGTGACAATCAGGAGACAAAATGAGTCCTCTTCATGTTATCAACACACACACACACACACACACACACACACACACACACACACGCATGTCTTAAAGTCAACTTTTACAATTATCTTCTCTATACATGCAGACAATGCTAGTTTGGATATATAACGTTTGTTTTGTTTTGTTTTGTTTACTTTTGAGAGAGAGAGAGAGAGAGAGAGAGAGAGAATGGGGGAGGGGCAGAGAGAGAGGGAGACACAGAATCCTAAGTAGGCTCTAGACTCTGAGCTGTCAGCACACAGCCTGATGCGGGGCTCAAACCCATGAACTGTGAAATTATGACCTGAGTTGAGGTCGGATGCTTAACCAACTGAACCACCCAGGCGGCCATAATTTGGATATATAAAAACAGATAAAGGCACACTGATTTGTCTGTGCTGCTATAAAATTATCACAAACTCCTCCAAAAAAATAATTCAAAATCTAGTTCCCTGAATTCAAGGGAAGTCAGTATCTCTCCAAATGATGAGGGAAGCCCTCTTAGAACACTAAATGACTTACTTGTTCAAAAGCACATCAAAATTCAGATTAGGAAAAGGAGGTAATTAGTGCCTGCAGCTTTGTTTAGGGTTATTAGTGCCCAGGACTATAGTCAAAGAGCACATGCAATCAGTCCTTGCACATTATAATTAGATGATGGGAAGGACAGAACTCTACATCATAACTACTAGAAATACTACAATCATCAGAAGTGACAAAATGAACCCAATTTCCCCACCAAATTGTTTTTCCAGCTCTGCTACTTGAACTGTGTGATTGAAAGCTTTTCTAACCATTCTTGAGAGAAACTGTTTAGGATGAGTATTTTTAATATGTGCCTACACACTGTTTCAACCCTGCACAAAGACCTAGGGATACGTTTGCAGCCAGATCCCATGACCTGAAATAGCTGGAACCTGATATGATTACATATGTTAGATTTGGAATGGTAAATATTAAGGCAGAACTATTTGCTCTGCAGTACACCTCTGATTTCTGAGAAGAAAACAGAAAAACCTTATCGAATAAACATAATCCAAACTTAGTTCTTAAATTTCAACTTCATCTTTGCTGCTTGTTATTGGGCTATTCTTTTACGAACCCATTTGCCCTTGCCTCATTGGCTAATCCAAATCCTTTTTATTCCCCTTAAAATTTCAAGAATGTCTCCTTCCTTCAAAGTTGACTGACGGTATCAGGTGTTAACTCTCACTGATGTTGCTGATGACCTCAAAATTCCTCCTTTTTCAGACCTATTATTCTAAATTGGAGGAAAAGCTGATCTGTCCTCACTGTCTTCTTCCTCACCATTCCCCCTTTACCCCCATATCAGGCTAACAAACTTGTAAACAAGCACTATTGATTCTGCTACCTATAATACTGCAAGACTATACATTCTCGACTTATGTTTCTCTTATCTCAAATATTTTCAATTCAACAAAACTTTTAAGCACCATTTAAATTTTGTTAAGTACCTACCTAGGTGTTAGGCACTGTGGTAGATACCAAGACACCAATAACTGAGATGGTACCCTTACATAACCCAGAGACCATCCTCCCTTTTATCTTCAAACACATACTTAAAATTATCTTCCAAAAATCTCTTAGTCTTCATTCCATGACATCATGATCCCCACCTCTAGTCATAATCCAGAGAGTTCACAGTCCAATTCAAGTTGTATCCTCACATAGCTCTCCCTTATTATTCCAGTCTAGAGCAGTTTCTCTTTCCTCTGTTCCAATCATTTGGCACTAACCAGAAACCACGCTATACTGGCAGTTACCTTTTCTATGCCTATTTTATATTATACTTCACAATCATACTTATCTACTTAGAGGAATGGAGTTAGGCCTTACAGTCAGAAAGAACATGACACAAGGCCAGGCTCTACCTGTTCAAGGCTGAATGACCTTTGACAAGTCACTAATCCTCCCACTGCTTGTATGGGGTTATTGTAGGGATTAATAACTTAAAATACAGGCACAGTATAAATTGGCATTAAATATAAATTTTATTCCTCATTGATTAAAATCTTATAGCATGTGAATATATAAATGAGAATTTCATAAACCCACACTTCTGGGTTTCTCCTTTTATTTTCATTGTAAAAGCAATTATTGAAAGCAAAAAATGGAAAATGTCACCTTTCAAGGGGTCATTCAAGGAATGTTCACTTATTGTAGTTCTAACAAGAAGTTATTACTCTGTCTGTCCTCTTCCCTTCCCCACTGAAAGTGCAACCCTCTGATAATGTTATAAGCTGACAAGACAGTTTCTGTCTCATCATGGCAGATTTAATACTGCAGTTGCTATATCCATTAGATTGTTCAAGCATTCTCATTATCCAAGTAGACGTTTACCAACTGAGGGCAGGCACTGTTTAACCAGGCTTACTGCTTGCTAATGGATGTACTTAACTGCAAGCAGGATTACTCTAAAATAAATCATGCCACAAGATAAGACTCTAAAACATGATAACCAGAGACAAAAGGAAATCCAATCACCTACAATTAGCTTCAACTACTCATATGCAGAATAGAGCACGTATATGGAAAAACCAATTTTTCCTTTTCCATAGACATAAATTAAATATATATATATATGTATATATATATATATATAGTATATTGTATATACAAAAGGAATTTTTGGCTTTCTCCCTTAAAATTAGAGAAAGCAACTTACAAAGGGATATAATGCGTATTATATTTTAAATGACTTCTTTCTTTCCTTATTTTTTTAAGTTTATTTATTTGTTTTGAGTGAGAGAGAGAGAGAGTGCACAAGCAGGGGAGGGGTGGAGAGAGAGTGACAAAGACAGAATCTCAAGCAGGCTCTGCAATGCCAGCACAGAGCCCGATGCAGGGCTCAAACTCAGGAACCTGTGAGATCATGACCTGAACCAATATCCAGAGTCAGAAGCTTAAATGATGAGCCACCCAGGCACCCCAAAATGACTTCTATCTTAATAAACATCCAAAATATTCTGTATATAATTATCCTCCATTTGAAGTAGTATTCAATTAATAATCCTTTATGATCATTGTCTTTTTATAAATAAGCTTCACTGGGGCGCCTGGGTGGCGCAGTCGGTTAAGCGTCCGACTTCAGCCAGGTCACGATCTCGCGGTCCGCGAGTTCAAGCCCCGCGTCAGGCTCTGGGCTGATGGCTCAGAGCCTGGAGCCTGTTTCCGATTCTGTGTCTCCCTCTCTCTCTGCCCCTCCCCCGTTCATGCTCTGTCTCTCTCTGTCCCCAAAAAAATAAATAAACGTTGGAAAAAAAAATTAAAAAAAAAATAAATAAGCTTCACTTAGGGGAAAATGGAACTACTCTGCCTTTTCTTCTAGAACTGCCTGATATGCCATTAATGTGCCAGGTTTTAAAATTTAACTTAACTTTTATTTTGCAAAACTACCCTAGGTTTTGAAAGTTAATTTCTTATTACCTTAGTTGGACAAATTATTTTCAATACTAGCAATCCTATCTTGCACACGTTTTTAAAGGTAGCTGTACATTACATCATTTACTGTATCATCTGAAATAAAAACTAAAATGTAAATAATTAGTTGAAATTTACTTTCTCATTTTCTGTTTAGCTGTGATCACAGTTAAGAAGACTCCACATGGACCTCTGAAACTGTTTCTTTGGTAATGAATTGTTTATAGGAGAACATGAGTTTAGATTTTTTTTAAAACATAAAGCTTAATAGCTTGTAATGCAATAGAAGCCGCATCTTATCTTCAATATCTTACCCTAAGATCTTCTAAGTTTAAAAGCAAAGGAAGAATCTTTAGAGATAACTTACACACATCAGTGAACATTACAAATGAAATTCCAATGTAAACAGCTATCTGGGAAAATACCTTCAAGAAAATATTAATAACCTAACTATATAAAGAATTTAAACAAATTATAAAGAAAGATATTAAGATTTCAAAAGCTTAATGAGTAAGGTCATAAAAAAGCCAATTCATTTAAAAATTTTTCTCACAAAATTAAATGATCAATAAAAATATAGAAAAAAAAACTTGTTATTTTTACCAAACCATTAACATTTAAGAGACAGCCCCAGAGTTAAATCTATTAAGAGAGAAAGGCTAAAAAGGATAGAGAAAAAAACTACTAATTTCTGTCTGCTTTACCCCATACCGAGAGAAGAATAACTTGTCCAAGGTCACAGAGTAAATGAATGGCAGAGCATTCATTTCAAATCAAGTGAGTGTGAATCTAGAACTCTTACTATTACAGTATACTCCTTATAAAAAGTGCAAGGAGTCAGGTAAAGAGCATTATAATTTGAAATTAGTGTTAGTTGGACCATGAGCAAATGGAGCTAGGCAACGTTGACTAAGAAGAGTAACATCCATAACCATGGTACCATTCATAAATTTATGAAATTCTGAAGTTCAAGGAACTGAAAAATCAGTCTCTTTTCCTTGACTACATGAGGAAATTCTACTAGCTTATTGTAAATATTCCTTGAAAATTAAGCTAACTATATATCCAAATAGGTTCCTTTAACCACTGAGAATCTCGTATCGAATGCATTATTTAGTAAGTTGGACTGCATGATATTTAAATTCTTTTGCAGTTTCGAATTCTCCTGTTCTGAAAGTACATATTTGTGAAGTAAAAAAAACAAAAAAAACAAAATCAGCATTACTGCTCAATTGGACATAAGAACATAAGTGTAGAAACGGAAGTGAAATGTATGAAGCAAAAAGATATCAGACACAGGGGAAATACTTACTATGCCTGGGAATAGAATAGTGTGCATAAATGACCAAATATTTAAGCCAGTATTCAATCTTCCCTTGTCAAAACTTTACAGCTTACTAAATTAGATTTTCCCCCAATGTAAACATCTTTCAAATTTAATCTTAGAAATATATTAAAAATTAAGATTTCCTTTGGAAAAAAATCACTTTATAATCAACTCTGTTAAAATACCTCAATTAGAAAAGGCAAGTGATAATTATTTTCAGAGTAGAAAATCATAGATAACAGCGAGAAATCATCTGAATTCCATGGACATAAAAAGGTCAGAAAAATTAAACAATAAAAAGATTCTTGTATTTTCACACACGAGTAGTTTTATTTTTGAAAATTCTAGTAAATAGTACAATATGTTTATTAATAAAAATAATATATAAGAAGTACATATATTGATACACCAATTAAAGAGTAGCAATAATTAGTTTTCTAATGGAATAATTTGAATCAACGTCTTTGTCTTTCATAATGGAAATACTATCATCACTCTGGAAAATTTATTATTAAATAAAATTTAACCATGTAACCTCATAAGTTGTTTTTAACAACTTTATTGAGAAATAATTTATAGACCATAAAATTCACCAAATTTAAGTGTACAACCAAATGATTTCTATTAAATTTACACTGTGCATCCATTACCATAATCTAGTTTTAGAAGATTTTTGTTGACCACGAAAGGTGCCTTATGCCTGTTTACAGTTAATTTCCTAAACATCCACAACTCCAGCTCCAAGCAATTACTTATCTACTATTTATCTCCGTAGATTTGCCTTATCTGGACATTTCATATAAACTGAATCAATAGAACTTGCTATTTTTACACTAAGAATGGTTTTTCTAAAGCCCAATGTACTTGTTTTAAATGTTTATTTTTATTTTTTTGAGAGAGTGAGCAGGGGAGGGGCAGAGAGAGAGGGAGACGCAGAATCCAAAGTAGGCTCCAGGCTCTGAGGGGTCAGCACAGAGCCCAAGGTGGGGCTTGAACTCACCAAGGCAAAATCATGACCTGAGCCAAAGGCAGACACTTAACCGACTGAGCCACCCAGGTGCTCCCCTATGTACTGTTTTAAAAAGGACTCTCAGAATAAAATTAACCTAAAGTCAACTAAAAATGAAAATCTCAGATGTTGATCAGAAGTTATAAGTGTCTATATATTGAGTGAAAAGGAAACTTTCAAGACTTTTCAGAGATTGCAAGACTTTTAAGACTATAGAACCTTCTAACTTCACATTCTTATTGCCATTAAAAACATATGCAGAATTGCAGAATCATTAAGTAGAGGTGCCATTTGTTATTTGCTTCAGTATCATATCAAGGAGAAAGAAAACTGGACTAGGAATCAGAACACTTAGAAAATTTTTTTCAGGGGCGTCTGGGTGGTGCCCGTGACTAGGATCATGACACCTCAAACTGTTGCCTATTGTGAAAATAAATCAGAAGTGCTCAGAAAATTCTCAAAAGCAAATAAACTAACCAAAGTAATGAAATGTTGGCTTAGAAATCTCAACAAATATCCAAAAACTTCAAACAACTCAATAAATCTTAATCAAATATTTACCACACAAAACTACATTTATTCGTAGGCACAATAGGGGGCATACTAGAAATATAATAAGATACTTTCCTACCCTTCAATGGTTTGAATTTCTATTGGGGAAAATAAATTACACTCATGAACTAATTAGCGAAGAACTCAAAGTAGAAAACAAGTGCCAAAATGTGAAGTCAGAGTTGGGACTGAGACAGATCAAGGTGGGGAAAAATACTTTGAGCTAGAAGGATCACTAGTGGTCATAGAGGAAGCAGAACATAGGGAGACTCTTAAAGTGTGGCTCAGAATTTTAAATATAAGGGCTCAAAGAGGATGGCTTTTTAAATAAGAAGCACATCATGGTCAATTTGCACAGAGAAAGAACAAAGTAAATTATTTCAATAATAAGGAAACAAGCCTGATCAGAATAAGTCAATATGAGTGGGTATCTGGCTGAAAATGAAAGGATAAAAAAAGTAGGTACACATGGCAGACCTCAAATCTCTCCTCTGATTGCTATACCCTTCTGGAAAAGGTAGAGCTTTAGAAGTATTGGATAAGGCTTAGAGAGGAGCAATTATAATAAGCGTGCTTGAACATCTAAAAAGTTAAACTTTTTACTTTTGTATAAAACAAGATATGAGTCTCTATCCTCTCTTCATCTATTAAGGATTGCATCTATCAAGGGTTGCATAATAGAGGGCAGTCCATTAGATGAATCAGTCCCAGGAGTTGGCACTGGCAAACAGGAACAGCTCTCCCTTCCCTCAGGGACTGTGGAGCCCAGCCAGGACTTCCAGTCCGTCTAAGTCTACAAAATACGTGTTAGCAGGTCATGAGTGGGGTACTACCTGTTCATACATCTGAAGAAATGAAATAAAATGAACACGGAGGTTTTACTATATACCAGACTCTGCTAAACACAAAATAAACATGACCTAATTTAATATTCTGAACCTACGGAAGAGACAAGTATTGTTCTCACTTTACAGGTAAAGAATCTGAGTCATATGGATGTACTTCTACCAAGTGACTGTGCTAGACTTCAAAAGTCACATCAGTCTGACTCCAAAGCCTATGTTCTTCCCACTTTACAACTTTGTGTCTATGTAGCATGCTTATTTAAAACCTTTTCAGATAAGAATTTTTAATAGTTGCCAGTTTTTAATATCAAAATGTTCTAGGTTCTTTTCTATGTACCAAATAAGCATTATTATTAATGTATATAGAAACCCTGGAAGAGTGTAATTATATCCCTGTTGTACAGTTGATTAAATCATGACCCAGAGAGG